>NC_091981.1:49620678-49932069 GCF_044704955.1 Pristiophorus japonicus | reverse complement strand
AATGGGTGACTTTAATATGCACATAGATTGGGCTAACCAAACTGGAAGCAATACGGTGGAGGAGGATTTCCTGGAGTGTGTAAGGGATGGTTTTCGAGACCAATATGTCGAGGAACCAACTAGGGGGGAGGCCATCTTAGACTGGGTGTTGTGTAATGAGAGAGGATTAATTAGCAATCTCGTTGTGCGAGGCCCCTTGGGGAAGAGTGACCATAATATGGTGGAATTCTGTATTAGGATGGAGAATGAAACAGTTAATTCAGAGACCATGGTCCAGAACTTAAAGAAGGGTAACTTTGAAGGTATGAGGCGTGAATTGGCTAGGATAGATTGGCGAATGATACTTAAGGGGTTGACTGTGGATGGGCAATGGCAGACATTTAGAGACCGCATGGATGAACTACAACAATTGTACATTCCTGTCTGGCATAAAAATAAAAAAGGGAAGGTGGCTCAACCGTGGCTATCAAGGGAAATCAGGGATAGTATTAAAGCCAAGGAAGTGGCATACAAATTGGCCAGAAATAGCAGCGAACCCAGGGACTGGGAGAAATTTAAAACTCAGCAGAGGAGGACAAAGGGTTTGATTAGGGCAGGGAAAATGGAGTACGAGAAGAAGCTTGCAGGGAACATTAAGACTGCAAAAGTTTCTATAGATATGTAAAGAGAAAAAGGTTAGTAAAGCCAAATGTAGGTCCACTGCAGTCAGAATCAGGGGAAGTCATAACGGGGAACAAAGAAATGGCGGACCAATTGAACAAGTACTTTGGTTCGGTATTCACTGAGGAGGACACAAACAACCTTCCGGATATAAAAGGGGTCAGAGGGTCGAGTAAGGAGGAGGAACTGAGGGAAAACCTTATTAGTCGGGAAATTGTGTTGGGGAAATTGATGGGATTGAAGGCCGATAAATCCCCAGGGCCTGATGGACTGCATCCCAGAGTACTTAAGGAGGTGGCCTTGGAAATAGCGGATGCATTGACAGTCATTTTCCAACATTCCATTGACTCTGGATCAGTTCCTATCAAGTGGAGGGAAGCCAATGTAACCCCACTTTTTAAAAAAGGAGGGAGAGAGAAAACAAGGAATTATAGACCGGTCAGCCTGACATCGGTAGTGGGTAAGATGATGGAATCAATTATTTAAGGATGTCATAGCAGCGCATTTGGAAAGAGGTGACATGATAGGTCCAAGTCAGCATGGATTTGTGAAAGGGAAATCATGCTTGACAAATCTTCTGGAATTTTTTGAGGATGTTTCCAGTAAAGTGGACAAGGGAGAACCAGTTGATGTGGTATATTTGGACTTTCAGAAGGCTTTCAACAAGGTCCCACACAAGAGATTAATGTGCAAAGTTAAAGCACATGGGATTGGGGGTAGTGTGCTGACATGGATTGAGAACTGGTTGTCAGACAGGAAGCAAAGAATAGGAGTAAATGGGTACTTTTCAGAATGGCAGGCAGTGACTAGTGGGGTACCGCAAGGTTCTGTGCTGGGGCCCCAGCTGTTTACACTGTACATTAATGATTTAGACGAGGGGATTAAATGTAGTATCTCCAAATTTGCGGATGACACTAAGTTAGGTGGCAGTGTGAGCTGCGAGGAGGATGCTATGAGGCTGCAGAGCGACTTGGATAGGTTAGGTGAGTGGGCAAATGCATGGCAGATGAAGTATAATGTGGATAAATGTGAGGTTATCCACTTTGGTGGTAAAAACAGAGAGACAGACTATAATCTGAATGGTGACAGATTAGGAAAAGGGGAGGTGCAACGAGACCTGGGTGTCATGGTACATCAGTCATTGAATGTTGGCATGCAGGTACAGCAGGCGGTTAAGAAAGCAAATGGCATGTTGGCCTTCATAGCGAGGGGATTTGAGTACAGGGGCAGGGAGGTGTTGCTACAGTTGTACAGAGCCTTGGTGAGGCCACACCTGGAATATTGTGTACAGTTTTGGTCTCCTAACCTGAGGAAGGACATTCTTGCTACTGAGAGAGTGCAGCGAAGGTTCACCCGACTGATTCCCGGGATGGCGGGACTGACATATCAAGAAAGATTGGATCAACTGGGCTTGTATTCACTGGAGTTCAGAAGAATGAGAGGGGACCTCATAGAAACGTTTAAAATTCTGATGAGTTTAGACAGGTTAGATGCAGGAAGAATGTTCACAATGTTGGGGAAGTCCAAAACCAGGGGTCACAGTCTAAGGATAAGGGGTAAGCCATTTAGGACCGAGATGAGGAGAAACTTCTTCACCCAGAGAGTGGTGAACCTGTGGAATTCTCTACCCCAGAAAGTTGTTGAGACCAATTCACTAAATATATTCAAAAAGGAGTTAGATGAAGTCCTTACTACTAGGGGGATCAAGGGATATGGCGAGAAAGCAGGAATCGGGTACTGAAGTTGCATGTTCAGCCATGAACTCATTGAATGGCAGTGCAGGCTAGAAGGGCCGAATGGCCTACTCCTGCACCTATTTTCTATGTTTCTATGTTTCTAAGAGCCCTGTGCCAGACTTTCAAAGATGAGGCCTTCACTCAAATGTCTGATCCGTCCAGTGCACTAATGAAAATGTCTGCATGTAAACTACATGTACATAGAAACATAGAAATATAGAAACATAGAAAATAGGTGCAGGAGTAGGCCATTCAGCCCTTCTAGCCTGCACCGCCATTCAATGGGTTCATGGCTGAACATGAAACTTCAGTACCCTCTTCCTGCTTTCACGCCATACCCCTTGATCCCCCGAGTAGTAAGGACTTCATCTAACTCCCTTTTGAATATATTTAGTGAATTGGCCTCAACTACTTTCTGTGGTAGAGAATTCCACAGGTTCACCACTCTCTGGGTGAAGAAGTTTCTCCTCATCTCCGTCCGAAATGGCTTACCCCTTATCCTTAGACTGTGACCCCTGGTTCTGGACTTCCCCAACATTGGGAACATTCTTCCTGCATCCAACCTGTCCAAACCCGTCAGAATTTTAAACGTTTGCATGAGGTCCCCTCTCACTCTTCTGAACTCCAGTGAATACAAGCCCAGTTGATCCAGTCTTTCTTGATAGGTCAGTCCCACCATCCCGGGAATCAGTCTGGTGAATCTACGCTGCACTCCCTCAATAGCAAGAATGTCCTTCCTCAAGTTAGGAGACCAAAACTGTACACAATACTCCAGGTGTGGCCTCACCAAGGCCCTGTACAACTGTAGCAACACCTCCCTGCCCCTGTACTCAAATCCCCTCGCTATGAAGGCCAACATGCCATTTGCTTTCTTAACCGCCTGCTGTACCTGCATGCCAACCTTCAATGACTGATGTACCATGACACCCAGGTCTCGTTGCACATTCCCTTTTCCTAATCTGTCACCATTCAGATAATAGTCTGTCTCTCTGTTTTTACCACCAAAGTGGATAACCTCACATTTATCCACATTATACTTCATCTGCCACGCATTTGCCCACTCACCTAATCTATCCAAGTCACTCTGCAGCCTCATAGCATCCTCCTCGCAGCTCACACTGCCACCCAACTTAGTGTCATCCGCAAATTTGGAGATACTACATTTAATCCCCTCGTCTAAATCATTAATGTACAATGTAAACAGCTGGGGCCCCAGCACAGAACCCTGCGGTACCCCACTAGTCACTGCCTGCCATTCTGAAAAGTACCCATTTACTCCTACTCTTTGCTTCCTGTCTGACAACCAGTTCTCAATCCACGTCAGCACACTACCTCCAATCCCATGTGCTCTAACTTTGCACATTAATCTCCTGTGTGGGACCTTGTCGAAAGCCTTCTGAAAGTCCAAATATATCACATCAACTGGTACTCCTTTGTCCACTTTATTGGAAACATCCTCAAAAAATTCCAGAAGATTTGTCAAGCATGATCTCCCTTTCACAAATCCATGCTGACTTGGACCTATCATGTCACCATTTTCCAAATGCGCTGCTATGACATCCTTAATAATTGATTCCATCATTTTACCCACTACTGAGGTCAGGCTGACCGGTCTATAATTCCCTGCTTTCTCTCTCCCTCCTTTTTTAAAAAGTGGGGTTACATTGGCTACCCTCCACTCGATAGGAACTGATCCAGAGTCAATGGAATGTTGGAAAATGACTGTCAATGCATCCGCTATTTCCAAGGCCACCTCCTTAAGTACTCTGGGATGCAGTCCATCAGGCCCTGGGGATTTATCGGCCTTCAATCCCATCAATTTCCCCAACACAATTTCCCGACTAATAGAGATTTCCCTCAGTTCCTCCTCCTTACTAGACCCTCTGACCCCTTTTATATCCAGAAGGTTGTTCGTATCCTCCTTAGTGAATACTGAACCAAAGTACTTGTTCAATTGGTCTGCCATTTCTTTGTTCCCCGTTATGACTTCCCCTGATTCTGACTGCAGGGGACCTACGTTTGTCTTTACTAACCTTTTTCTCTTTACATACCTATCGAAACTTTTGCAATCCGCCTTAATGTTCCCTGCAAGCTTCTTCTCGTACTCCATTTTCCCTGCCCTAATCAAACCCTTTGTCCTCCTCTGCTGAGTTCTAAATTTCTCCCAGTCCCCAGGTTCGCTGCTATTTCTGGCCAATTTGTATGCCATTTCCTTGGCTTTAATACTATCCCTGATTTCCCTAGATAGCCACGGTTGAGCCACCTTCCCTTTTTTATTTTTATGCCAGACAGGAATGTACAATTGTTGTAATTCATCCATGCGGTCTCTAAATGTCTGCCGTTGCCCATCCACAGTCAACCCCTTAAGTATCATTAGCCAATCTATCTTAGCCAATTCATGCCTCATACCTTCAAAGTTACCCTTCTTTAAGTTCTGGACCATGGTCTCTGAATTAACTGTTTCATTCTCCATTCTAATGCAGAATTCCACCATATTATGGTCACTCTTCCCCAAGGGGCCTTGCACAACGAGATTGCTAATTAATCCTCTCTCATTACACAATACCCAGTCTAAGATGGCCTCCCCCCTAGTTGGTTCCTCGACATATTGGTCTAGAAAACCATCCCTTATGCACTCCAGGAAATCCTCCTCCACCGTATTGCTTCCAGTTTGGCTAGCCCAATCTATGTGCATATTAAAGTCACCCATTATAACTGCTGCACCTTTATTGCATGCACCCCTAATTTCCTGTTTGATGCCCTCCCCAACATCACTACTACTGTTTGGAGGTCTGTACACAACTCCCACTAACGATTTTTGCCCTTTAGTGTTCTGCAGCTCTACCCATATAGATTCCACATCATCCAAGCTAATGTATTTCCTAACTATTGCATTAATCTCCTCTTTAACCAGCAATGCTACCCCACCTCCTTTTCCTACGCTACACATTGACCTTGTGGACCTTCACCAACAATGCTCTTCTGCAAAATAATGTCATGAGACTTTTTACATCTACTTGAGAGGGAAGTCCATGCTTCGGTTTAACGTCTCACCCAAAGGACAGAACCTCTGACAGTGCAACATTCCCGCAGTACTGCACTGGATGTCAGTCTGGATTATGTGCTCAAGTATCTTAATAATAATTAAGTCTCTTATTAATGAGACTAAGAAACATAAATATTACAAACTTGTAGTGAGTGCACCAGAAACTGCTGTAATCTAGTAGTTGTCTTATTTTTAATTGTGTTTGAATTACACTGCAGCAAAGCACACTTGAAAATATTGCAAAATCATGTACTGATAGAGAATAAAAATCCCATATGTATATGAATAAAGGAAATTATTTGCTGTTTTGCATATCTATTGTGAAATGGCTAACTTTCCCCAGGCTGTCAGGGACTGGCAGTTTTCCAGGATTTAATCACTTCAGAGGTTTATGGATTTCTCTCCTGAGTCTCCAGTGTTTGATTTGTAGCTGCTCCTTTAGGATTTTCCTGAATGCTGCGGTGCACAGAAAATCACGTTAAATTTTTATCGGCTTGTGCTTGCTGTCAACCAGGCTGGTGACCTGGAATTCTTTCAAGATAAGTTGAAATTTCAACAAAAGCAAACAGACAGAACTTCTGCTTTACTATCGAGCTGACGGCAGTTAAAAGGTTCTTTTTAAAATCAGTTTGTAACATCTTGCAGTGGGGTAATCCAAAACAAACCTTAAAATTAGAGCTAGGCCGAAAATTAGAGCTAGGCCCTGCAGGGCGACGTCAGGAAGCACTTCTTGCCACAAAGGGTAGTGGAAATCGAGAACTCTCTCCCCCAAATGTTGTTGAGGCTACGTCAATTGAAAATTTCAAAACTGCGATCGATAGATTTTTGATAGGCAAGGATATTAAATGTTACAGAATCAACTTTAACGGCAATAAATGCTGGCCTTACCTGCGATGCTGTGAACATCCTGTAAACAAATTTTTAAAAATAGCAAACTGATAACACACCACAGTTGAAATCAGTGAATTCAGGCTGGGTTCGAACTATTTGATAAAAGATTATTTTAGTATATTTTAAGTGATCATGAGAAATACACAGAAATATGTGGAGTTAAGATACAAATCAGCCATAATGTGGACCAGGCTCAGGGGGCAGAATGGCCTACATCTGTTCCTTTTTTCCTATGTTATCGGCAGGCTGATTCACATTATCACTCATTAAATATAGACAAAAGTTAAGTGACGAAGATTAAAGAGACCAAAAGGAAAATGGTTGACAGCCAAATTATTTTTGAAACTCTTATTGTAAGCTTGAGAGATTTTCAACTTGTCAGGCAGGTATAGAACTGGTGCTGTGGATCAATCCACCATTACAGAAACTGACCAATTTACAAAGGGTTCAAGGGTGGGGTTTTTTTTGAAGAGAGGGCTGATGATAGCAGATTTGATGGGGAGGGGAATTAACTGAGGAGAGGTAACCATTAACAATATCAGCTAACATGTGGGCCAGGAAGGGAAGTTGGGTCTTCAGCAGTTTGGTAGGAATAGGGTTGAGGGAGCAGGAGGTGAGCCTCATGGACAAGATACGCTCAGAGGGGAGATAGGAGAGAAGCTAGGGAAAGATGCGAGTTCAGCACTAGGGGAGAGAGAAACTTCGGGTAAGTTTGGCCCGGTGGGCTAGGGGAAGGGAGGAACGCAGCAGGAGGCAGCTGAACGGATGGTCTCAATCTTAGTGACAAAGAAGTCCACGAGCTCCTCACACTTTTTGGAGGTGAGGGTGAAAGAGGTAGGGGAAAGTGGTTTCAGAAGATGGTTTGTCATGGTGAAGAGAAGCTGGGGATTATCTTTACATTCCAAGATGATCCTGGAATAATGAGCAGTTTTGGTAGATGAGAGCAGGACCTAGTAGAGCTTTATATGGTTCAGCCAGATCTGGTGATGAATGGCTAAATCAGTTGGCTGCCATAAACGTTCAACTCTGTGTCCCTTTTACTTAAGGAAGTGGAGTTGGGCGCTGTACATATAGCACCTTACGTCCCAAAGCACTTATAGCCAATGAAATACTTTTGAAGTATTGCCACTGTTGTAATGTAGGAAGCTCATTAGCCAATTTGCATACAGTCAGGTCCCACAACCGCAAATGTGCTCATGATCAGACAATCTGGTTTTATTGATATTGGTTGAGGGAAAAATATTGGCCAGGACACCAGGGAAACTCCCCTAATCTTCTTCTAAATAGTGCCCGAGAATGTTTTATATCCACCAGAGAGGGCAGACGGGGCCCCAGTCTATGTCTAATATGAAAGACGGCACCTCCGACTTTACAGCACTCCCTTCAGTGCTGCAATGGAATGTCAGCCTGGAATTTGAGCTCAGGTCTCACACAGAAGTAAGAGTACTACCACTGAGCCACAAGCACCGTGTTGCTTGTGTAAATCTACTCCAGCAATCAGCTAACACCTTCAGGGAAAAGAGATGGGGAATCTGGATTAAGAGAAATAAAAGAGACAGGAAGAAAAAGTAAAAAATACAATTATTTCAATTTAATTTAAAAAAAATATTCAACAGTAATAACAATCTGAAGGAATGAATCACCACACTAGTAAACGTTAATTTTCAGTGCCAGAGAGGTTATTTGGCAGTAATGAAGACTTATCATGACCTTAAAAAATTCACTTACATTTGCAAAATCCGAGGGTTCTAAAAGAGGTGGTTGCAGAGATAGTCTATGCATTGGTTGTGATCTTTTAAAATTCCCTAGATTCAGGAAAGGTCCCAATGGATAGGAAGGTAGCAAATGTAACCCCGCTATTCAAGAAAGGAAGGAGAGAAAAAATGGGGAACTACAGGCCAGTTCACCTGACATCAGTCATCAGGAAAATGCTAGATCCATTATTAAGGAAATGGTAACTTAGAAAATCATAATATGATTAGGCAGAGTCAACATGGATTTATGAAAGAGAAATCATGTTTGACAAATTTGTTCGTTTTTTGAGGATGCAACTAGCAGGGTAGATAAAGGGGAACCAGTGGATGTAGTATATTTGTATTTCCAAAAAGCATTTGATAAGATTGTTAAGCAAGACAAGGGCACATGGGTTTCATAGAATCATAGAAACATAGAGATTTAGAGCACAGAAGGAGGCCATTTCAGCCCATTGTGTCCATGCTAGCCGACAAAGAAATATCCAGCCTAGTCCCACTATCCAGCTCTTGGTCTGTAGCCTTGTAGGTTATGGCACTTCAAGTGCATATCCAAGTACTTTTTAAAAGTTGTGAAGGTTTCTGCCTCGACCACCCTTTCAGGCAATGAGTTCCATACCTCCACCATCATATCATCATCATAGGCAGTCCCTCGGAATCGAGGAAGACTTACTTTCACTCCAGAAGTGAGTTCTTTGGTGGCTGAACAGTCCAATAGGAGAGCCACAGACTCTGTCACAGGTGAGACAGACAATCGTTGGGGGAAGGGGTGGGTGGGACTGGTTTGCCGCACGCTCTTTCCGCTGTCTACGCTTGATTTCTGCATGCTCTCGTCGTTGAGACTCGAGGTGCTCAGCGCCCTCTCGGATGCACTTCCTCCACTTAGGGCTGTCTTGGGCCAGGAACTCCCAGGTGTCAGTGGGGATGTTGCACTTTATCAGGGAGGCTTTGAGGGTGTCCTTGTAGCATTTCCGCTGCCCACCTTTGGCTCGTTTGCCGTGAAGGAGCTCCAAGTAGAGCACTTGCTTTGGGAGTCTCGTGACTGGCATGCGAACTATGTAGCCTGCCCAGCGGAGCTGACCGAGTGCGGTCAGTGCTTCAATGCTGGGGATGTTAGCCTGAATGAGGATGCGGATGTTGGTGCGCCTGTCCTCCCAGGGGATTTGTAGGACCTTGCGGAGACAACGTTGGTGCTATTTCTCCAGCAACTTGAAGTGTCTACTGTACATGGTCAATGTCTCTGAGCCATACATGAGGGCAGGTATTACTACAGCCCTGTAGACCATGAGCTTGGTGGCAGTTTTGAGGGCCTGGTCTTCAAACATTCTTTTCCTAAGGCTGCACTGGCGCACTGGAGGCGGTGTTGGATCTCGTCGTCGATGCCTGCTCTTGTTGATAGGAGGCTCTTGAGATATGGGAAGTGGTCCACGATGTCCAGGGCCGCGCCGTGAATCTTGATGACTGGGGGCAGTGCTGTGGAGGACCTTTGTCTTACGGATGTTTAGCGTAAGACACATGCTTTCGTACGGCTCAGTAAATATGTCGACTATGTCCTGGAGTTCAGTCTCTGTATGTGCGCAGGCGCAGGCATCGTCCGCGTACTGTAGTTCAACAACAGAAGTTGGGGTGGTCTTGGATCTGGTCTGGAGACGGCGCAGGTTGAACAGGTTCCCACTGGTTCTGTAGTTTAGTTCCACTCCAGCGGGGAGCTTGTTGACTGTGAGGTGGAGCATGGCGGCAAGAAAGATTGAGAAGAGGGTTGGGGCGATGACGCAGCCCTGTTTGACCCTGGTCCGAAAGTGGATTGGGTCTGTGGTGGATCCGTTAGTAAGGATCACGGCCTGCATGTTGTCATGGAGCAGGCGGAGGATGGTGACGAACTTTTGGGAGCATCCGAAACGGAGGAGGACGCTCCATAGGCCCTTGCGGTTGACAGTGTCAAAGGCCTTTGTAAGATCGAAGAAGGCCATGTATAAGGGCTGGCGCTGTGCCCTGCATTTTTCCTTTAGCTGTCGCGCTGCAAAAATCATGTCCGTTTTGCCCCGTAGGGGACGAAATACGCACTGTGACTCCGGGAGGAGCTCCTCGGCCACAGGGAGAAGACAGTTGAGGAGGACTCTAGCAATGACTTTCCCAGTGGCTGATAGCAGGGAGATTCCTCTGTAGTTGCCGCAGTCGGACTTGTCCCTTTTTTTAAAGATGGTCACGATTACTGCATCTCTGAGATCCCCCGGCATGCTCTCCTCCCTCCAGATGAGAGAGATGAGGTTGTGCATTCGTGTCAGCAGTGCCCCTCCGCCATACTTCAATGCCTCAGCAGGGATACCGTCCGCACCCGTAGCCTTGTTGTTTTTAAGCTGTCTTGTGGCTTTTTCTACCTTGTACAGTATTGGGGTCTCACTGAGGTGGTGGCGGGTAGCATGCTGCGGGATGGAGTCGAGAACACTCGAGTCAAAGGCAGAGTCTCGATTGAGGAGATCTTCGAAGTGCTCTTCCTGCCTCGGTGTCCTTGATGAGTGTTTCCCCATTCTTGGCCAGCAGTGGGGTGGGCCTTTGGTGTTTGGCCTATAGGTGGCCTTGACTACGATGAAGAATCCTCGCACATCATGATTGTCGGCCAGCTGCTGTATCTCCTGTGCTTTCTCCATCCACCACCTGTTCTTTAGCTCCTCCACCACCCTCTGGGTGAAAAGATTTCCCCTCAAATACCCTCTGAACCTTCTTCCAATTACTTTAAATCTATGCCCTCTGGTTGATGACTCCTCTGCTAAGGGAAATAGGTCCTTCCTAGCCACTCTATCTAGGCCCCTCATAATTTTATACACCTCAATAAGGTCTCCCCTCAGCCTCCTCTGTTCCAAACAAAACAAACCCAACCTATCCAATCTTTCCTCATAGCTAAAATTCTCCAGTCCAGGCAATATCCTCATAAATCTCCTCTGTACCCTCTCTAGTGCAATCACATCTTTCCTGCAATGTGGTGACCAGAACTGCACGTAGTACTCTAGCTGTGGCCTACGTAGTGTTTTATATAGCTCAAGCATAACTTCCCTGCTCTTGTATTCCATGCTTCGGTTAATAAAGGCACGTATTCCGTATGCCTTCTTAACCACTTTATCTATCTGCCCTGCTACCTTCAGTGATCTGTGGACATGCACTCCAAGGTCCCTTTGTTCCTCTACACTTCTCAGTGTCCTACCATTTAATGTGTATTCCCTTGCCTTGTTAGCTCTCCCCAAATCCATTATCTCACACTTCTCCAGATTGAATTCCATTTACCACTGTTCTGCCCACCTGACCAGTTAATTGATATCTTCCTGCAGTCTATAGCTTTCTTCTTCATTATCAACCACGCAACCAATTTCTGTATAATCTGTAAATGTCTTAATCATACCCCCTACATTCACGTCTAAATTATTGATAAATACCACAAAAAGCCAGGGACCCAGTACTGAGCCCTGCGGAACCCCACTGGAAACATCCAAAAACACCCATCAACCATTATCCTTTGCTTCCTGCCTCTGAGCAAATTTTGAATCCAACTTGCCACTTTGCCCTGGATCCCATAGGCTTTTACTTTCGTGGCCAGTCTGCCATGTTGGACCTTATCAAAAGCCTTGATAAAATCCATATACACTACAACAAATGCACTACCCTCATCGACACTCCTTGTTACCTCCACAAAAAATTCAATCAAGTTAGTCAGATATGACCTTCCCTTAACAAATCCACGCTGACTGTTCCTTTCTAAATGAAGATTTATCCTGTCCCTCAGAAATGTCTTCAATAATTTTCCCACCACCGAGGTTAGGCTGACTGGCCTATAATTACTTGGTCTATCCCTTGCTCCCTTTTTAATCAAAGGTACAACATTAGCAGTTCTCCAGTCCTCCGGCACCACACCTGTAGCCAGAGAAGGTTGGAAAATGAAGGTCAGATCCTCTGCTATTTCCTCTTTTGTTTCTCTTAACAGCCTGGGATAAATTTCATCCGGGCCTGGGGAGTTAACCATTTTCAAAGCTGCTAATCCTCTTAATACTTCCTCTCTCACAATATTTATTTCATCTAATATTTCACACTACTCCCTGATTGCAATGTCTGCATCGCCCCTCTACTTTGTGAAAACAGACGCAAATATTCATTAAGAACCATACCCACTTCATCCGCCTCCACACACAGATTACTTTTAGAAACATAGAAACATAGAAAATAGGTGCAGGAGCAGGCCATTCAGCCCTTCGAGCCTGCACCACCATTCAATATGATCATGGCTGATCATGCAACCTGAGTACCCCATCCCTGCCTTCACTCCATACCCCCGATCCCTTTAGCCGTAAGGGCCACAACTAACTCCCTTTTGAATATGTCCAACGATCTGGACTCAACAACTTTCTGTGGCAGAGAATTCCACAGGTTCACAACTCTCTAGGTGAAAAAGTTTCTCCTCAGGTCCTAAGATCTCTAATAGGCCTTAATCTTTCTTTAGTTATCCTCTTGCTCCAAATGTATTTATAAAGCATCTTTGGGTTTTCCTTGATTTTACGTGCCAAACTTTTTTTGCGCTCTCTCTTTACTTTCCTAGTTTCCTTTTTAATTTCACCCCTGCACTTTCTATACTCCTCTCGGGTTTCTGCAGTATTGGGCCCTCAGTATCTGTCATAAGCCTCCTTTTTTTCTTTTTTCTACCCTATATGCCCCTTGACATCCAGGGGGATTTAGATTTGTTAGTCCCACCCTTTTTTTTAAGGGAACATACATGCTCTGAACCTTCAGGTTCCCTTAAATGTCTCCCACTGCTCAGTCACTGATTTACCTTCCAGCAGCTGTTTCTAGTCCACCTTGGCTAAATCACCTCTCAGCTTAGTAAAATTAGCTTTCCCCCAACTGAGAACCTTTATTCCTGGTCTATCTTTGTCCTTTTCCATAACTACCTTAAATCTAACTAAATTATGATCACTGGTACCAAAATGCTCACCCACTGATATCCCTTCCACCTGCCCAGCTTCATTCCCTAAAACTAAGTCCAGAACTGCACCTTCCCTTGTTGGGCTTGTTACATACTGGCTAAAAAAGTTCTCCTGAATGCATTTTAGGAATTCTGCACCCTCTATACCTTTCACACTACTTCTATCCCAGCTAATATTAGGGTAGTTGAAATCCACGACTATTACTGCCCTATAGTTTTTGTACTTCTCAGAAATTTGCCTGCATAGTTGCTCTTCTATCTCCCTCTGACAGTTTGGGGGTCCAAAACACACTGCCAGCAGTGTGATCGCCCATTTTTTGTTCTTCAATTCAACCCACATGGCCTCATTTGGTGATCCTTCTAATATGTCATCCCTCCTCACAGCTGTAATTGTTTGTTTAATTAATACTGCAAACCCCCCTCCTTTTATATCCCCCTCTCTATCCCGTCTGAAAACCCTGTAACCAGGAATGTTGAGTTGCCATACCTGTCCTTCTTTCAGCCATTTCTCAGTAATAGCTATAATATCATACTTCCAAGTGTCTATCTATGCTCTCAGCTTATCTGCCTTATTTCATATATTCCTTGTATTGAAATATATACCATTTAGCAGTGCCAAACTCCCTTGTTGTCTATTTTCTCTCTGTTTCCTCTTTGGGGATAAAGGATTGGTTAATAGACAGAAAACAGAGGGTAGGGATAAATGGGTCATTTTCGGATTGACAGGCTGTAACTAGTGGGGTGCCGCAAGGATCAGTGCTGGGGCCTCAGCTATTTACAATCTATATTAGGGGGATTGACAGGGTAGATACTGAGATTGTTTCCTCTGGCTGAAGAGTCTAGAACTAGGGGGAATCGTTTCAGGATAAGGGGCCGGCCTTTTAAGACTGAGATGAAGAGGAATTTCTTCAATCAGAAGGTTCTGAATCTTTGGAATTCTCTGCCCCAAAGTACAGTGGATGCTGAGTCATTGAGTATATTCAATGCCGAGATAGATAGATTTTAGGATTCCAGAGGGAATATGGTTATATGGCAGGAAAGTGGAGTTGAGTTTGAAGATCAGTCATGATCTTATTGAATAGTGGAGCACTCCCGAGGGCTGTATGGTCTACTCCTGGTCCTAATTCTTATGTTCTTGTATTCTTATGTAACCTGGTGTACAGGTTGACTCAGTGGTGCAAGTGGGGTCAAACTAGAAGTTCATGCCTGAGTCCTAGCCTGAACCCCCTTCTCTTCCCCACCACCTTCCATCTCCTACTGGTTAACAATACTAGCTTCATTAGTGATATAAGTAATTGAGCTGCATTTAAAAATACATCTGTAGCCGGTTGCACTGGCTTTAGTGAGTAGATTGTAAGTGCCACTTTTACTGCTCCCTTCCTCCAGTGGGCACCTGAAATGCCCATAGTGGCACAGATGCTGCGGATATTTAAATTGGCTCCACCCTCATTGTGGACACTCAAGTGGGGTCAAGTGAAGGTCGCCATTGCCCGTCCGTCGCACTTTTACCGGTGGAGCAGAGCTGAGCATTTTCAGCCCCAGTTGTAACCCAGCTCTTCCCCTGGTTCTTTCACAGTCTTCCGCTGCACAGACCAAGGATCCAGCCGAAAGCCTTCCTCTTGGCTCCGTGCCACACCACGCTTACCCAAAGTGCCACAGGGAAAACTAAATCTCAGTGATTTTATAATCTAACTGGGCTGCAATGTCCCACATCAGTGGTAAATATCCTGCTGCAAATTTCTGGTACGATAAATCTACACTGCTCCAGCTGGTTTTAATGCTTCTGCTGATTTCTGCCACTGTCCCCGGGGACTGGCATCTCTTGATATTTGCTGACAGTAGGATTCTATAATTGCTATCCATATTAATGATAATATAGTTCTGGCACATTAATAATAATCCAGAGTCCCATTTCACTCGCCAGTCTATCCATAGTAGCTAATGGGAACTGAATGATGCCAGATCCCATCTGCCATTGTAAATGGCACAGTTTCAAGATAGCTGTTTGGAAGACTGGCCATTGAAAATGTCAAATGTGGTTTATTGCTTTGTTTTCCTGTTGCTGTAATTGGTGGCAAAGGATAAAGTGAAATTATGCTGGGGCTAAAAGGGTTAAATTGTGAGGACAGGTTGCATAGACTAGGCATGTGTTCCCTTGAATATCGAAGACTAAGAGGTGATCTAATTCAGGTTTCCTACATTACAACAGTGACTACAGTCCAAAAGTAATTCATTGGCTGTAAAGCACTTTGAGGCATCCTGAGGTCAAGAAAGGCGCTATATAAATGCAAGTCTTTTTTCGTTTCAGGTGTTTAAGATGATCAAAGGAGTTAATAGGGTAGGTAAAGAACAACTATTTCCTCTGGTAGGACAGTCCAGGATAAGGGAGTACAACCTTCTAATGAGAGGTAGGCCATTCAGGGTTGATGTCAGGAGCACTTCTTCACACAAAGGGTAATGGAAATCTGGAAATTTCTCCCTTCAAAAGGCTGTTGCAGCTACGTCAAGTGAAAATTTCAGAAGTGAAATTGTTAGATTTTGGTTAGATACGATTATTAAGGGATATGGAACCAAGGCAGGTAAATGGAGTTGATGCAGAACAACCATAATCTCACTGAATGGCAGAACAGACTCAAAGGAATAAATGGCCTACTTTTGTCCCTATGTTCCTATGAAATTGGTGACAACCCAAACAAATGTGAGCTATGTGTGTCCCAGGCAGCTCCACGCTCTCAAACCAATAGTGTGACTCATATTTTATTTGAACTCACTTGTACAGTAACACCAGCAATGAGTTGCATTTATATAGTGCCTTTAGCATGGAAAAATGTTCCCAAGGTGCTTCACGGAGGAGACGACTGAACAACTAGCATAAATGGAGAGCTAGCAGAGATAAGGGAGACAAGGGAGAACCCCCAGTGGAAGTGGTGTATTTGGACTTTCAAAAGACTTTTGACAAGGTTCCACACAAGAGATTGGTGTGCAAAATTAAAGCACATGGTATTAGGGGTAATGTACTGACGTGGATAGAGAATTAGTTGGCAGACAGGGAGCAGAGAGTCGGGATAAACGGGTCCTTTTCAGAATGGCAGGCCGTGACTAGTGGGGTGCTGCAGGGCTCAGTGTTGGGACCCCAGCTATTTATAATATACATTAATGATTTAGATGAAGGAATTGAGTGTGATATCTCCAAGTTTGCAGATGACACTAAACTGGGTGGCGGTGTGAGCCGTGAGGAGGATGCTGAGAGGCTGCAGGATGACTTGGACAGGTTAGGTGAGTGGGCAAATGCATGGCAGATGCAGTATAATGTGGATAAATGTGAGGTTATCCACTTTAGGGGCAAAAACACGACGGCAGAATATTATCTGAATGGTGGCAGATTAGGAAAAGGGGAGGTGCAACGAGACCTGGGTGTCATGGTACATCAATCATTGAAAGTTGGCATGCAGGTACAGCAGGCGGTGAAGAAGGCAAATGGTATGTTGGCCTTCATAGCTGGGGGATTTGAGTATAGGAGCAGGGAGGTCTTACTGCAATTGAACAGGGCCTTGGTGAGGCCTCACCTGGAATATTATGTTCAGTTTTGGTCTCCTAATCTGAGGGAGGACATTCTTGCTATTGAAGGAGTGCAGCAAAGGTTCACCAGACTGATTCCCAGGATGGCTGGACTGACATATGAGGAGAGACTGGATCCACCGGGCCTGTATTCACTGGAGTTCAGAAGGATGAGAGGGGATCTCATAGAAACATATAAAATTCTGACGGGACTGGACAGGTTAGATGCAGAAAGAATGTTCCCGATGTTGGGGAAGTCCAGAACCAGGGGACACAGTCTAAGGATAAGGGGTAAGCCATTTAGGACTGAGATAAGGAGAAATTTCTTCACTCAGAGAGTTGTTAACCTGTGAAATTCCCTACCGCAGAGAGTTGTTGATGCCAGTTCATTGGATATATTCAAGAGGGAGTTAGATATAGCCCTTATGGCTAAAGGAATCAAGGGGTATGGAGAGAAAGCAGGAAAGGGGTACTAAGGTGAAGGATCAGCCATGATCTTATTGAATGGTGGTGCAGGCTCGAAGGGCCGAATGGCTTATTCCTGCATCTATTTTCTATGTTTCTATGTTTCTATAACAAAGGTACAGTTGAAAGAGATTTTGAGAAGGTGGGGAGAGAGGAAGCGAGGCAAAGGGTTCAGGGTGGAAGTTCCAGTGAGTAGGAACAAGGCAGCTGAAAGTAGTACAGCGCATTCAGCTAACCTTTGGGTAACACCAACGAAAACAAAACCATGCACAAACTATGGTAAATAAGTTTGGTGAGCTTCAGGACTATAATATAGGCAATAACAGAGACGTGGTTCAAAGAAGGGGAGGATTGCGAACTTAATATTCCTGGTTACAAGGCATTCAGGAAAGATGGGGAGGGAAAAAAAGAGGGTGGGGTGGCACTATTGATCAAATAAACTATTATAGTATTGGAAAGGGATGATGTAGTTGAGAACAATAGAGGAGCTATTATGCTACTGAGTATATACTATAGCTCACCAAATAGTGGTAAGATATATGAGACACTTGTCTTCACTAGAGAAGAGGATGCACCCCATGTTGCAGTAAAGGAGTGTAAGGGGTGGTTTGCAGGGGGTCAGCTTTCCCTTCTGACCTTATATGAGCGGTTCCGAATCGCTCCCACACCCTTGGTTCTAGACACTGGAATTATGAAGGGACTGTGACAGACTTGGACAGACAAACGGTTTCAAGGTAGGAAGCAGGTATGGCTTTATTGTGTTTAAAAAGAAGTAAAAGGGCACACCTTTAATAACACATACAGACTAATGCACACTAAAGGGTACAACACATTGAATAAATTGTCCAATTACAGTCTGTGGGGAAAAGAATACAGCTTAAACTCTAAATGGGGTAAAAAGGCGAATGCAGATACATTTACACAAGTTATCCCAGCCTCCCTCCTCCCAATTCCCCTAACTAACGAAGTTATAGCTCTGGGGGGTTCAGGGGCCATGCTCACCAATCCCCTTTTTGACAGTTGCTGGTGAATCGCGGTTTCAGGGTTCGCTGCACTTGGCCTTCTAGGCGAGCCGTACCCCGGTCGGAGGAGAGGACTTCGGACTGCGTAGTCTTCGGTTGGGGTGCGTCCGTTGATGCGGTAAGTTGCGTTTTGGATGTATGGGGTAAGTACCCACTTTCTTTGGTTAGGAATAGTTTTAGTTAGTCCCTTTTGGTAATTTCTCATCCGTTGGTCGTTCCGAAGTAGATTGTAGAGTGGAAATAAATGTCGATTCTTTGGTTTTTGCTGAGTTGGTTTCGGTTGGTCGTTTTGCTGGTTGTGGTGGCCCAGGTTGTCAATTTGGTTGCTGAAAACCTTCCGTTTCGTGGACCTCGTGCTCGGTCGGTCCTTGACGATTTCTTGTAGTTTCCTTCACTACTCCATTTCTTCATTCCCCAGCTCCGGCTGCTTGTGTCTGTGTCTGTGTTCGAGTCTGTGCAAGTTCCAGTCTCTGTGTTCTGCCAGCTTTTAGTTCTGCTAGTTTTGAGTTCTGCTAGATTTCCTGTGTTCTGCTAGTCTGCATGCTGCTCCTTGCTTCCTTGCTGGTCTTTCCTTGTAAAACTGGGGGAGAGATATATTCCAAAAAAAAGACTCCGTTATCTCCCATCAAATCTAGCCCAGCTAACTGAAACTTGATTAAGTAATTTTAATCTGGCGTTAATAGGCTTTTCGAAGTTGATGAGCTCTCCATTGTGCTAGTCTGGCCTGAGCCAGATATTTCTATGCCTGTTGAAAAGGTGTTGGAATATGTATGTGGCATTTGGGTCCTTTGGGTGCGGTGGATAAACATTTCTTCCATCGTTGATTGTTTAAATGCTAATGTTTTCAAGGGGCAAGTTTCGAGGGTATACAGTTCCCAGACAATTTGATTAGTTCCAATGTCCAAACTGGCTCTTTAGATATTGACCCCACCCCTTTTCTTGCAGACCCAATATACACCTTTTAAAAATCCCAAATTCGATTAAAGTTCGTAGTTTCTTCCATGTGCACTTTAGGATTTCAAACTTTCTGGTAGATAGTTCCAAATTAAATTCCCTTTCCTATGAGTCCAAACACTGGGGGGGTCTCCATGAATGCACCCCCTTTTATCCCCTGGAGGCCTCGTCTGCCCCTTTAAAATTCATTTGTGTCCCAAAGTTTTCCTTCCATTTTAAAAGTCCAGAAAGGGATTCTTCTCCTCTGCAGGGGAAAGGTACCTGGAATCTTTGCAAGATATTGGTAAATTCTACAGGAGGAGGTTAGCTAGGATTTTAAAAAGATAGAGGAGGTACTTGAAAGATTTGCAGTGCTCCAAGTAGAAAAGTCACCTGGTCCAGATAAATTGCATCCTAGGTTACTGAGAGAGGTAAGGGTGGACAATGCAGAGGCTCTGCTAGCCATCTTCCAATCATCCTTAGATATGGGAGAGGTGTCAGAGGACTGGAGGATTGCAAATGTTACACATCTGTTAAAAAAAGGGGAGTGGAATAAACTGGCAACTACAGGTGAGTCAGCGAAAACGTTTAGAAACAATAATCTGGGAAAAAATTAATTGGCACTTGGAAAATTATGGTCAAATAAATTAAAGTCAGCATGGGTTCTTAAAGAAAAGTTGTGTTTGAATAACTTGAGTTCTTTGATGAAGTGAGGGTTGATGTGTATTTGAACTTTCAAAAGGCGCTTGACAAAGTACCACATAATAGAATTCTGAGCAAAACTAAAGCCCAAGAGATAAAAGGGACAGAGGCAGTGTGGATACAAAATTGGCTAAAGGACAGAAAGCAGAGTCATGGTGAACGGTTGTTTTTCAGAGTGGAGCGAGGTATACAGTGGTGTTCCCCAGGGGTCAGTTTTGGGACCACTGCTCTTTTTGATATATATTACTGACCTAGACTTGGGTATATAGGGCATAATTTCAAAGTTTGCAGATGACACAAAACTCAGAAATGTAGTAAACAATGAGGAGGATTGTACCAGACTTCAGGGGGACATACAGATTGGTGGAATGGGCAAACACATGGCAGATTGGGCTCAATTTTCCTCAAAGCTTTCTTTTGGTGTCCTTAAAGAGTTACGCCCATTTTTTGGGGGCCCAAGTACGCCAAAAAAAAAGTTTCAAGTTTCCCCATTTGATTTCTTCATTTTGGCGGAGCCTAACATGTCCTCTAGTTTTGGGGGTGGAGCCTTGATCTGCGGCAAAAAGATCAGGTTGCCACGGTAACCAGGGACACAATGCGGGCTGAGGCTGGAAAGTGAAACATACTGCCAGCTCATAAACCTGCACAAGCACATTAAAATACATTGCTGCAACTTCACAAGCACAAATACATTGCAGCAACTTACCTCCCTCCCCCCCCCCCCCACCGATGCTGGTGCCAATCCCCACTCCCATCCCAGGCTGAAGGGCCTCCCGGTCCTGCACCTAGCCCTGGCCGAGTGGCCTCCTCTCTCCCGGTCCCGCCCCAAGCCCTGGCCGAATGGCCTCCCGGTCCGCTCCCCCGCACCTATACCAGGCCGAATGGCTTCCTCCCTCCCAGTCCGCACACATAATTATACCCGAAAGACTTCCTCCCCCTCTCTCTCCCTCTCTCTTACCTCTCCTGCTGCTGCTGTCCGGGCATCTGCTGCACTTACCTGCGCCAATTTCCTGCGATTTCCTTAACTCACCACAAGGTTTTTTTACAGAGGCCACATACGCTGGCCTAAGAAGAACTGGAGTAACTCTCAGCTGGCCAAACTTGCCTACCTGGCCAGAATTGGCACAGGTGGCAGGTTACACACCCTTTGACTGAAAAGAAAACGTACCTAAACAAAATCATAACTAACTGAGTTACGCTGGTGCAAATTGATCGGGGAAACTTGGGTTGTTTAACTTCGGCCAAAAAAAGCAGCCTGCGCCAAAAAAACAGCGCAAATCATTGGGGAAAGTTGAGCTCATTAAACAGAGAAGTGTGAAGTAATACATATTAGTAGGAAGATGAGGAGAGGCAATATAAACTAAATGGCACAATTTTAAAGAAGATGCAGGAATAGAGAGACCTAGGGGTATATGTACACAAATCTTTGAAGGTAGCAGGGCAAGTTGAGAAGGCTGTTCAATAAGCATGGGGATCTTTGTCTTTATTAATAGAGCCTGTGTGGTGGCTGGTGTGCAATGGCCACCCCACGTTAAAAGAATCCACGCACAGGCATCTTCCATCCTTCAGTATGTAGTTCGGGACGTAGAATGTCAGGTCCCTCATTGAAACACCTGTGAACTCATCCCTTTTTGGTGTGGAAGCGAGTCATCCTCAATACAAGGGACTGCCTAATACTAATAATAGAGAATAGAGTACAAAAGCAAGAAGTTATGTTAAACCTGTATAAAACACTGGTTAAGCCTCAGCTGGATACTGTGTTCAATTCTGGGCACTACACTTTAGAAAGGATGTCAAAGCCTTGGAGCAGGTGCAGAAGAGATGTGCTAACATGTTGTTATATATGTATACTTGTATTTACTCTGTAAAGCCACCAGAGGGCTCATCCCCTGGAGTTCCAAGGGATCCTATAATCCCTTGGGAGCACAGGTATTTAAAGAGGTTTTACAAGTTGGAGAGGCACTCTGGAGACCTGCAATAAAAGTCTAAGGTCACATTTACTTTGAGCTCACAGTGTTCAGTCTGACTCTTTCTCCATACACAACAACTGGCGACGAGATACAGATAGCGAACCAAAAGATGCAGAGAACAGTGGACATCCTGGAGAAATTCTCGGAGGGAGATGATTTGGAAAATTTTGTGGAGCAACTCGACCAATACTTCGTGGCCAACGAGCTAGATGGGGGAGAGAGCGCTGCCAAACGTAGAGCGATCCTCCTCACCGTCTGTGGAGCACCAACGTATGGCCTCATGAAGAATCTGCTCACTCAAACGAAACACACGGAGACCTCGTATGACGATTTGTGAACACTGGTCCGAGAGCATTTGAACCCAAAGGAAAGCGTTCTGATGGCGAGGTATCGGTTCTATACCTACAAAAGGTCTGAAGGCCAGGAAGTGGCAAGTTATGTCGCCGAGCTAAGACGCCTTGCAGGACATTGCGAATTTGAAGGACATTTGGAGCACATGCTCAGAGACTTTTTCGTACTTGGCATTGGCCACAAAACCATACTTCACAAACTTTTGACTGCAGAGACCCCAACCTTGAGTAAGACCATAGCGATAGCCCAGGCGTTTATTGTCACCAGTGACAATACTAAGCAAATCTCTCAGCACACAAGTGCTGCTACAATTACTGTGAACAAAGTGATGTTGTTTTTGAATCGTAACGTACAGGGCAGGTCACATATACCTGCAGCTACATGTCCGCAGATGTCTCAGAGTCTACCATCAAGGGTGATGAATGCAAGGCCATTAACACCTTGTTAGCGCTGCGGGGGTGATCATTGTTTCCATTCATGCTGATTCAAACAATACGTTTGCAAGGGCTGTGGAACAATGGGACACCTCCAATGAGTGTGCAGGTGAGCTGCAAATCCTGTTAAACCTGAAAACCACCATGTTGCAGAGGAGGACAGATCCACAGAGGATCTCGATGAACCAGAGCCTCAGATCGAGGAGGCAGAGATACATGGGGTGCACACATTCACCATGAGTTTTCCCCGATAATGCTGAATGTTGAACTAAATGGACTCCCGGTGTCAATGGAGCTGGACACGGGTGCGAGCCAGTGCATCATGGGCAAAAAGACTTTCGAAAGGTTCTGGTGCAGAAGGCCTCAAGGCCAGTCTTAACTCCAGTTCGCACGAAACTAAGAACTTACATGAAAGAACTGATTCTGTAATTGGCAGTGCTACCATAAAGGTCTCCTACAATGGAACGGTGCACAAGCTACCATTCTGGGTGGTACCGGGCGATGGTCCCACGCTGCTCGGCAGGAGCTGGCTGGGAAAGATACACTAGGACTGGGACGACGTCCGAGTGCTATCGCCCACTGACGACGCTGTTCAAACCAGCTAATGATTTCGGGAAACTGCAACCGGTTGCTTATGCATCCAGGAGTCTGTCTGAGAGTCTACAGCATGATTGAGAAAGAAGCGTTAGCGTGTGTCTGTGGGGTAAAGAAAATGCATCAATACCTGTTTGGGCTAAAATTCGAATTGGAAACTAACCATAAGCTACTTTTCTCCCTGTTTTCCTAGAGTAAAGGGATAAATACCAATGCATCGGCCCACATCCAGAGATGGGCGCTCACGTTGTCCGCATACAACTACGCCATCCTCCACAGGCCAGGCACAGAAAACTGCGCTGATGCTCTCAGTCGGCTGCCATTGCCCACCACGGGGGTGGAAATGGCACAGCCCGCAGATCTAGCTATGCTTATTGAAGCATTTGAGAGTGAGCAATCACCCGTCACTGCCCGGCAGATCAAAACCTGGACAAGGCAGGACCCCTTAATATCTCTAGTCAAAAGCTGTGTGCTTCACGGGAGCTGGTCCTGTGTCCCAGTGGAAATGCAAGAAGAGATAAAGCAGTTCCAGCGGCGCAAAAATGAAATGTCTATACAGGCAGACTGCCTTCTGTGGGGCAATCGAGTAGTTGTCCCCAAGAGACACCTTCATCAATGACCTCCACAGTACCCACCCAGGCATAGTAATGATGAAAGCAATAGCCAGATGCCATGTGTGGTGGCCCGGTATCGATGCGGACTTAGAGTCCTGCGTTCACAGATGTAATACATGCTCGCAGTTAAGCAATGTACGCAGGGAGGCGCCGCTAAGTTTATGGTCTTGGCCCTCCAAACCATGGTCTAGGGTAAACGTCGACTATGCAGGCCCGTTCTTGGGTAAAATGTTCCTTGTGGTTGAAGACGCATACTCCAAGTGGATTGAATGTGAGATAATGTCAGCTAGCACGGCGCTGCCACTACCGAAAGCCTGCGGGCCATGTTTGGCACACACAGCCTACCCAATGTCCTGGTGAGCAACAACGGGCCATGTTTTACCAGTGCTGAGTTCAAAGAATTCATTAATCTTAACGGGATCAAACATGTCACATCTGCCCCGTTTAAACCAGCGTCCAATGGTCAGGCAGAGAGAGCAGTGCAAACCATCAGGCAAGACCTGAAGAGGGTTACTGAAGGCTCACTGCAGGCTCGCCTATCCCGAGTCCTGCTTAGCTACTGCACGAGACCCCCACTCACTCACTGGGATCCCACCTGCTGAACTGCTCATGAAAAGAGCACTTAAGACAAGGCTCTCGTTAGTTCACCCTGATCTACATGAACAGGTAGAAAGCAGGCAGCTTCAACAAAGTGCATACCATGATAGCGCAAATGTGTCACGCGAGATTGAAATCAATGATCCTGTATTTGTATTCAATTATGGACAATGTCCCAAGTGGCTTCCCGGCACTGTCGTGGCCAAAGAGGGGAGCCGGATGTTTCGTGTCAAACTTTCAAATGGGCTCATTCACTGGAAACACTTGGACCAAATCAAACTCAGATTCACGGACTATCCTGAGCAACCCACCTTGGACCCTACCTTTTTTGATCCCCCAACATACACACCAGTGGCAACCGGCACCATGGTTGACCACGAAGCAGAACTCATCATCCACAGTAGCCCAGCAGGGCCCAATACACCAGGCAGCCCAGCAAGGCCAGGAGCATAGCAGCCCAGCAAGGCTGATTCAACAATACCAGCTTTCACACCAAGCTGATCAACCAGGGCAAGAAGGACCCCATATCGACTCAAATTGTAAATAGTTACACTATTGACTTGTGGGGGTGGGGGGTGGGGGGGGCAGTGTTGTTATATATGTATACTTGAATTTACTCTGTACAGCCCATAATCCCTTGGGAGCACAGGTATTTAAGGAGGTCTCACAGGTTGAAGAGGCACTCTGGAGACCTGCAATAAAAGACTAAGGTCACATTTTACTTTGAGCTCACAGTGTTCAGTCTGACTCTTTCTCCACACATAACACATGGTACCAGGGCTGAGGGACTTCAGTTATGTGGAGAGACTGGAGATGCAGGGGTTGTTCTCCTTCGAGCAGAGAAGGTTTCGAGGAGATTTGATAGAGGTGTTCAAAATTGTGAACAGTTTTGATAGAGTAAATAAGGAGAAATTGTTTCCAGTGGCAGAAGAATTGGTAACCAGAGGACACCGATTTAAGGTGATTGTCAAAAGAACTAGAGGTGACAAGAGGAAAAAAATATTATGCAGCGAGTTGTTGTGATCTGGAATACACTGCCTGAAAGGGTGGCGGAAAATGATTCAACAGTAACTTTCAAATGGGAATTGGATAAATACTTGAAGAGAAAATATTTACAGGACTATGGGGAAAGAGCAGGGGAGTGGGACTAATTGGATTGCTCGTTCAAAGTGCAGGCACAATGGGGCAAATGGTCTTCATCTGTGATTCTAAGTGTGTGCACAATTTTCTTATCGACCAGATAGAAAGGTCCTTAGGGTAACAGGATATACTATGGGACTAATTTCCTTTATCCTTCAGATCCAGTCCTCCATGTACACAGGGCCCTTCCTCCCAACCCACCTCCGTCAACCTTGGCCATTGACCATCTGTGTGTAGAGAACATGATGTAAAGGATAAGAAAAAAATACTAATCATAGCAATTCCTGTTATCTGAAGGAGGATTCTCTACACACACACTGTGTTTTAACCTCTCATCAGGAAACTGCTGGCTCGAAGAAGAACAGTTTACACAGCACTTGCTTATCAGCACTCTTGCTGACCGGGAGGCCCTTATTTTGGCAACAGCGCAGTACATCAAACAAGGCACTGCTATCTCTAGAGGACCCCAAGATTCTCCTAAAGTGGTGGGTTTTGATGGTTATTCCAGAGGTAGTGTCATTGAGGATGGCAACATGAACGGTGTAGTTAAAGGCTTAAAAGGATAAGATGTTGGACAGTGGTGTGGGCTTGGTATGTGTGATAAAGTATGGGCAGAGGCAGGCAATGATGCAGAGGTGGAAATAAATGCCTTATGGTAAGCGCTAAGATATAGGACCTGAAACTCCTCTGTGGGTCGAATAGGGTACAGCGATTGCACATCATGGGACTAAACCTGAGATGGAAGCGAGGGGGAGGAAAGAGAATCGGGAGCAAGGGTATAATGTTTGAGAGTAGTTGAATGGGATGGCTTCAGGCTTTCCAATATTGTCTACAGTTCTGACTTGTCCATGGATTGATGTTGATTAAACGATGACAGTGCAGTAATGGCCATGGAGTCAAGAATAGTGGAGAAGTAGAGCATGGTGTTGCCAGCATATTGGTGGAAACTTACTCCATGCCTTTTGAATAATGTTGAAGGACAAGATGTAGACAAGTGAATAGGAAAGGCCAATTAGAACTTGTGATTAGAGGTGACTACAGAAATATGGTAGTTATGTTGTAACAGGTAGGAATGGAACCAAGGACTCCAATTACGGCTCCTATCAGAAAACAAAGCTAATCTAGCACTCGCGGGTACCATTGCATGCAGTTCTGCTGGAAAGATTCATGTAATACTGTTGTACACTTGTAACCTAGCATGGTACTGTAGTGGTCATGTTATTGGGTTAGTAATCCAGAGTTCTGGATTAATGATCCAGAGAATGTGAGCTCAAATCCCAGAATGGCAGTCTGAGAATTTAAGATCAGGTTTTTTTAAAAATCTGGAAATAAAAAGCTGGTATTCAAAGTACCTGTGAACTTGTCAAATTGTCATAAAACAACTAGTTCACTTGTGTCTTTTTTAGGGAAGGAAACCTGCAATCTTTAGAATGACTCCAGTCCTCTGAAGTAGTCTAGCAAGCCATTCAGTTACCACCACTTTCTCAGGGCAACTAGGGGAGGGCATTAAATGCGAGCCTTGCCAGAGGTCCCCAGATCCTGGGAATTAATTTTTAAGAAGCATTCTGTGCTCTCATAAAACACCAGTGCCAAAAGATTAGGGGTGGAAAGTTCAGCACTTTAGCAACTGGCACTAACAGGCCACTGATGCAATAGCGCTGGGGCAAGGCGAATCCAGCGACACACAGCAAATCCGGCCCCCCTGTTGCGTTGCCGGTACGAGGTATCATCGGGGACTTCAATGCCAGGTAGATTGTGACGTCAGTGTGCGTGCAACGCTCACTGGCCGCCCAATCTGCAAAATTGATTGTGCCTCGACCAAACAGTGACAGGGAGAGGAGGCATGAAGCAGCTGGAAGCCAGCTCCAGGGACGTTATTTAAAGGGATCATGAGTAATGAGTCGCAGCGGTCAGGTTAGTGGAGTTTCAGTGCTTTCTTGTCAGTTTGACATTGTGCAACAGTTTAATTCAATAGTTTATAGGTTATTTTGTATCTGGAGTGGTGTGGTAACTAAAAAGTAGTTACATTTATTGTTTAAAAAAAATCAAACTGCTCTTCCCCATCACCAGATAGAAGCAGGACAAGCGTGCATGTGACTTTGCCAGGATAGCGGGATTCCCCATGGTGCAGGACGCCATTCTGTACCCACGTGGCCTGCACAAGTAATGGTTCCGCTGCCTTGACCAGGAGGGAGAAGCCCTCAAGTACTCAGCAGAGCAGGTGTCCCATTTTGTGGTGGTCTGCTGCATGCTCCACAACTTAGCCATCATGAGGGTCCAGCCCTTGCCACCAGGGATTACGGGACCACCTCAGGATGAGAACAGGGAGGAAGACGAGGACAAGGAGGACAAGGAAGAGGAGGAGGAACAGGAGTGAGGGAGGAGGCAGCCACTCAATTGGCCTTCTGGAAGAGTGGTCCTTGACTGCATCATCAGACTGCGGTTCGAATAAAACGATAAGGGAGTCTAGGGTTATGGGAAGCGGGCAGGGCAGTGGAGTTGAGGCCAAGATCAGATCAGCCATGATCTTATTGAATGGTGGAGCAGGCTCGAGGAGCCCAATCGCCTACTCCTGCTCCTACTTCTTATGTTCTTATGCTCTGATGTAAAATAAACCACAGATCCCCGTTGCTAACCACATCCCCATCATTCCATCCCTGTCATAGGCCACACCACAAAAGAATCCAAACTGAATAAGGAGTATCAATAATCAGTAATCACATATTTACAAGAAAAATATTAATTATTCACCCTTGTGCAATCCCTTAGTGTCTCTCACTGTGCCTTTGCCTACACTAGTGCTCCTAAAAAGTGTTGGCCCAGTGGCTGCAGTAGGACGGGTGGAAGGCTGCAGAGTGTCCATGCAGGAGACTTCAGATGGCCTTGCAGGACACCTTCGACCAGCTCTGGACCTGGGAGGCCCGGCTGGAGACTGCACTTCCTCAGACTGGGCGGCAGCAGTCTGGGTTGGCGAGATGACTGGCAGCGACAAGGGCAATGGGCAGCACCTCAGCATCCCTAGCAATCTGTTGGAGCGCAGATTACTAGCCTGCTGCGACACCGTGAAAGCACCGGTGGACGGTGGTAGACCCAGCCATGATGGCAGCAGTCAGAGCTTGAGTAGCACCAAGCTGAGACTGCATGGGTGCAGTCTGAGATTGGATGTCACCAAGCATGGACTGCATTACAGCACTAAGATGTTGCGTCGCTTCTGCGATGGAAGCTGCCAGATCGCCCATCACACGGCTCAGGTCTGGGTCGCCACGGTCTCTTTGGGAGTCTACCATCCTTTGCAGACTGGAAATGATGGGCTCCATTGTGTGCACAGAGCCTTGTGCAATGTTGGAGGCAGACTCCTCCTCGCTCCTTATCATTGCTGAGAGACTCTCAGGCACCCTTGCCATTGCACCTATCATCTCGATGTGCATGCCCATCACCCTTCTTCTAAACGCATCCCCATCCGAGGTCCTCATCTGAGTCCTGTGCAGCAGAACTTGCGCGTAAACTCACCCTCTAAGGAGCTGACCCCCCCCCCCCGAGCTACACTTTCCCCGTGGCCTTGCTGCAGCACACTCATCCCCGGTGCCTCACCCTATGCAGATCTTGTTACTATACCAGTCTTTAAAGAACATGTATCCCTTCCCCTCTTTACTGACCACCCCCTCCCCACACACAAAGGTGAATGTTTCCGAGCTGCACGGCAGGTCATGAGCAGCCACTGAATTTATGACTGCATCTCCACCCCACCCCCCACCATATTATCCTGTACTCTCTGCTCTCAAGTTGAGTCCTGCCCAGTGTTCACTTGTTCACAGACCCCACTCGCCCTTCCACAGGGTGCTTCTGATGTTTATTTTGGGGCAATGGCCCAATATTTGGAAAGGAGAATTAAAATTGGCTTGACTTATTGCACACATCGAGAACTGCAGGTCTGCCTGTTTTGATGGATGTGGCCGCTCTTGTACAACAGCTTAGTTCCGGATGTGCAAAAAGCACTGTATGCTTATAACACACATTTGTAGCACCTATTAACGGGCCAGTAAGCAAGCACTGTAAGTGCACATGAATTTCAAAATGCTTGTGTCCATTAAAGAGTCAAGGGGATTTATTTAACAAGCCTGAATCTATATCTGCTCTCCTCATCCGTATTAATTTCAGCAGTCGCAGGGCAGGATTACTTTCGATATGATGGCCTAAATTTCCTATTGAGCACCACCAGATGCACACGTAAATGGTGACTTTTGATGCGCACCTGCATCAGAAAACAAAGAAAGAATTAACGTTTATACAGCACCATTCAGGATATCCCAAAGCACTTTGCAGTTAATGAAGTTGTTTTTGAAGTGTAGTCATTGTTGTAATGTTGGAAACAGGGACGCCAATTTGGGCACAACAAACGTCCACAAACAGCAATGAGATAAATGACCAGATCATTTTTTTTTAGTTGTGTTGGTTGGTTGAAGGGTAAATATTGGCCAGGACACCAGGAAAAACTCCCTGCTCTTCTTCAAAGTATCATAGGATCTTTTATGTCCACCTGAGGGGGCAGACAGGGCCCCAGTTGAAGCGTTCCTTCAGTACTGCACTGGACAGTCAGCCTAGAGTTTGTACTCGTGTTTCTGGAGTGGGATTTGAACCCATGACCTTCTGACTTAACGACCAGAGTGCTACCAATTGATCCAAGGCTGATACCAGTGATCATTCAATTCACAGAGTGTCTCCGAGATCTGATGCGTAGGTTTTAAACAAAACAGCACAATGGCTGTTTTCAGTCCCACATGCAGCAAGATCTGGACGACATTCAGGCTTGGGCTGATAGGTGGCAAGTAACATTCGTGCCACACAAGTGCCAGGGAACGACCATCTCCAACAAGCGAGAGTCTAACCACCTCCTCTTGCTATTCAACGGCATTATCATTGCCAAATCCCTCACCATCAACATCCTGGGGGTCACCATTGACCAGGAACTTAACTAGACCAGCCACATAAATACTGTAACAACAAGGTCAGAGGCTGGGTATTCTGTGGCGAGTGTCTCACCTCGTGACTCCCCAAAGCCCTTCCACCATCTACAAGGCACAAGTCAGGAGTGTGATGGAATACTCTCCACTTGCCTGGATGAGTGCAGCTCCAACAACACTCAAGAAACTCAACACCATCCAGGACAAAGCAGCTCGCTTGATTGGCACCCCATCCACCACCTTAAACATTTACTCCCTCCATCACCAGCACACTGTGGTTACAGTGTGTACCATCTATAAGATGCACTGTAGCAACTTGCCATGGCTTCTTCGGCAGTACCTCCCAAAGTCACAACCTCTACCACCTAGAAGGACCAGGGCAGCAGGCGCATGGGAACACCATGACCTGCAAGTTCCCTTCCAAGTTACACACCATCCTGACTTGGAAGTATATCGCGGTTCCTTCATCGTCGCTGGGTCAAAATCCTGGAACTCCCTCCGTAACAGCACTGTAGGAGTACCTTCACCACATGGACTGCAGCGGTTCAAGAAGGCGGCTCGCCACCACCTTCTCAAAGGCAATTGGGGATGGGCAATAAATGCTGGCCTTGCCAGCGATGCCCACATCCCAGAACAAATTTTTTAAAATCTCTTTTCACATTGGAGGTTGCAATCCATGCACGATCTTGTGTGTCCTTTTTCTGGCTGTAAATCAAATTGAGGCATGGCGTACTGCTGCTGCACTTTATCCGGGGTGGGTTTTTCTACCTTGCTTAATTGAGACCCTTCTACCATCAAACAACGGTGGAAAAACACTGGTGTCGGGGGATGGGCAGTATGTGTGTATATGTACCTAGAAATTGGATAAGGCCTGAAAACGGGTGCGGGTTACGCCCAGCGCTATTTGCCTGCGCCCTTTCTAAGTGTACCGGCAGCTCACAAACTTTGTGCTACCTGCTGTTATACACGATTGCAGCAGATTGCAGCACTGATCTCAGCACTAAACACATTGCTGTTTAGCTTAGTACTCAACGGGGGGCCGTATCAGTCTACTGGCTAATAAAATTAGGCCTAGACAGTCTCCGCTACTTAAAGCAGAGATGTTTTATTGCAAAAGCACCTCATTGTCATTTGAAAGAAAGCCATGCTGCAACAGTCGAGAAAGGACAAAATGATTTTCTGATGTGGCACTGGAGGCCTTGGTCCTGGAGGTCCAGCAATGCCAAGATGTCCTCTATCCATAGGGGGGCAAGAGGACTTCAAGGTTGACCAGAATAAAGATCTGGGAGATCACTCAAAGCCATCACTGTGACGAGTGTTATCCCCAAGGACCTGGAAAAAGTTGACCTCACAGAAGTGATCAAGATGTGTGAATGCATCAGAAATGCCACATCCCACCATATGCACCACTAGCCTCAAACACTGCTCAATGCACCACATCCCTATCGCTCATCTACCAACAATCTCTAGCTATCATGACTCATATCTCACAATCATAGTTCCACTTCACCCTCACACACTTACCACTGCTACAGCACTCACACCCACAACTTGTATACACTGGCAGCTATTCAACCATCACCCAAACACATTGTACCACACTTAATGACACACTTTCCTTTCTCTTGCAGGCCAAGGTGGTGCACAACCGGCGAGAGCACTAGCGGCCAAGTAAGACTTGACAACGTGACAGACCTGGAGGAAACAGTGCTGAGCATCATTGGAGGGGCTGCAACAGAGCTGAGAAGGGGAAAGCATTACTGATGATGTCAGTATGTTCATACCTAATCCTTCTTCTCACATTCCACTTCTGCCTCATTCACAATCTCTGCTCACTTGGTGTATGCATGGATATTGTGTGGAGCCCAAGTATAAAAGGCTAGCCATTTTGTATATTAGTCACTTTGGGCCTTAATAAAGCAGAGCTAAGGTCATACCTCTTGGAGTTAAACAGTACTCAGTCTAACAGTTATTACATTCACAACAGGTATCTTGCATTACCCCCCTCCCCTCATCACAACCCAACCTTTGTGCCTTTCTGCTTTCAGGTACCCAAGAACTACAACCTGGCCAGCCTGCCCCTGAAGTTGTGGAGGAGAATGATGGAGGAGGAGAAGCCAACACATCGCACTGCTTTAGAAAATAACACTGCATGCACTTTAGAAAGTCGTATACAGGTGGTGAGTCACTGGGCAAGAATGGACTACAGCCAGGCCAGGAGGAAAGGGTAGCTCGGGTGCCAGCTCCCCGAAGGGGAAGTTCACGCACAAGTTCAGCTCCACAGGACTCAGATGATGACCTGGGGCACTGTGATTCACGGGGCACTGACACCAGTACTGGGATAAGAGGGAGCAGTTCTGTAGAGATAGGCTTCACTTGGACAAGGCTGGGGCCAGTATCCTGGTGAATTGAATAACGACGGCTGTAGAGAGGGCTTTATACTAACTAGTGGGGGGGGAAGGATCCAGTGAGCGTAAATTTAAAAAGTCAAAGTAAAAGGAGAAGGCAATAGTGCAGGGTAGCGATAGGGGTAATGATAACCAGAGTGTGACAGGAAGGGACAGAGCGTATAAACATGAGTGCATCAGAAAGAGAGGTCAGAGTAGGGAAAAATGGTAAAAAGACAAAATTAAAAGCTCTTTATCTGAATGCATGCAGCATTCATAACAACATAGATGAGTTGACAGTAAAAATTGAAATAAATGGGTATGATCTGATAGCCATTACAGAGATGTGGTTACGGTTGTAAGGTGACCAAGGCTGGGAATTGAATTTCAGGGGTATTTGCCATTTCAGAAGGATAGGCAGAAAAGACAAGGAGGTGGGGTAGCTCTGTTAATAAAGGATGAGATCAGTGCAGTGGTGATAAATGATATTGGCTCAGAAGATCAAGATGTAGAATCAGTTTGGATGGTGCTAAGAAATAATAAGGGAAAGAAGTCACTGGTGGGAGTAGTCTATAGGCCGCCTAACAATAGTTACACTGTAGGACAGCGTTTGAATCAAGAAATAATGGAGGCTTGTAAGAAAGGTACAGCAATAATCATGGGTGATTTTAATCTTTATGTTGATTGGACAAATCAAATTGGCCAAGGTAACCTTGAGGAAGAGTTCATAGAGTGTATTCGTGATCTTAGTTTCTCAGAACAATACGTTATGGAACCAACCAGGGAGCAGACTATTTTAGATCTGGTAATGTATAATGAGACTGGATTGATTAATGATCTCATAGTAAAGGATCCTCTTGGGAAGAGTGATCATAGCATGGTAGAATTTCAAATTCAGTTTGAGGGTGAGAAAGCTAGGTCTCAAGCTAGTATCCTAAACTTAAAGGCAATTATAAAGGAATGAAGGCAGAGTTGGCTAAAGTGAACTGGGAAAATATATTAAAGAGTAAGATGGTCGATAAGCCATGGCAAACATTTAAGGAGATATTTCATAACTCTCAGCAAAGATATATTCTAGTGAAAAAGAAAGACTTTCAGAGAAGGATGAACCATCCGTAGCTAAGGAAGTAAAGGATGGTATCAAATTGAAAACAAAGGCATACAATATTGCAAAGAATAGTGGAAGGCCAGAGGATTGGGACATTTTTAGAAACCAGCAAAGGACAACTAAAACTATAATAAAGAGTGAGAAGCGAGTTTATGAGAACAAACTAGCAAAAAATATAAAAACAGACAGTAAGAGCTTCTACAGGTATATAAAAAGGAAGGGAGTAGCTGAAGTAAATGTTGGTCCCTTAGAGGATAAGACTAGGGAATTAATAATGGGAAACCAGGGAAATGGCAGAGATTTTGAACAAATATTTTGTATCGGTCTTCATGGTAGAAGACATTAAAAGCATCCCAATAATTGATAATCAATTGGGAGGGGGAGCTTAAAACAATCAAGATCACTCAAGAAAAAGTACTAGGCAAACTAATGGAACTAAAGGTGAACAAGTCCTCTGGACCTGATGGTCTGAAACCGAGGGTCTTAAAAGAGATTGCTGCAGAGATAGTGGATGCATTGGTTGGAATCAACCAAAATTGCCTGGATTCTTGAGAGGTCCCAGCAGATTGGAAAACCGCAAATGTAACGCCCCTATTTAAGAAAGGAGGGAGACAGAAAGCAGGAAACTATATATCAATTAGCCTAGCATCTGTCATTAGGAAAATGCTGAAGTCCATTATTAAGGAAGCAGTAGCAGGACATTTAGAAAACCATAATGCAGTCAAGCAGGGTCAGCATGGTTTTATGAAAGGGAAATCATGTTTGACAAATTTGTTGAAGTTCTTTGAGGATGTAACGAGCAGGGCGGATAAAGGGGAAGCAGTAGATGTCATCCATTTGGAATTCCAGAAAGCATTTGATAAGGTGTCACATAAAAGGTTACTGCAGAAAATAAGAGCTCACAGCATTGGGGGTAATATATTAACATGGATAGTGGGTTAGCTAATGAACAGAAAACAGAAAGTTGGGATAAATGGGTCATTTTCAGGTTGGCAAACTGTAACCAGTGCGGTACCACAGGGATCAGTGCTGGGACTTCAACTACTTACAATCTTTATTAATGACTTGGATGAAAGGACCGAGTGTAATGTAGCCAAATTTGCTGATGATACAAAGATAGGTGGGAAAGAAAGTTGTGAGGAGGACACAAAGAATCTGCAAAGGGCTATAGGTAGGCTAAGGGAGTAGGCGAAAATTTGGCAGATGGAATATAATGTGGGAAAATGTGAGGCTATCCACTTTGGTAGGAAAAATAAGAAAGCAAATTATTATTTAAATGAGAGAATACAAAATGCTGCAGTACAGAGAAATATGGGGTGCTTGTACATGCAGCACAAAAAATTAGTATGCAGGTACAGCAAGTAATTAGGAAGGCAAATGGAATGTTGGCCTTGATTGCACGGGGGATGGAATATAAAAGTAAGGAAGCCTTGCTACAAATATACAGGATATTAGTGAGACCACACCTGGAATACTGTGTACAGTTTTGGACTCCTTATTTAAGGAGGGATATACTTGCATTGGATGCAGTTCAGAGAAGATTCACGAGGCTGATTCCTGAGATGAAGGGGTTGTATTATGAAGAAAGGTTGAGCAGGTTGGGCCTATACTCCTTGGAGTTTAGAAGAATGAGAGGTGATCTTATTGAAATGTACAAGATTGAGGGGGCTTGACAGGGTAGATGCAGAGAGGATGTTTCCCCTCGTGGGGGAATCTAGAACTAGGGGGCATAGTTTCAGAATAAGGGATCACCCATTTAAATGAAAATGAGGAGGAATTTCTTCTCTCAGAAGGTCGTGAATCTTTGGAATTCTCTACCCCAGAGAGCTGTAGAGGCTGGGTCATTGAATATATTTAAGGTGGAGATAGACACATTTTTGAACAATGAGGGAGGCAAGGGTTATGGGGAGCAGGCAGGGAAGTAGAGTTGAGGCCAAGATCAAATCAGCCATGATCTTATTGAACGTAAGAGCAGGCTCGAGGGGCTGAAAAGCCTACGGCCTTCAGAAGAAGGTTGAGAGGCATGCACGCAGAAATACTAGGTGCAATAGCAAGCCCGCCACAGAGCTCTTGTCAGTGTTAAGGAACATGGAGGAGTCCGGCTCCAGCATTGCACAGGTTTTGCGTGGAACCCATGATTTCCAGGATGGAAAAGACTGGCAACTCCATGAGAGACCTTGTGGACCCAGAAATGATGCTGGGTGTGATGGGCGATCTCACAGCTTCTATTGCAGCATCGGCAGAGGTGACCCAACGTCTCAGTGCTGCAGTGGAAGCACCGATTGCTCTCCTGCAGGCTCAGCTTGCTGCTATGCAAGCTCAGACCTCTGCCATCGTGGCTGGGTTTCCAAGTGTCGAATGTGGCTTGCAGGGTGTCTCAGCAGTCAGCAATCTGTGCTCCAACAGATGCCTAGGAATGCTGAGGCGCCTCCTCGTGGGAGTGGCAGTGGCTCCGTGGAACAAGAACGTGCTGTCCTCTTCTCAGGATGACTGCATTCCTACCCTCACTCCGCCAGTGCCCTTGCTGCTGCTCATCATCCAACCACCCCAGACTGCTGTCGCCCATGCCAAGGTGGTGCATATTACAGCCAGGCCTTCTCGATTCAGAGCTGGTCAAGGTTGTCCTGCAAGGCCATCTATCGCCTCCCATGCTGAGAGTCAGCAGATTTCCACCTGCCAAACTGCTGGAGCACTTTGTAGAAGTACTAGAGTAGGAAAAGGCACACGGAAGCCAGACACGAAGGAAATGCACATGGGTGATTACTTGACTTTGTCTTTTTGATTTGAATTTGCTAAATTTATAAATTATATTTGGAATGTATGTTTTGTGGTGGCTCTTATTTCAGCTGTGTGCCCAGGAGGATGCTGTGGTGTTTTGTGACAGACGGATGGTAAGCTGGGGAAGTGGTGAGCAAGGGATCTGGGGTTTCACTCACTGGAACCGGAGTCTGATGAAGATCTCACAAACAGCCCATCCAGAAGTGGAATATGCTGCCTGCCTCCTCCTTTTTTCCTCTTCCTCTTCCTGAGATGATCCTGGAACCCATGGTGGCTAGGGCTGCGCGTTCATGATGACCACGTTGTTGAGCATGTAGCAGATCACCATGAAATTGGACACCCACTCCGATCTGTACTGGAGGACTCCTCCCGAGCAGTCAAGGCAGTAGAAATGTTGCTTGAATACTCCGATGCTCTGCTCGATGACATTCCACATGGTCGTATGGCTGTCATTATATGAGTGCTGGCTACGAGTGGTGGGGTTGTGAAAGGGAGTCATCAGTCAGGTGGAGAGTGGATAGCCCTTGTATCCAAGCAGCCACCCTCAGGTTTGTTGTGGTGGCTGGAAAATTGCTGGCACACCGGACTGTTGCAGGATGAAGGCATCATGATTGCTAGTATACTGGGCATTCACCATCATGATGCGCTGGGCGTGGTCACACACCAACTGCACATTAAGTGAGTGGTAGCCTTTGCGGTTATGGAACATCAAGGATTGATATGCGGCGCCCACAAAGCCACATGGATGCAGTCGATGGTGCCCTGCACAATGGGGAAACCCGCTATCCTGGCAAAGCCATATGCGTGCTTGTCCTGTCTGTCTCTGTTCAGTGAGAAGACAATGAAGTTTCTTCTCATGCTGTAGAGAGCTTCTGTGACCTCCCACATTCAGCGATCAATGGCTAACTGGGAGATGTTAGCTATGTCTTCTGCTCGAGACTGAAAGGATCCGGTGAAAAAATTGAGGGCCACGGTGACCTAGAGGGCCACTGGAGAGCCATCGTCGCCCTGTTCTGAGGCTGCAGGTCTGGTTGCAGGAGATGGCAGTGTTCTGTGAGCAGCTCCTAATACACTGCTCCTGGCTTAGGTGCAGGTAGGAGAAGTGTTCCCTGCAGATCCGAGGTGGGTAAGTTCTCCTGCTACGAGCCCTCCTCTCTCTGCGACTATCCCCTCCTCTTCGTCGCTGCCTCCGCTCCCTCTCCTGAAGATACTCGAGTGCGAGGGGGACTGCAAGTAGAGCCCCCATGACTACAAGTAAGTGATGTGAATAGATCTTTTAGATGAGAATCGAGGTGTTTTCCACTTGCAGCAACACTCCCTGTCACCTCAGCAACTTTAAACAACTCTAGAAAGCTCGAAACAGTTGCACAACCTTGGACAGAGCCAGTAGAACTGAAAAAGCAAGACAGCTGTAAGATATTAATGATCCCTTTAAATAGCACTGCTGGGGGTGGGGAGGCTCCTTCCTGCTGCTGAACACTTAGTCAGTTGGTCCTGATTAGGAGAGGGCATTAAATGGAGCATCGCTGTCCAAAATGACAGATCGTGCATCAAATCAGCGTTGCAGACTCATTGACATCACCATCTGCCTCATCTAAATATGTGGAGCAAGCGCTAGCAACAGCAACACTACCGCTCTCCCCAAAATGACGGCCACTTTAGGACCCACCGGAAGCGAGAGGAGATTCCTCCCTCATCGCTGGGTCAAAATCCTGGAACTCCCTTCCTAACAGCACTGTGGGAGTTCCTTCACCACAAGGACTGCAGCGGTTCAAGAAGGCGGCTCACCACCATCTTCCCAAGGGCAACCAGGGACGGGCAATAAATGCTGGCCTTGCCAGCAATGCCCACATCCCGAGAATGAATACATTTTTTAAAAGGCTTGTATCAAGGCCTCTCTGACCTGAACTCTGCGGTATCTACTAAGAATGCATCTGACTATTGCTCAGCACCTCCTTCAACGACATGGCTGGTGTCATCAAATCAGTTAGGCGGGTGCACTGCATGCCTCTTAAACCGAATGCTGCCTGTTGCGGCTGCAATTTATATATTTTCAATTATTCTCATCACTGGCAGCCTTGCTGTGAAATGACAAGAAGAGCATCATTTTAAACCCATACACACTGAGATAATGCCCTGCGCTGCTAAGCAATAGACCGTGCACGTGCTTGTTTTAAATTTTGTCACAAGTATAATTCTGAAATGGATTTTAGTGATTAGTATCCAGTAGTCTGTTACAGTGAACATGGAATATTATCCATATTTCTGTCTCTATATATGAAGGACATCGTAAAGTTAACATCTACACTGATGACGATTGAACAGAAAAATTATTTCAAAATCTAAACTCTGCAATTTATTTCCCCGCCAACTCTCTCCCTGGAGATTTTCATTCATGCGATGGTATGGTATTCGGCCGTGAGGGTATCACAATCAATCACAATCCTGTCCTCGCTAAATGCCCATGCAGCCACACTTCCCAGCAGCAGTCACTGGATGTTGAACAAGAGCTGCACCGTGTCTGATCTTTCCTCGTCACACACCAAGGCCAATTGTAGCTCTCTGCAGCTCCTTGGATACAATTAGTCATCTCGGCACAGACAGGGGATGGAGTCCCCGGACGCCTTTTTAGGCGTAAACTGCCGTTGCTCAAACTTCAGCACAAAATCTAGTCCAGTGCAGTGCTGAGGGAGTGTTGCACTGTCTGCGGTGCTGTCTTTCAGATGAGACATTAAACCGAGGCTCCGTCTGCCCCCTCGTATGGACGTAAAAGAATGACGGCACTATTTTGTAGTCTAGCAGGGGAGTTCTCCCCAGTACTGGTCAATATTTATTCCTCAGCCAACATTACTAAAACAGATTATCTAGCCATTATCACATTGCTGTTTGTTGGCCCTACCTGTGTGGAAATTGGCTGCCGCGTTTCCTACATTACAACAGTGACTACACTTCAAAAGTACTTCATTGGCTGTTAAGGCTGTTGAGGTTGTGAAAGGCGGTATATAAATGCAATTTCTTTATTTCTATAGGCAGTGCATTTACCCACTAAGCCACCGGGAAAACCTGCACGTATCCTAATTGATAACAGATTTCAGGGATCCAAAGCTGTAATCTAACCTCACAAGTCTTGGTACATCTGTTTTTGTAAAACTACCCCAGCTTAGCTCTTGTACTTTATTGCCACACCATCCAATCCCTTTGATTAGATTATTACTTTGTAATCACTTGCAGGTATTCAATAGTCTCTGCATTATTACAGGGGGAGTGTTCGAATGCTGGCGACCACTTCAAACCCCACTGGTCCAAGAACATGCAAAGAGCTCCCCCTGTGCTCCGAGAGTGGAACATTCCCAGAGGGCAGCTTTTTATCACTCCGTCACTTTAATACCTAGGCAAATCTCTTTCCTTTTTCATATGTAATTATGTTGCTCATTGACCGAGTGAGCTATAGTTGGGTGATTTGCAAGCTTATCCTGAAGAAAGCTATGTGCTTTTACACTCTCTGTTCAGAAATTACTGAGCTTTTATTTAAAAACCACGTTCATATTTTATTGGTGATGCACAAAATGAAATCAATAATAGTTCATTTTCCAAAATTGTACTCCATAGAATAGGCTATCAATGATCTGACGGTAGAAGTAGATGAACATTGTTTAAAATGAGTCGCAAGCAGTCGAAGAGATCTTGCGCTGAACACGTTTTTATATATTTTTCTGATCAGTTGAGGGAATAATCAACAATAATTAAACTGGTGTTTGTCAAGAGACTGAAATTGTTCAAAGCATCTACTTTATCTGTTTTAAGTGACCATATCAGCTGCTCAATGTTAACGCAAACCATGCAGACCAAAAATTCAGGACAGAAAAGCATTTTAGTATTTGAACGTGAGAGATTTGCAGGGCTATGAGGAACGGGAGGGGAGTGGAACTAATTCAAAGAGCCGGCACAGGCACGATGGACAATATATGCTGTAAGATTCTATGATTTTAAAACAAATTGCTGGTATTTAGCAATAACTATTGAGCCTTTCTCCAGTGAAAGGTGTGTTTTTTTTTAGTTCTTTTGATAGGCCAATGTTTATCCTCAACCAATTCCACTTTATAAAACAACAAACCGGTCTGGTCATTATCACATGCTGTTTGTTGTCCTTGCTGTGTGCAAACTGCGGTATTTCTTACATTACAACAGTGACTACACTTCAAAAGTACTTCATTGGTTGTGGAGCACTTTGGGATATCCTAAGATCACGAAAGACGTTATATAAATGGAAGTTCTTTCGTTCTTGTGTAATAAAAGGAGTTCAATTTGTTGCCGGGTGCAGTAGTTTGATGTCGGCTGTCTTCATTTTTGTTTCAAGTGAAGGGTCGAATGTTATGGCTCGAGGCCCGAGTCTAAGGTCAGCTAAGATGGAGAGAAGGTTTTTCAGAGAAATAAACCACTGGGGTTTCACTGCTTCTGGCAGTGCACTGGCTCGTATATAATTCCTTTTTGTGTGTTTCAATAGCCGTTGTTAACCCTATCCGTGGAAATTAAACTCTTTCGCTTTTCTGGTGAATAATGACATTATCAAACTATTTAGTACTATTTTTCACCGTTTTAAAAGCAGCTGATGTATTTGCTTCTTCCACTGCATGATATTATCTTTATATATTGTACCTCCGCTCACCCCTCCCATACACCAGGCTTAAAGAATTGAGACCCTCACTGACTGGGACCCCTCTACTTCCACCTCGTTTAGTGGGAGATGTCTTCAGTGGAACGCACAACTCTTTGGGGGGGGGGGGGGGGCAAAATAAACATTAGATCGAGTGCCCCCCGATCTGAGGGACACTCCAGACACTTTTAGTGGAACGCACAGACATTGCTGCAATCTGCCTGCACCCCTTGCAATAGATAATTAGCTAGTTGATCGGTTCCCATTTATAGACCTATTTTGCAGGTGTATTTTATTCTTTGCACAAGTTTTTGGATCTGTCTTGTTCATTAAAAACGCATTTAAAGATAAACTGGTCTTCTCGAAGTTCTGCCAGCTTCTCTCGAGGCAGGATCACAGCGCTCTGGAGATTTTATACTGAACATCACTCAGAAGCAACTCACCACTTCCCCCCATCCTGTGCTTCAGGGCTTGCATCAGAAAGAGTGCCGAGAGACAAGGTCAGTCGACAGTGAGTAAACATTTCCCTTCGGCGTTTGTGGTGGGGATGGGTTGTGGTTCCAGTACTGGATGGAGGAAATGCTGGGGATGCCAGAAAAATACATGAGCTGACGGGTGTGGATATCTGCAATTTGAGGCAATTCTACACGCCCGCGTTAACCCTTTTTCAGCTTTTGAAATGTTCATGTGCGGTATGTTCAGTCATACACCCCCAAACCTATCCTATTCACTTCTATAATATTAATCCACAGTTTCATCACTTCTCTTGGGGGTGGGTCGGGAGGGGGATACAGCTCCACCAGTACATCACCCAAGTTGCCACCCTTCATGCGTGAATGTTTGGCAGGCTATTCGACTGTGGTGAGCAGCACAACGGAGCCAAGCCAGACCTGACATCCACCCCTGCACAGGTACACTCACAATTAGACTTTTACTCTATTTGGGGTAACATAGACATAGAAACATAGAAAATAGGTGCAGGAGTAGGCCATTCGGCCCTTCTAGCCTGCACCGCCATTCAATGAGTTCATGGCTGAACATGCAACTTCAGTACCCCATTCCTGCTTTCTCGCCATATCCCTTGATCCCCCTAGTAGTAAGGACTTCATCTAACTCCTTTTTGAATATATTTAGTGAATTGGCCTCAACAACTTTCTGTGGTAGAGAATTCCACAGGTTCACCACTCTCTGGGTGAAGAAGTTTCTCCTCATCTCGGTCCTAAATGGCTTACCCCTTATCCTTAGACTGTGACCCCTGGTTCTGGACTTCCCCAACATTGGGAACATTCTTCCTGCATCTAACCTGTCTAAACCCGTCAGAATTTTAAACGTTTCTATGAGATCCCCTCTCATTTTTCTGAACTCCAGTGAATACAAGCCCAGTTGATCCAGTCTTTCTTGATATGTCAGTCCCGCCATCCCGGGAATCAGTCTGGTGAACCTTCGCTGCACTCCCTCAATAGCAAGAATGTCCTTCCTCAAGTTAGGAGACCAAAACTGTACACAATATTCCAGGTGTGGCCTCACCAAGTCCCTGTACAACTGTAGCAACACCTCCCTGCCCCTGTACTCAAATCCCCTCGCTATGAAGGCCAACATGTCATTTGCTTTCTTAACCGCCTGCTGTACCTGCATGCCAACCTTCAATGACTGATGTACCATGACACCCAGGTCTCGTTGCACCTTCCCTTTTCCTAATCTGTCACCATTCAGATAATAGTCTGTCTCTCTGCTTTTACCACCAAAGTGGATAACCTCACATTTATCCACATTATACTTCATCTGCCATGCATTTGCCCACTCACCTAACCTATCCAAGTCACTCTGCAGCCTCATAGCATCCTCCTCGCAGCTCACACTGCCACCTAACTTAGTGTCATCCGCAAATTTGGAGATACTACATTTAATCCCCTCGTCTAAATCATTACTGTACAGTGTAAACAGCTGGGGCCCCAGCACAGAACCTTGCGGTACCCCACTAGTCACTGCCTGCCATTCTGAAAAGTACCCATTTACTCCTACTCTTTGCTTTCTGTCTGACAACCAGTTCTCAATCCATGTCAGCACACTACCCCCAATCCCATGTGCTTTAACTTTGCACATTAATCTCTTGTGTGGGACCTTGTCGAAAGCCTTCTGAAAGTCCAAATATACCACATCAACTGGTTCTCCCTTGTCCACTCGACTGGAAACATCCTCAAAAAATTCCAGAAGATTTGTCAAGCATGATTTCCCTTTCACAAATCCATGCTGACTTGGACCTATCATGTCACCTCTTTCCAAATGCGCTGCTATGACATCCTTAATAATTGATTCCATCATTTTACCCACTACTGAGGTCAGGCTGACCGGTCTATAATTCCCTGTTTTCTCTCTCCCTCCTTTTTTAAAAGTGGGGTTACATTGGGTCGATAGGAACTGATCCAGAGTCAATGGAATGTTGGAAAATGACTGTCAATGCATCCGCTATTTCCAAGACCACCTCCTTAAGTACTCTGGGATGCAGTCCATCAGGCCCCAGGTAGGAGCAGCAAGTCTGGCTGACTTTCGATTTCTTCCTCTTGAGCAATGGCATTTTGAGCCCAATTGCTGCACCTTGACCACAGTCATAGCTGCCATTAGGAATAGGAGTAGGCCACTCAGAACAGGCATGAGGTGCTATCATTCAATGAGATCATAGCTGATTTGTATCCCAACTCTATCCATCTCTCTGGGCTCCATATCCCTTAATCAATCTCGGATTTAAAATGATTGGCCAGTAATTTGTGGTCAGCTGCGAAGCAAAGGCGTTTACCGCTGGCCCCCGATCTCCAGCGAAAAGTTTGGCTTTTCTGATGTGCAATTGAAATCAACTCGTGTTAATGGGGAATCCCTAATGCAAGCTGCCGTGTATCAACAAGCTGACTAAGCAGCCAATCAAAAGGCTGAATTCTCATTTTCCCTGATTCCTCATTTCACAGAATAAACTGGTTTCCAACTGTGGGGCAGGGGCGGTAAGCACAGTGCAGCCAGTGTCAGACCAGTGAATGACTGATGACAGACCGCTACTTCAGGATTTTTGCGTTGGGATGCGCATGCGCTAAATCCTGAAGTTGCGATCAGTTTCAAAGGGGTAATAACAGTGTTACTATCCACCTCAAATTCCTGGCCATTAATTAAGCTAGCATCTGCTGCTTTTTGTGGGAGAGAGTTCCACACTTCTACCACTCTTGTGTGAAGAAATGTTTCCTAACATCTCCTGAATGGCCGAGCTCTGATTTCATGGTTATGCCCCCTTATCCTCGACTCACCCACAAGTGGAAAACGTTTCTCTCTATATACCCTATCAATTCCTTTCAAAAGTATAAATCCTCAATCAAAGTACCCCTTAATCTTCTATATTCCAGGGAATACAAGCCTGGTTTATATAATCTCGCCTCATTATCTTTCCCTTGGACCCTGGGTACATCCTTGTGAGTCTGTGCTGCAGTCCTTCCAAGGCTAATATACTGTACACAGTACTCCAGATGTGGTCTAGCCAGGGCTTTGTATAACTGCAGCAAAACTTCCTTTTTTATTGTCTCGCCTCTAGATATAAAGGCTAACATTCCATTAGCCTTTTTAATTTTTTTGTACCTGACCACTATATTTTAGTGATCTGTGTACATGGACCCATAAATCTCTTTGGACGTCCACTATTCCTAGCTTTTCACCATTTAAATAATACTCAGATCTATCATTTTTTGGTCCAAAATGGATGACCTCACACTTGCCTGCGTTGAAATCCATTTGCCACAGTTTTGTCCACTCACTTAATCTATCAATGTCTCTTTGTAATTTGATGCTCCCATGTACTACTTACAACGTGACTGCCCCGACCTGCGAGAGATCATCAGCGGCAGATTGGGGCCATAAAAGGAGCGGCCGCCATGGGCAGTGTGGCGGCATACCACGGCAAGGTACAGCGTGAGCTGGTGCAGGAGGGCGACAGCAGCGAAGAGGGACATCATCAAGGTCCAGGTCGGTGATTGGAGCGTGGACAGATACAGCAGGAGCAGCGAAGTCAGGGCGGAGGAGTGGCAAGAGATTGTAGAGGGACATGTTCAGGACCCAGGAGAGGCACGGGCCCAGGGGCGGCCCAGGGGCAGCACGGGCCAACCCACACTGCAATATGTGTGCGCACGAGATTCCTGCAGCAGAGCAGGTCTCCAGTTGTCTTGGTTAATCCTTACCACTGGACCAAGACCTGGCTCTGTCAAGCCCGTGTGGTGGCTAGTGTGCAACGGCCACCACGCATTAAAAAAATCCACCCACTGGCATCTTCCACCCTATACTATGTAGTTCAGGACCTGGAATATTAGGTCCTTCAGTGAAACACCTGTGAACTCATCTTATTTTGACGTGGAAGCAAGTCACCCTCATTTCGAGGGACTGCCTATGATGATGGTAATACTTACTATGCCACCTATCTTTGTGTCATCAGCAAATTTGCATATATGGCTCTCTATTGTGTTATCTAAATCATTAATAAATATAGTTGAGGCCCCAGCACAGATCCTTGTGTGACACCACTAGACACTTCCTTTCAATTAGAGTACATAACAGTCCCTTGTGTGGAACCTTCTGGAAGTCCATATAAACTACATCTGCAGACAGACAGTCCCCTGTCTACTACTTTAGTTATTTCCTCAAACCATTCGATTAGGTTCGTTAGATATGACCTATCCTGTACAAATCCATAATGCAAAAGCAAAATACTGCAGAGACTGGAAATCTGAAATAAAAACAAAAAATGCTGGGAATACTCAGCAGATCAGGCAGCATTTATGTAGAGAGAAATAGAGTTGGCCGGATTGTCGGCAGGTTTGCAACCGAGTTTTCACCAAGATGTGACCCTCCGCGACGAAAGCCCGGGCGGGATCCTCAGGTACCTGTTTGCGGCGGCACTTCAAAGTACCGCCGGGGAGAGGTGCGCCAATGTGCAACGACTCCGATTGCATTTGTGTCGGACTTTCGGCTCTCTCCCGACCTGTACGCTGCGCCCAGAATAGTGACAGGTCAAACCTGTCTGTGCAGCCCTGCCAGCAGTGGTAAGTACAAAAACCTGCAAAAAAGGTAAGTTAAAGTTTTTATTTTTTACATTTTTTGCAGTGATTAGAGTGATTGTGAATATTTTTTTTTCTTTTCTCCCCCCTCTCAAGGCCTCTCTCGCAGCGTTCCTGGCCCCGGACTAAAGTTGCCGAAACTCGCGTTTTGCACCGCGAATGCTTGTGCAACAACCCCCTTACCAACATAAACGCCGAAAGTTCGGCCTAAAAACAGTAGCGCAGCGAAAATGGTATGTTTGATGTATCGCTACCGTTTTCGCCGAAAAATCCCGAAAGCTGAAAATCCGGCCCATAATGTTTCAGGTTGATGTCCTTTCATCAGAACTGGAAAAGGTTTGAGATTTTGGACAGGGTAAGGGGTAAGAACAAAAGCGAAGGTCTGTGATAGGATGGAAGGCAGGAGTGGTTAAATGACAAAAGGTATGATTGTACAAAGCAGAAGTAGTTGGTAATGGGACAAGCAAAGAAACAAAAGATGGGTCGAGAAGAGGTGTAAATGTGAAAAGCAGAATCCTCAACAGATAGGGGCAGAGCTTATGTCTGAAATGGTTGAACTCTATGTTGAGTCCAGAAGTATGTAAGGTGCCTAATCGAAAGATGAGGTGCTGATCCTCGAGCTTACATTGAGCTTCATTGGAACAGTGCAAGAGGCTGAGGACAGAGGTCAGAGTGGGAGTGGAGTGGAGAATTAAAGTGACAGGTGACCGGAAGCTCGGGGTCACACTTGTGGACTGAACGGAGGTGCTCCACAAAGCAGTCACCCAATCTGTGTTTGATCTCCCCAATGTAGAGGAGACTGCATCGTGAGCAGTGAATACAGTATACTAAATTGCAAGAAGTACAAGTAAATTGCTGTTTCACCTGGAAGGAGTGTTTGAGGCCCTGGACAATGGGAAGGGAGGAGGTAAAAGGGCAGGTGTTGCATCTCCTGTGCTTACACAGGAAGGTGCAGTGGGAAGGGGAGGGGCTGCTGGGGGAGATTGAAGAGTGGACCAGGGTGTCGCGGAGGAGTGGTTCTTCAGAATGCTGAAAGGGGAGGGGAGGAGAAGATGTGTTTGGTGGTGGGATCATGTTCGAGGTGACGGAGGATTGAATGTGAAGACTGGTGGGGTGAAAGGTGAGGACAAGGGTAACCTTATCCTGATTCTTGGAGGGAAAGGAAGGGGTGAGAGCAGATGTGTGGGAAATGGAACAGACAAGGTCGTGAGTTCTGCCAACCACAGTAAAGGGGAATCCTCGGTTGGGGAAAAAGAAGGCATATCGGAAGCATTATAATTTATTGTCATTTATCCCCCAAATAATAACTTCATGGTGGGGCGGGCAATAATCAAGGGAATAATGGAGGCATGTGAAAAAGGAACGGCAGTAGTTATGGGGGATTTTAACCTACATATCGATTGGTCAAATCAAATCGCAGGGGGTAACCTGGAGGAGGAATTCATAGAATGCATACGAGATTGTTTCTTAGAACAGTATGTAACAGAGCCTACAAGGGAGCAAGCCATTTTGGATCTGGTCCTGTGTAACGAGACAGGAAAAATAAACGATCTCCTCGTAAAAGATCCTCTCGGAATGAGTGATCACAATATGGTTGAATTTGTAATACAGATTGAGGATGAGGAAGTTGTGTCAGAAACGAGAGTACTATGCTTAAACAAAGGGGACTACAGTGGGATGAGGGCAGAGTTGGCTAAAGTAGACTGGAAACACAGACTAAACGGTGGCACAATTGAGGAACAGTGGAGGACTTTTAAGGAGCTCTTTCATAATGCGCAACAAAAATATATTCCAGTGAAAAAGAAGGGCGGAAAGAGAAGAGATAACCAGCCGTGGATAACCAAGGAAATAAAGGAAAGTATCAAATCAAAGACCAATGCGTATAAGGTGGCCAAGGTTAGTGGGAAACTAGAGGATTGGGAAGATTTTAAGCAACAGCAAAGAATGACTAAAAAAGCAATAAAGAAAGGGAAGATAGATTACGAAGGTAAACTTGCGCAAAACATAAAAACAGATAGTAAAAGCTTTTACAGATATATAAAACGGAAAAGAGTGACTAAAGTAAATGTTGGTCCCTTAGAAGATGAAAAGGGGGATTTAATAATGGGAAATGTGGAAATGGCTGAGACCTTAAACAATTATTTTGCTTCCGTCTTCACAGTGGAAGACACAAAAACCATGTCAAAAATTGCTGGTCATAGGAATGTGGGAAGGGAGGACCTTGAGATGATCACTATCACTGGGGAGGTAGTGCTGGACAGACTAATGGGACTGAAGGTAGACAAGTCCCCTGATCCTGATGAAATGCATCCCAGGGTATTAAAAGAGATAGCGGAAGTTATAGCAGATGCATTTGTTATAATCTACCAAAATTCTCTGGACTCTGGGGAGGTACCAGCGGATTGGAGAGCAGCTAATGTAACGCCTCTGTTTTAAAAAGGGGGCAGGCAAAAGGCAGGTAACTATAGGCCGGTTAGTTTAACATCTGTAGTGGGGAAAAAGTAAGGAAGAAATAGCGGGACATCTGGATAGGAATAGTGCAATCAAGCAGACGCAGCATGGATTCATGAAGGGGAAATCATGTTTAACTAACTTACTGGAATTCTTTGAGGATATAACGAGCATGGTGGATAGAGGTGTACCGATGGATGTGGTGTATTTAGATTTCCAAAAGGCATTCGATAAGGTGCCACACAAAAGGTTACTGCAGAAGATAAAAGTATGCGGAGTCAGAGGAAATGTATTAGCATGGATAGAGAATTGGCTGGCGAACAGAAAGCAGAGAGTCGGGATAAATGTGTCCTTTTCCGGTTGAAAATCAGTGGTTAGTGGTGTGCCACAGGGATCAGTGCTGGGACCACAACTGTTTACAATATACATAGATGACCTAGAGGAGGGGACAGAGTGTAGTGCAACAAAATTTGCAGATGACACTAAGATTAGTGGGAAAGCGGGTTGTGTAGAGGACTCAGAGAGGCTGCAAGGAGATTTGGATAGGTTAAGCGAATGGGCTAAGGTTTGGCAGATGGAATACAATGTCGGAAAGTGTGAGGTCATCCACCTTGGGAAAAAAAACAGTAAAAGGGAATATTATTTGAATGGGGAGAAATTACAACATGCTGTGGTGCAGAGGGACCTGGGGGTCCTTGTGCATGAATCCCAAAAGGTTAGTTTGCAGGTGCAGCAGGTAATCAGGAAGGCAAATGGAATGTTGGCCTTCATTGCGAAAGGGATGGAGTACAAAAGCAGGGAGGTGTTGCTGCAACTCTACAGGGTATTAGTGAGGCCGCACCTGGAGTACTGCGTGCAGTTTTGGTCACCTTACTTAAGGAAGGATATACTAGCTTTGGAAGGGGTACAGAGACGATTCAATAGGCTGATTCGAGAAATGAGGGGGTTACCTTATGATGATAGATTGAGTAGACTGGGTCTTTACTCCTTGGAGTTCAGAAGGATGAGGGGTGATCTTATAGAAACATTTAAAATCATGAAAGGGATAGACAAGATAGAGGCAGAGAGGTTGTTTCCATTGGTGGGGGAGACTAGAACTAGGGGGCACAGCCTCAAAATAAGGAGGAGCCAATTTAAAACCGAGTTGAGAAATAATTTCTTCTCCCAGAGGGTTGTGAATCTGTGGAATTCTCTGCCCAAGGAAGCAGTTGAGGCTAGCTCATTGAATGTTTTCAAGTCAAAGATAGATAGATTTTTAAGCAATAAGGGAATTAAGGGTTACGGAGAGAGGGCGGGTAAGTGGAGCTGAGTCCACGACCAGATCAGCCATGATCTTATTGAATGGCGGAGCAGGCTCGAGGGGCTAGGTGGCCTACTCCTGTTCCTAATTCTTATGTTCTTATGTTCTTATTAATATGGAAGGTGGCAATGTCAGAATAGATGCGACAGAGACTGAGAAAATGAGAGAATGGAATAGAATCCTTACAGGAAGCGGGCTGGGAGGAAGTGTAGTCCAGGTAACTGTGGGAATCAGTGGGCTTATAGTGGATGTTTGTTGATAGCCCATCCCCAGAAATGGAGATCGAGAAGTCGTAGAAGGGAAGGGAAGACATGAGTCGGAGATGAACCATGTGAAGGAAGAATGGAAATTGGATGCAAAGTGAATGTAATTTTCCAGTTCAGGGCGAGAGCAAGAAACTGCGCCAATTCAGTCATCAATGTACCGGAAAACGAGGTGATGGAGGGGACCTGTGGAACAAAGAATGTCCCACAAATCCCACTGTTAAGTTCAGAATAACTCCACGAGACTGTGTTGTAAGCTCAAACCATTGTGAACTTGGTCTCTTTAACATAACTCCAAAGTGAGGCAGCAGCATGGTGGACTGCCTTTTATACCTGCTTGCTCCAGGGTGCACATATGACAGATAGGTCTCCCACACGTGTGCCCTCTAGTGGCAAGTCTTACACATAGGTTAGGTTCACATACATAACACCCACGAAAAAGCAGACATAGCTAGGACGCATGTAGGTTCCCATAGCAACAGCTTTTATTTGGAGGAAGTGAGTGGAGTCAAAGGAGAATTTGGGAACAAGTTCAGACAGGCGGAGAAGGGTGGTGGTGGATGGGAACTGGTTGGGCCTCTCTTTAATGAAGAAGTGGAGTGCCCTCAGGCCGTCCTGGTGGGGGATGGAGGTGCAGTGGGATTGGACGTCCATAGTGAAAAGGAGACGGTTGGGGCCAGCAAACTGGAAACTGTTAAAGTGACGGAGGGCGTCGGAAGAGTCGTGGATGTAGGTGGGCCCATGTTGCAATTTAGAAATCCATGTTGGCAAATCCATGTTTGCTCTCTCCAATCAGCTCGAATTTCTCTAAATGCTCAGTCACCCTGTTCTGAATTATAGATTCCAATAACTTCTCCACAGCAGCTGTTGGACTAACAAGTCTATAATTTATTCAATTTTCTCTCTCACCTTTCTTAAATAATGGAGTTACATTTATAATTTTCCAATCTAAAGAAACTTCTTAGCTACCTCAGCATGGGCTGTTCTGTATGGCTCAGTTCTATACTTTGCTGCGATTTTGTTTTGTCTGTGGGTGTTTGTGTATCAGCCATGCTCAGTGGGTATCACTCTCACCACTCAGTCAGAAGGTTTTGAATTCAAGCCACACTCCAGAAATTTGAGCATACAATATAGGCTGACACTCCAGTGCAGTACTGAGGGAATGCTGCATTGTCAGAAGTGCCACCTTTCTGTTGAGATGTTAAACCGAGGCTCCGCCTGTCCTCTCAGGTGGACATAAAAGATTCCACGCACTTCTTGAAGAACAGAGATGTTCTCCCAGTGCCCTGGCCAATATTTATCCCTCAACCAACACCAAAAACAGATTGGTCATTTCTTTTATTGCTGTTTGTGGGAGCTTGGTGTGCGTAAATCAACTGCCGCATTTCCAAAATTAAGACAGCAACTACACTTCAAAAATACTTCATTGGCTATAAAGTGCTGTGAGAGTCCTGAAGAACACCATATAAATGCAAATTGTTTTGTTTTCTGTCTGTTTTTTTTTGCTTTCTTTTCTCGGGCTAGAATTTATTCTCGCATCGCCCAGGTACCGCCCGTTTTCCTGAAAAATGTAAAGTACCGCCCGTTTCAGCTCCCGATTAGCGCCGGCGGTAATTTGGGCCAACTATTACTGTTGGCATCGCTGCAAATTGCCCGCCCACTTTAGAGATCCAGAAATCTCGGAAAATTCACTCCCAGCGCTAAATTCCATTTAAAAAAAAATTTAAGGCCCGCTACAGCCCATTATCGCTGCGAAGGAACCCGCCCATTTCTGAAGTGCTTACCTGACTTGGGCCCAGCGTTATGCCTCCCTCCATTTTTTTTGCAGCTTGACAGTGGCCCAGAAGATCGTGGATAATGAAGAAAACCAATTCTTAATGCAAATGCAATTATATGTTGTTTACATATTAACAGATGGGGTTTTGACAAGATGACCACTACTACTGTAGTTAAGTGATTCTATGCAGAAAATGAACTTTTGTATCTTTGAATGTGTTTGGGAGAACCTTTTGTTCAGTAGGCTTTGGGCTGACATATATCCTGAGTTTCTGCTATAATTTGGTTCTGTGTTAGCTAATTGACACTTCAACTCTGTGGTGGACTGGAACATCACCTCACCAACGTGCAAATATTGAATCAGGAAGTCTATGAAGGATTGTGACCTCTAAAAGCCTTGCAAATTATTGGATTGTGTAATTAAAAGTTCTCATATTCAAAGAGGCTCACCGTCTCACACACAGACCAGGCACTGAATTAACTCCCAGTACAGGATTAGAGCGAGAAAGGGGCTCACTGTCTCACACGGAGGGTGGAGGGGTTGTGTCCATGTAATGGGGCCTTATCCAAGTCACTGTGTTCACATAACGACCTGGGGGGGCGGGGCAGGGAAAAGGGAGTCAGTCACTAGGTATACATCCAAGTAACCATTCTGCACGTGGCTTGACAGTGTGATCATGGGGCTATTCAACTGTAGCAGGTGTCACATCTGCAATGTATGCAGCTGTGAGAATGCTCACAAGTTGGTAGAGCTGTTGCATTGTAAGTGGCTTACTCCGTTATGTGGTGTTCACAAGACTCAAGAAAACCCCAGTCAGTTGGGTCTAGGTCATCCAAGATAAGGTACGAGTTTATAAGGGACACCCTCAATCACACATTCAAAGTTGGCTTTCCTAAAAGTTGTCAAATGGGATAAATTTTCCCCTTCCCAGAAGTGAGATACAGTACAAGAATGGTTTAGTTGAATAAAATTGTATATGAAACTTGTAATTTGTATTAAATATTAAAAATGTAATAAAATAAAACATTTTATGACTACAAATTTTGACAACAAACATTATGAACATCAACAACAGTATAAACACCACTGAAAAGACCCTGCACCCTCCCACAATTCTACCTGCAGCCACCTTTCCCAACGCCTGCCCTGACCTCTTCCTCCTCCTCCCGCTAACGATACCCCTGGCCCTGCCCACGTCAGGACCAGTATGTTGTGCACCAGCAGAGCACCTCGAGTGTGACTGCGAGAATGGCAGCGCTATGTTTGAGGGTTCTGGAGAAGTTGGAGGTGCTGAAGACCCATCTTCAAAATCGGAAGAAACTGGTTCCTCCCAACTATCAGGTGCTGTCACCATTGGTGGTATGGCACCTTGGGATGCAGTGCCATATCCCACAACCGTCGATTGCCACATAGCATTGGCGGTCCGGGTATTCTCCTTAACCGCGGCAATCAGCTCCGCCATGTCCTCCAATTGACGAGCTGCTAAAGCCGCGATGTCTTCTGACAACCCAGCAATGGACTGGAGGAGCTCTCTAATCAAGTTGATGCTCATCCTATACAGTCCCAACATGTCCAGATTAGCATCTGCCTGTCCCGCAGCATTCCCACTTTCGTGGATCAGCCGCCGCGGATTCACCACAGGGTTCGATGTGCGCTGTTGCAGTCCGCTTGGTCCCACTTCCTTGGACTGGAATCCAAGAAAATTGGATTCCGACGAGGAACCAATGACCGCAGGTACCTTCAAGTCCAACCACCCCTCCCTCCTCATTCAACAGCAGCGTTACAACACTTTGAGTGTTCTCCTGCAGCTCCTCCAGCACCATCTCCTCCATCTCCTCCACCACCATCTTCATTTGGTCTTCTCTGCAATGACTTCTCTCTGGGAGGGGCGGGCAGCTCCACCTCTGCAACTGTTAAAACATAACATTAATGGTTGGTGAGAGGGGAGGGGAGGGGTCAGAGGTAACGTCAAAGCAATTCACTTTGCGCAGGCTTATCTGGAGAACAAACACTTTCATGTAATGATTCTCAATAAAAAATATCATAAGCAAAGGATAGAGAAAGTACATGACATAACAAAACTTCAGTCCCAAATAGTTTGGTTTCCAAGTGACACAGTGTGATCAACCAAAAAAATCATGTCACAACTAACAACATTTGCTCCCAGCATTACATTACATTCTACATTATATTGTCATAAAATTGAATTACATGACCGCAGTACAGTCCAGGCATTATACACTTGCCCTCCGGGACAACTGGTTCGGCACCAACACATATGGCGGTGTGATCATACGTCCCTGTGAGGGCTGCAGCGCGTTCCTCAAGGTATGTGAGAGGAATAGTGTTGGGTGGATCACCGCCCGTTTTGTGAAGCTCCGCTCTTTTGCCGGCTGTTTTTTTCTGCAAAGGTGACAAAACATTTGTGCGAACTAATTTGACAGCTACTAATACCGAACACACACATACACACATACATACACAATATATTGGGACACATCCCTAATTAACCGACCCCAGTCTTTTCATCAATGACTGCACGATTTAAGTTTTGTTAGCATGCAAATGTTGCATGATGATCACATTAAAATACAGAGCACTCACTCAATGAGATCGAAGATGGGAAATTAAAATGACACGAAGATTTACAACATAATAAAACGTGTCACTACTTAAGAGTAAATTGTCAATGCATGATAAAAGTTAATACTTACTTTCGCAGATCCAATGATGTCATTCCACCATTTGCGGCACTGGTTCGCACCCCACATCACGGTCGTGACAGAGGACACCGCCTCAGCGATCTCTCGCCATAATCACTGATACATGAACGGTGACGGTTTGCCTCGCCCACCCTGTGTTAACTGATTCCAACGGGCCTCCACTTTGTCCACCAATTGACTCCTGGGTTTCCTCCGAGAAACGTGTAGCCCTTTTTCTCCCACCTAACTCTTTCCCCACTTCCATGGCTTGATTCGCCATTGTATTGATATTTATTTATGTGTGTATATATATATATATATATATATTTTAATTAATTATTTATTATTATGTTTAAGATGTACTATTATTAGTTATACTATTAATTGTATTATTTTATAATATGATATAACTATCAAGAGTCGAGGAGGAGTTCGGGCAGTCGAGAGGCCTACAAAAGGCCCAGCAGGTGCGTTGGAGGAGGCGACAGTCGAGGAGGAGTTCAGGCAGTCGAGGAGGAGTTCGGGCAGTCGAGGAGGAGTTCAGGCAGTCGAGGAGGAGTTCGGGCAGTCGAGGAGGAGTTCAGGCAGTCGAGGAGGAGTTCGGGCAGTCGAGGAGGAGTTCAGGCAGTCGAGGAGGAGTTCGGGCAGTCGAGGAGGAGTTCAGGCAGTCGAGGAGGAGTTCGGGCAGTCGAGGGGCCAGCCGGTGCATCTGCAGCGGGGTGAGAAGGCAAAAAAGAAGTAAAAAGAAATTGAAAGGTGACGTCACAGGCAAAGGGGTAAGTGATTGGCTGGTGATTGGTAAGTAACTTTTCTTTATTCTTTTCTTTATCAGTAAGTAACCTTTAGCATTGTTGTTGCCAAATTAAGTTAATGTAAGGGTTAAGCCATGGCAGGACAGCTCGGACACGTGTTATGCTCCTCCTGTACTATGTGGGAAGTCAGGGACGCTTCCGGTGTCCCTGACGACAACGTGTGCAGGAAGTGAATCCGCCTCCAGCTCCTGACAGACCGCATTGCAGCACTGGAGCTGCGGGTGGATGAACTCTGGAGCATCCACGATGCTGAGAATGACGTGAATAGCACGTTTAGCGAGTTGGTCTTACCGCAGGAAAAGGATACACAGCCAGATATGGAATGGGTGACCAGCAGGAAGAGCAGTGCAAGGAAGGTCATGCAGGGGTCCCCTGCGGTCATCCCCCTGCAAAACAGATACACCGCTTTGGGTATTGTTGGGGGGGATCACTCATCAGGGGAGAGCAGCAATAGCAAAGTTCATGGCACCGTGGGTGACTCTGCTGCACATGAGGGCAGGAAAAAGAGTGGGAGAGCTATAGTTATAGGGAATTCGATTGTAAGGGGAATAGATAGGTGTTTCTGCGGCCGCAACCAAGACTCCAGGATGGTGTGTTGCCTCCCTGGTGCAAGGGTCAAGGATGTCTCGGAGCGGGTGCAGGACATTCTGAAAAGGGAGGGTGAACAGCCAGTTGTTGTGGTGCATATAGGTACCAACAATAGAGGTAAAAAACGGGATGAGGTCCTACAAGATGAATTTAGGGAGCTAGGAGCTAAATTAAAAAGTAGGACCTCAAAAGTAGCAATCTCAGGATTGCTATCCGTGCCACGTGCTAGTCAGAGTAGGAATTGCAGGATAGCTCAGATGAATATGTGGCTTGAGCAGTGGTGCAAAAGGGAGGGATTCAAATTCCTGGGACATTGGAACCGGTTCTGGGGGAGGAGGGACCAGTACAAACCGGACGGTCTGCACTTGGGCAGGACCAGAACCAATGTCCTAGGGGGGGTGTTTGCTCGTGCTGTTGGGAAGGAGTTAAACTAATATGGCAGGGGGATGGGAACCTATGCAGGGAGTCAGAGGGAAATAAAATGGAGACAGAAGCAAAAGATAGAAAGGAGAATAGTAAAAGTGGAGGGCAGAGAAACCCAAGGCAAAAAACAAAAAGGGCCACATTACAGCAAAATTCGAAAGGAGCAAAGTGTGTTAAAAAGACAAGCATGAAGGCCCTGTGCCTCAATGCGAAGAGTATTCGTAATAAGGTGGACGAATTAACTGCGCAGATAGCAGTTAACGGATATGATGTAATTGGCATCATGGAGACATGGCTCCAGGGTGACCAAGGCTGGGAACTCAACATCCAGAGGTATTCAACATTTAGGAAGGATAGGCAGAGAGGAAAAGGAGGCGGGGTAGCGTTGCTGGTTAAAGAGGAAATTAATGCAAAATTAAGGAGAGATATTAGCCTGGATGATGTGAAATCGGCATGGGTGGAGCTGCGGAATTCCAAAGGGCAGAAAACGCGAGTGGGAGTTGTGTACAGACCACCAAACAGTCATAGTGAGGTTGGTGACAGCATCAAACAAGAAATAAGGGATGTGTGCAATAAAGGTACAGCAGTTATCATGGGCAACTTTAATCTACATTTTGATTGGGCTAACCAAACTGGTAGCAATGCGGTGGAGGAGGATTTCCTGGAGTGTATTAGGAATGATTTTCTAGACCAATATGTTGAGGAGCCAACTAGAGAACTGGCCATCCTAGACTGGATGATGTGTAATGAGAAGGGACTAATTGTTGTGCGAGGCCCCTTGGGGAAGAATGGCCATAATATGGTAGAATTCTTTATTAAGGTGGAGAGTGAGACAGTTAATTCGGAAACTAGAGTCCTGAACTTAGGGAAAGGTAACTTCGACGCTATGAGGCATGAATTGGCTAGAATAGACGGCAAATGATACTTAAAGGGTTGACGGTGGATAAGCAATGACAACCATTTAAAGATCACATGGATGAACTTCAGCAATTGTACATCCCTGTCTGGAGTAAAAATAAAACAGGGAAGGTGGCTCGACCGTGGCTAACAAGGGAAATTAAGGATCGTGTTAAATTCAAGGAAGAGGCATATAAATTGGCTAGAAAAAGCAACAAACCTGAGGACTGGGAGAAATTTAGAATTCAACAGAGGAAGACTAAGGGTTTAATTAAGAGGGGGGAAATAGAGTACGAGAGGAAGCTTGCCGGGAACATAAAAACTGACTGCAAAAGCTTCTATAGATATGTGAAGAGAAAAAGATTAGTGAAGACAAACGTAGGTCCCTTGCAGTCGGATTCAGGTGAATTTATAACGGGGAACAAAGAAATGACAGACCAATTGAACAAATACTTCGGTTCTGTCTTCACGAAGGAAGACACAAATAACCTTCCGAATGTACTAGGGGACAGTGAGTCTAGTGAGAAGGAGGAACTGAAGGATATCCTTATTAGGCAGAAAATTGTGTTAGGGAAATTGATGGGATTGAAGGCCGATAAATGCCCGGGGCCTGATAGTCTGCATCCCAGAGTACTTAAGGAAGTGGCCCTAGAAATAGTGGATGCATTGGGTTTCCAACAGTCTATCGACTCTGGATCAGTTCCGATGGATTGGAAGGTAGCTAATGTAACACCACTTTTTAAAAAGGGAGGGAGAGAGAAAACGGGTAATAGAAACATAGAAACATAGAAAATAGGTGCAGGAGTAGGCCATTCAGCCCTTCGAGCCTGCACCACCATTCAATGAGTTCATGGCTGAACATGCAACTTCAGTACCCCATTCCTGCTTTCTCGCCATACCCCTTGATCCCCCTAGTAGTAAGGACTACATCTAACTCCTTTTTGAATATATTTATTTAATTGGCCTCAACAACTTTCTGTGGTAGAGAATTCCACAGATTCACCACTCTCTGGGTGAAGAAGTTTCTCCTCATCTCGGTCCTAAATGGCTTACCCCTTATCCTTAGACTATGACCCCTGATTCTGGATTTCCCCAACATTGGGAACATTCTTCCTGCATCTAACCTGTCTAAACCCGTCAGAATTTTTCACATTTCTATGAGATCCCCTCTCATTCTTCTGAACTCCAGTGAATACAAGCCCAGTTGACCCAGTCTTTCTTGATATGTCAGTCCCGCCATCCCGGGAATCAGTCTGGTGAACCTTCGCTGCACTCCCTCAATAGCAAGAATATCCTTCCTCAAGTTAGGAGACCAAAACTGTACACAATACTCCAGGTGTGGCCTCACCAAGGCCCTGTACAACTGGAGTAACACCTCCCTGCCCCTGTACTCAAATCCCCTCGCTATGAAGGCCAACATGCCATTTGCTTTCTTAACCGCCTGCTGTACCTGCATGCCAACCTTCAATGACTGATGTACCATGACACCCAGGTCTCATTGCACCTCCCCTTTTCCTAATCTGTCACCATTCAGATAATAGTCTGTCTCTCTGTTTTTATCACCAAAGTGGATAACCTCACATTTATCCACATTATACTTCATTTGCCATGCATTTGCCCACTCACCTAACCTATCCAAGTCACTCTGCAGCCTCATAGCATCCTCCTCGCAGCTCACTCTGCCACCCAACTTAGTGTCATCCGCAAATTTGAAGATACTACAATTAATCGTCTAAATCATTAATGTACAATGTAAACAGCTGGGGCCCCAGCACAGAACTTTGCGGTACCCCACTAGTCACTGCCTGCCATTCTGAAAAGTACCCATTTACTCCTACTCTTTGCTTCCTGTCTGACAACCAGTTCTCAATCCACATCAGCACACTACCCCCAATCCCATGTGATATAACTTTGCATGTTAATCTCTTGTGTGGGACCTTGTCGAAAGCCTTCTGAAAGTCCAAATACACCACATCAACTGGTTCTCCCTTGTCCACTCTACTGGAAACATACTCAAAAAATTTCAGAAGATTTGTCAAGCATGATTTCCCTTTCACAAATCCATGCTGACTTGGACCTATCATGTCACCTCTTTCCAAATGCGCTGCTATGACATCCTTAATAATTGATTCCATCATTTTACCCACTACCGATGTCAGGCTGACCGGTCTATGATTCCCTGTTTTCTCTCTACCTCCTTTTTTAAAAAGACGGGTTACATTGGCTACTCTCCACTCCATAGGAACTGATCCAGAGTCTATGGAATGTTGGAAAATGACTGTCAATGCATCCGCTATTTCCAAGGCCATCTCCTTAAGTACTCTGGGATACAGACCATCAGGCCCTGGGGATTTATCGGCCTTCAATCCCATCAATTTCCCCAACACAATTTCACGACTAATAAGGATTTCCCTCAGTTCCTTCTTCTTACTCGACCCTCTGACCCGTTTTATATCCCTAAGGTTGTTTGTGTCCTCCTTAGTGAATACCGAATCAAAGTACTTGTTCAATTGGTCTGCCATTTCTTTGTTCCCAGTTATGACTTCCCCTGATTCTGACTGCAGGGGACCTATGTTTGTCTTTACTAACCTTTTTCTCTTTACATATCAAGAAGCTTTTGCAGTCCGTTTTAATGTTCCCTGCAAGCTTCCTCTCGTACTCTATCTTCCCTACCCTAATCAAACCCTTTGTCCTCCTCTGCTGAGTTCTAAATTTCTCCCAGTCCCTGGGTTTGCTGCTATTTCTGGCCAATTTGTATGCCACTTCCTTGGCTTTAATACTATCCCTGATTTCCCTTGATAGCCACGGTTGAGCCACCTTCCCTTTTTTATTTTTACGCCAGACAGGGATGTACAATTGTTGTAGTTCATCCATGTGGTCTCTAAATGTCTGCCATTGCCCACCCATTGTCAACCCCTTAAGTATCATTCGCCAATCTATCCTAGCCAATTCACATAATTATAGACTGGTTAGCCTGACATCAGTAGTGAGGAAAATGTTGGAATCAATCATTAAGGATGAAATAGCAGCACATTTGGAAAGCAGTGACAGGATAGGACCAAGTCAGCATGGATTTATGAAAGGGAAATCATGCTTGACGAATCTTCTTGAATTTTTTGAGGATGTAACTAGCAGAATGGACAAGGGAGGACCAGTGGATGTGGTGTATTTGGACTTTGAAAACGCTTTTGACAAGGTCCCGCACAAGAGATTGGTGTGCAAAATCAAATCACGTGATATTGGGGGTAATGTACTGACATGGATGGAGAACTGATTTGCAGACAAGAAGCAGAGAATCGGGATAAACGGGTCCTTTTCAGAATGGCAGGCATTGATTAGTGGAGTGCCGCAGGGCTCAGTGCTGGGACACCAGCTCTTTACAATATACATTAACGATTTAGATGAAGGAATTAAGTGTAATATCATTAAGTTTGTGGATGATACTAAACTGGGTGGCGGTGTGAGCTGTGAGGAGGACACTAAGAGGCTGCAGTGTGACTTGGACAGGTTAAGTGAGTGGGCAAATGCATGGCAGATGCAGTATAATGTGGATAAATGTGAGGTTATCCACTTTAGGGGCAAAAACACGAAGGCAGAATATTATCTGAATGCCGGCAGATTAGGAAAAGGGGAGGTGCAACAGGACCTGGGTGCCATGGTTCATCATTCATTGAAGGTGGGCATGCAGGTACAGCAGGCAGTAAAGAAGGCAAATGGTATGTTGGCCTTCATAGCTAGGGGATTTGAGTATAAGAGCAGGGAGGTCTTACTGCAGTTGTACAGGGCCTTAGTGAGGCCTCACCTGGAATATTGTGTTCAGTTTTGGTCTCCTAATCTGAGGAAGGATGTTCTTGCTATTGAGGGAGTGCAGCGAAGGTTCACCAGACTGATTCCAGGGATGGCTGGACTGTCATATGAGGAGAGACTGGATCAACTGGGCCTTTATTCATTGGAGTTTAGAAGGATGAGAGGGGATCTCATAGAAATGTATAAGATTCTGACGGGACTGGACAGATTAGATGCGGGAAGAATGTTCCCGATGTTGGGGAAGTCCAGAACCAGGGGACATAGTCTTAGGATAAGGGGTAGGCCATTTAGGATTGAGATGAGGAGAAACTTCTTCACTCAGAGAGTTGTTAACCTGTGGAATTCCCTGCCGCAGAAAGTTGTTGATGCCAGTTCATTGGATATATTCAAGAAGGAGTTAGATATGGCCCTTACGGCTAAGGGGATCAAGGAGTATGGAGAGAAAGCAGGAAATGGGTACTGAGGGTATGATCAGCCATGATCTTATTGAATGGCGGTGCAGGCTCAAAGTGCTGAATGGCCTACTCCTGCACCTATTTTCGATGTTTCTATGGCCCCAAGTTTCGGGCCGCGCCGAGAACGGCGCAGTCCCGAGCTGGACGCCTGTTCTTCGCACCCAAAAGTGCGCAGGAAAAAAACTGCGAGATTCTCCGGCTCCTCGGAGCTCTAACTAAGCTTGGCGCGGTGCGCAGATCACAGCGGGGGCGGAGCCAGACACTCGCGCCGATTCTGTAAGTAGTGGGGGGCGGGTCTCATTCAAATGAGGCAACGTCATGCCGGCAACCCTGCACGCGCGCGCGTTGGAGTGTGCGCACACGCGCAGTGTGAAACAAACATTGGCACTCGGCCATTTTTAAAGGGACTGGAGGAAAAGTGAAGATTTGTCTCTTGGACCCCTGGAAAGGCTTGTGATTTAATTTTTGTGATATTTTTGTGTGTGAGGGAGTGCTTTTAGCAGCATTGTTAAATAAATCACCTGCTGAAATCAGTGAGTTCAGCTTTTCACTGCTAAACTTGCAGAACCGGTGCTGCATTGGTGCATGCAAATTAAGGACTGTGTGTTTTGAGAAATAAGAGTGCCAATTCAACTTTGCAATGGATCAACGTCCACCAAGAACAAAGAATTTCTTGCATGAGGAAGTAGAGATATTAGTCAACGTAATTGAGCAGAGATGGCAGGAGCTGGATACCAGCAACAGAGGTCGCATAAAAGTGCCACCAAAAGAAATGAAGAAACGCTGGAACCAAGTTGCAGAAGATTATTGCGCAGTGGTGCGTACCATGAGATCTGGAAGCCAGTGTAAAAAGAAATGGCATGACCTTGGTCAAGTAGTTATTGTAAGTAATATTTCCCATTTTTAATTTAATTGTAATTGTAACCTGGCTATCTGTATGCCCCACCTTGCAGACTGACACACTCTGTAAAAAGTTATATTTTACTCTTTGCAGAAGAAATTGGCCCACAACAAAAGGGAGGCAACTCGGACAGGAGGAGGCATGCCCAATCTGCATCCACTGACACCCTTGAAACAGAGGGTAGCTGCTATGATGAGTCGTACATGGAGAAAAGCAATCGGTACAGCACAAGCTGAGCCCACACGCGAGGAAGAGGGTAAGTCCTGAAAATTCATCGTGGCCCTTTAAATCAACCTGCTGCCTAACCTGCTCTGTGTGAGAGTACTCATGTCACCCACCCGGCCCCCTCCCTTGCTGTTAAACATTTGACTGTTCTGATGTATTTTGCAGAATATGATGATGATGATGATGATTGTTAAAGGGGCACGATGGATGGCCCTCCTCCGACCTCGTGCTCCAGCATTAGTCACTTGCATGCTTTCCTGATCGTCGTCATCATCCACATCCTGCTCTTTTGTAGTACTATCATCATGCACTGGACCCTCACGTGGGTCTTCTGGTTCCACTACAAGCTCCTGCTGCCTCATGATGGCTAAGTTATGAAGCATGCAGCACACAACAATGAAGTGACCGACAATCTGAGGAGAGTATAGCAACTGTCCTCCAGAATGGTCCAGGCATCGGAATCGCTATTTCAATATGCCAATGGTCCTCTCAATGATGCTGCGCGTCGCAATGTGCGCCATGTTGTATTGACGGTCAGCTTCTGTCCGTGTCACGTGTAGGGTGGTCATGAGCCAGGTGGTCAGGCCGTACCCTTTGTCTCTCAGTAGCCAGCTCTGCCCTTCTGGCTGCTGCTCAAACATGTCAGATATAACGCTGTCACGTAGGATGAACGCATCGTGGGTGCTGCCAGGGTATCTCGCATCGACTGACATGATGCGCTGCTTGTCGTCACACACGAGCTGCACATTGATAGAATGGAAACCTTTCCTATTTCGGTACTGCTCGGAATCCTCCACAGGTGCTCGCAAGGCTATGTGGGTACAATCAATGCAGCCCTATACCTTTGGGAAGCCGGCAATCCTGAAGAAGCCCACAGCCCTCTCATGGATCGCTTGTGCGGTCATTGGGAAATTGATGAAGTCATTCCTTCGCGCATACAGTGCAGCCGTGACCTGGTAAATGCAGGCATGTATTGCACATTGAGAGATGGCACACATATCTCCAGTTGTAGCCTGAAATGATCCCGAGGCATAGAAAGAAAGTGCAGCTGTTACCTTCACTGCAACAGACCGGGCAGTTGGTGTTCTGCTTCTGGGCTGCAAATCTGCTCTCACCATATCACAGATCTCAGTGACAACTTCTCTGCGAAAACGCAGCCTTTTGACACAATCAGCCTCGCTCATGTCCAGATACGAGCACCTGGCTCGATATTGTCGACGTGGGTAAGGTCTCCTGCCCATCAACCTACGGGCTACGACGTTCCTGGTGCAGTGAGCTCTAATCAATTCTCTCCTATGCAGTGAATTGATGGCGAACCATTGCATAATACATGGTGTTGACAATGCAGCACCCATTCTGCAAATTTAAGTATAAAACTGTCTATGTGGCTGCCTATCCCTGTCCAAATGGCCTCAGTCCCCCTCACAGCTCGAAGGCTGCTTGATTGCTGTGTCTTTGCCTGCGTCCAGTCACTGACGATGCCTCTATCTCGTGGCTAAATGGCCTCAGTCCCCTTACAGCTCGAAGGCTGCTGCTGTATCTTCGGCTGCTGTCGAGCCACTGACGCCGCCCCAATGCATGGCCGAATGGCCTCAACCCCCTTCGAAAGCTGCGTGCGTGTTGCTTCTTCGGCTGCCGGCCAGCCACTGACGGATTGAAGGCCTGCCTGAAGCACCGCAGCTTAGCTCGAAGGCTGCTTGCTGCCGTTGTTGGGTTGCCATCGAGACACCGACGCCACCCCTGTCTCCAACATGAAAGGCCTGCCTGAAGCACTTTCACACAGGTAGGAACATGGATTATTTAATCTTTTCTTTGCTTATAAATTTTTATTCAGGTTGGATTTATTTGTATAATATTTGTATAAGTATGACTAAGGATTGATTATAGAATTTAATTACTTCCCTCCCCCCCCACCTCTCCCTCTCCCCTCGTTCCCTACGCCTAATTTGTAACTTACGCCTGATTTTCTAAAGTGTAGACAAGGTTTTTTCGAACGTACAAAAATCTTCACTTACTGCATTCTAAGTTAGTTTGGAGTAAGTTTTCACTGCCTAAACTTTGAAAACAGGCGTAAGTGGCCGGACACGCCCCCCTTTTGAAAAAAAAATTCTGTTCCAAAGTGAAACTGTTCTAACTGACTAGAACTGGAGCAAACTAAATGCCGAGAATTCAACTTTCTAAGATACTCCGTTCTAAACCAGTTGCTCCAAAAAAACAGGAGCAACTCAGGCCGAAACTTGGCCCCAATCTTTCTAACATACTAAATATTCCTCAAAAAACCTGCAAAATTCTCACAGCTCCTCTCTACTGATGTGAACCAACCTCCGCAGCTTGAAAATCTTCAGTGCTGTCCTTCTGTTGTCTGCGCATGTGCGGGGTCACCCTTGACCCCGAAATCGCAGGAGAATGGCCGCGCACGCGCAGAGAAACTTTTCCTACTGCCGTTTTGTGCAGAGGTTCTGCTGTCCTTTCTAAAGGTAAGCTGATTGCTGACTTTTCTCCCGGTTTGGCCACCTGCTGCACTCCGCTATCACAACGTTTGGCCGCCGCCGACATCAAGGACCCGAAAACCTCAGGAGCGCGCACCAACTGTATTCCAGCAGTTCAAAAGACGTAACCGTTGGAATACCGCTAAGTTTTGGGCGGGGCAATCCGGTTGCAATTTCTAGCCCTTTGTGTCTAATATACAGCAGCATTAAACGTTGAATTGGTAACTTTCCGTGGAATAAGTTGTAATGTGACTAGTTTGTGCAGTCTTTGAAGTGCTACTTTCCCTTCATTCAGATAAATTGCAATGTTTACTGTCATGTCCCCGATGTGTATTACATTTCAAGAAGCTACAATGTAAATGGAAGTAGACTGAGTCCGGTCTTCGCATTGTTCACCAGCTGTCTTTTGTCTGAGCTGACTGACTACAAATGTGTTTTGTCCGCTGAGCTGGAATAAAGACCTGAATTTTAATCTGGAGGTGGTTGGGAGAGGGGTCGGGGGGAGGTTAGAAAGCGTTCAGGAAACCTGGGAGAATGGGTTTCCCGCAGGCCCTGCTGAATGTAATGTTTCCGGAGGGGCTGGGTGGTTGAGGATGGGTGGGTCTGCAGCACTCGGCCACTGAGAAGAAGGAGGGAGTGATCAGGGGACGGTCGGAGGCTGGAGGAGGATGGGGGTGGTGGGGGGATCAGGATGGAGCATTGGAGGGATGGGGAAGGATCCAAGAAGGATTGGGGCTGGAAGGGGAGTCTGGGAAGGCGATCAGAGGACTCGGGGCGGGCGGGTGGGGGTCTCAGATCGTGGGGGTGGGTTAGGCAGGGACGCTGGATCCAAGAGGTAAGTGTAAAGGCACTTGCCTCCTGGATGCAGCAGTCCCTACCTTACTTTAGCCTGAGAAACCCGAACCGCCAGAGTTAAATTTGTATTTTACACGCCAGGGCGACCCGCCTCCTGGGAGCAAGTTGACTGCTCATATCCCATCCCACCTCCCTTAAAACTGGAAGTGGGTGAGTTGGGAGGTGGGTTGGGCTCAGGATTCAGTTTTTTAACACTTTAACCTCCCACCCGACCCCACTGCTTTCACTATACCTGAACTTCGTGGATTTAATAGATTGGGTAGTTGCAGAAAGAGGTGGCTTATTAAATTATAAATGTGTTCAGTTTAGCAAAAACAGACTTAAAAAGCCACTGATGAAGCAAACCCCATGGGGATGAAGCAAATAGTTTAAAATGAATATTGTAGGCAACCACAATCGCCCAGTTAGATCCGATTTCTGACAGTAGGAGGGAGAGCAGGACAGGGATGGTGATGTCATGGCTCCAAGTTGAATGCGGTTTTGGCTCCTGACTCAGAACAGACTCATCTCAAACTTAGTACAGGGTAGTAGTTATTAAGGATTCGTCCATATTATCAGTACACAGAATATTGTTTCTCAACATATTATTTAGCATGCCATATAATCTGTTTGTCCCATCAAACTTTAGCAGGCTCAGTGGTCCAGTGACTGCATTCTGTCACAGCACAGCAATGCTCATTTCCAGGTGCGTTTTATCGTGGCAGCGCAACAGGAAGCCATTTTGAAGGTGCGTTCTGTCATGGCAACACAGCAAAGCCAATTTGAAGGTGCATTGTGATAATGGCCAGATAATCTGCTTTTTAATGATGTTGGTTGATATAGTGGATCTCTTTAATTTCCACCTGAGAGGGCAGACAGGGCCTCGGTTTAACGGCTCATCCAAAAGACGACAACTCCAACAGTACAGCACTCCCCAAGTACTGCGTTGAAATACCAGCCTGGATTATGTGCTCCAGTCTCATGGAATGGGACTTGAACCCATAATCTTAGGACTCAGAGCCGAGTGAGCTACCACTGGGCCACAGCTGACGCTTTGAGAAGAATAAGCTTCATCACTTCAACCAAAGAAACAGGAACATTTGTTTCACCTTTTCCCTAATGTTAGCCTCATTTCAATTTAGTGCACTATAATAGTGTCACGTAGTGAATCTGAATATTGGGTGTCACTTTTGAAAGTGACCAATAAGGTTTGCATGCATGTGATATGTTGTAGGAGATATCTATAGCACACGCAAAGTAGTTTGACATGCATCATGTGTACAGCTGCCCTAATTTGGAATCCCCAATTCCAGTAAGTGAAGTAGTTTGGGTTCAGTGTAGTTGCCCCTCATTTTTGCTGGTGAAAATGTGCTGAATCTCTTAAGAAGCAAATTGAAAATGTAAAACACGCTGATTCTCCCACCCGCCCCAACCCCAGCAGAACTGTGGGCTGCCAGAGTGCCCAGAGGATTAGATAATGATACTTGTAATTAGTAGGGAGTTAGCAGTTTAAGGATCTCTCCCTTCTTTTTCCTAACGCAAGTAAGTGTGTGTGTGTGTAGGTGTGTGTGTGTGTCCGTCTGGTATGCTAATGCAACAGCTGCTATCTTGTTTCCCAGCCTTTGGACCACCTATGTGGTCCATTTTGAAGTAATCCGTGAAGGGAACATTCAAAATTGCAAATGAGCTGTGCTGATTTTAGAATGCCCAGAAGTAGGCAGTCAAACATCTTCAACAACAGCAACAACTTGCATTTATATAGCGCCTTTAACATAGTAAACTGTCCACAGGAGCATCCTCAGACAAAATTTGACGGCAAGCTACATAAAGAGATAATGGGGGCAAAATTGTGGTCGGAGGCTTCCTTCGTACGAATGTCTCGACCCAAAACTTTTTGTGAAAGTACCTGGTGGTCTCGGAGGAACGTAGGATCCCGGTCAAAGGCCTAGATTCGCTGCACAGCACATGGTGAAGATGTCTTTCAGGTACATACGTACATACTGGAGTCACGCGGGACAATCACTATGCAGTATTCTCATTGATAAAAATGGGAGCTCTGTTTGTACGGACTCGCATTACTCATCATCATCGGCAGTTCCTCGGAATCGAGTAAGACTTGCTTCCACTCCCAAAGTGAGTTCTTTGATGGCTGAACAGTCTGGTACGAGAGCCACAGACATTCGTCGAGGGAAGGGATCGGTGGGGTTGGTTTGCCGCGCGCTCCTTCCGCTGCCTGCGCTTGGCCTCTTCATGCTCTTTGCGTTGGGACTCGAAGAACTCGACACCCTCCCGGATGGACTTTCTCCACCTCGGGCGGTCTTCGGCCAGGGTCTCCCAGGTGTCAGTGGTGATGTCGCACTTTACCAGGGAGGCTTTGAGGTTGTCCTTATAACGTTTCCGCTGTCCTCCTTTGGCTCGTTTACCACGAAGGAGCTCCGCATAAAGCATTTACTTAGGGAGTCTCGTATCTGGCATGCGAACTATGTGGCCTGCCCAGCGAAGCTGATCGAATGTGGTCAGTGCTTCAATTCTGGGGATGTTAGCCTGGTCGAGGACACTGATGTTGGTGCGCCTGTCCTCCCAGGGGATTTGCAGGATATTGCAGAGACATCGTTGGTGATATATCTCCAACGACTTGAGGTGCCTTCTATACATTGTCCATGCCTCAGATCCATACAGGAGGGTGGGTATTACTACAGCCCTGTAGACCATGAGCTTGGTGGTAGATTTGAGGGCCTGGTCTTCAAACACTCTTTTCCTCAGATGGCTGAAGGCTGCACTGGCACACTGGAGGTGATGTTGAATCTCCACATCAATGTCTGCCTTTGTTGATGAGAGGCTCCCGAGATATGGGAAATGGTCCACGTTGTCCAGGGCTGCGCCGTGGATCTTGATGATTGGAAGGCAGTGCTGAGCGGCGGTGACAGGCTGGTGAAGGACCTTTATCTTACAGATGTTCAGCGTAAGGCCCATGCTTTCATATGCCTCAGTGAATAGGTTGACTATATCCTGGAGTTCAGCCTCTGAATGCGTCCGGATACTGCAGCTCAACGACAGAGGTTGGGGTGATCTTGGACCTGGCCTGGAGGTGGCGTAGGTTAAACAGCTTCCCACTGGGTTCTGTAGTTTAGTTCCACTCCAGCGGGGAGCTTGTTGATTTTGAGGTGGAGCATGGCGGCGAGGAAGATTGAGAAGAGGGTTGGAGCGATGACGCAGCCCTCTTTGACCCCTGTCCGGACGTGGATTGGGTCTGTAATGGACAGCTCAAGAATAACAAGGCTACGGGTGCGGATGGAATCCTTGCTGAGGCGCTAAAGTATGGCAGAGAGGCACTGTTGGTGCTGATACATGACCTCATCTCTCTCATCTAGAGGGAGGAGAGCATGCCGGGAGATCTCAGAGATGCAGTGATTGTGACCATTTTTTAAAAAGGGGACAAGTCCGACTGCGGCAACTCCAGGGGAATCTCCCTGCTATCAGCCACTGGGAAAGTTGTCACTAGAGTTCACCTCATTCGTCTTCTCCCCGTGGCTGAGGAGTTCCTCCCGAATCACAATGCGGATTTCATCCCCGACGGGGCACAACAGACATGATCTTTGCAGCGTGACAGTTGCAGGAAAAATGCAGGGAGCAGAGCCAGCCCTTATACATGGCCTTTTTCAATCTTACAAATGCCTTTGACACTGTCAACCGTGAGGGTCTATGGAGCGTCCTCCTCCATTTCGGATGCCCCCAGAAGTTTGTCAACATCCTTCGCCTGCTTCACGATGACATGCAGGCCTTACCAACGGATCCATTACTCACATTACTATCAATGAGAAAAGAACCCTAAAACATCGAAACACCGCATAACAAATAAATAAAACACCTCACGTAGTTAAAATTAATTGAAATTAAATGTAATTAAATGCTTTAGAAAAAAAAATATATTTTTTGGAATAATTTTATTAGAGTTAAAAATAAACTTACCTTAATAGACAGGGTTTTTAATATAAAAATGAGTGTTTAATATAATTTTTTATGTTTTAAAACTCTTACCCTGGTAAAAGTATGCTATGCATCTGCTTTTACAAGGAGTAATAGTTTGAAGGACATTCACTGGGCATGAGTTGGACAAATAGCCCAATCTCTGCCCTGCCAATATCCTTCTCCCGGGGATGCGGAGGATCAGTCTAGAGAAATCTTGACAGATCGGAAAAGCTGGATTTTTCGGCCCATTAGGACAGGTGACCAAAGAGTTTGGTCACAGAAGTAGGTTTCAAGGAGCATCCTAGAAGGAGAGGTGGAGAGGTTTATAGAGGGAATTCCAAGCTTGGGACCTAGGTAGCTGAAGGCACGGCCGCCAGATAAAGTAGCTACTTCACAAACTATTTTCATCCTGATGACCAGCCTTTGGCATCTTTAAATAATTCTGAGCCTCCCCGTGCCCACCAGATGCGGTAACGGATTGCTGTGGATGAAGTTGCTGATTTCCAGTTCTGAATGTGTAACTAATATGTAAATTTGTGACTTATTTGCCTTTTGTTCCTGACAGTGGTGTCCTCTTTCTCAGCATCTGCGCCTTCCTTCAGATGATTTATTCTTTCAGTTCTTTTGATCGTATTTCAAATGTCTTTGATTTAAATCATGAGAACATGTCAGAAGTTATAATCCTTGATTGAGGGGTGATCTAATTTGAGGTGTTTAAAATGTTAAACACTTGTGAATGCTGAGTCTTTGAGCATGTTCAAGGCTGAGAGAGATAGCTTTTTCGACCCTAGGGGAATCGAGGGATATGGAGATCAGGTGGGAAAGTGGAGTTGAGGGCGATGATCAGCCATGATCTTATTGAATGGCGGAGCAGGTTCGAGGGGCTATATGGCCTACTCCTGCTCCTATTTCTTATGTTCTTATAAAAGGGATTCGATTTGGTAGATACAGAAAAACTATTTCCTCTGGTGGGGGAATCCAGAACGAGGGGGCAGTATCTTAAAATTTGAGCCAGGCCATTCAGAAGTAAAATCAGGTAGCTTTTCTTCACACACAGTGTTATGTATTTAACCCCTTGTAACCTGCATCACACCTGTCCACCAGAGGGCCTACCTGTTGGAGTCCCAAGGGATCCCAGAATCCCTTGGGAGCACAGTATATAAGCAGGCCACCCATGAGGTACCTGCACTCTGGAACTACAATAAAGGAGCTAAGGTCACACTTGCTCATTACACACAGTTCTTGGTCTGACCATTTATTATGAGCATAACAATTGGCGACGAGGTAACGAACAACCACGCGAAAATGCAAAGAGCAGTCGGCATCCTGGAGAAGTTCTCAGAAGGGGACAATTGGGAGGCCTTCATGGAGAGACTCGACCAATACTTCGTAGCCAGCGAGCTGGAAGGGGAAGAGAATGCGACCAAAAGAAGGGCGATCCTCCTAACTGTCAGTGGGGCAACAATCTATGGCCTCATGAAGAATCTCCTGGCCCCGACTAAACCAACAGGGAAATCCTACGAAGACTGTGTACGCTGGTCCGGGAGCACCTAAATCCTAAGGAAATTGTTTTGATGGCGAGATATCGGATCTACATGTGTCAACGATCAGAGGGCCAGGAAGTGGCGAGCTATGTCGCCGAACTAAGGCGCCTTGCAGGACATTGTGAGTTTGAGGGATTTCTAGAACAAATGCTCAGAGACTTCTTTGTACTGGGCATCGGACATGAGACAATCCTTTGAAAACTGTTGACTGTAGAAACTCCGAATCTGAGTAAAGCCATAACGATAGCCCAGGCATTTATGCCCACCAGCGACAACACCAAGAAGATTTCGCAGAACAAGGATATTTCGGCCAGTACTGTGCATAAAGTAACATTGGTTTTGAGCAGAAATGTACAGGGCAGAACATACACGCCAGCTGCTGTGGCCCGACCTCAATTGACCCAGAGTCCGCCATTATCTGTTAATGCGAGGCAGTTAACACCCTGTTGGTGCTGCAGGGGTGATCATCGGCCCCATCAATGCTGCTTTAAGCACTATGTGTGCAATGGCTGCAGAACAATGGGACACCTCCAACGAATGTGCAGACGAGCTGCAAACCCTACAAACCCTGCAAACCACCATGTTGCAGAAGAAGATCGGTCCACAGTGGATCAGACAGAATTGGAGACTCTTACGGAGGAGGCAGAGGTGTACAAGGTACACACGTTCACGACGAAGTGTCCACCAATAATGTTGAAAGTTGAACTGAACGGTATTCCAGTGTCTATGGAGCAGGACACAGGGGCAAGTCAGTCCATAATGAGTAAAACGGCCTTCGACAGGCTGTGGGGTAAGAAGGAACACAGGCCCAAGCTCAGCCCCATTCACACCAAACTAAGGACTTACACAAAGGAACTAATCCCTGTAATTGGCAGTGCTGAAGTCAAAGTTTCCTATGATGGAGCAGTACGCAAACTCCCACTGTGGATTGTGCCAGGGGATGGCCCCACGTTGTTTGGCAGAAGCTGGCTGGGGAAAATCCGCTGGAACTGGGATGACATCCGAGCGCTCTTGTCCGTTGATGACACCGCATATACCCAGGTTCTAAGCAAATTCCCTTTGTTATTTGAGCCAGGCATTGGAAGCTTCTCGGGGGCGACAATGCAGATAGATTTGGTTCCCGGTACGCAACCTATCCACCACAAGGCTCGGGCGGTACCGTACATGATGTGTGAAAAAGTGGAAATCGAGCTGGACTGGCTGTAACGTGAAGGCATCATCATGCCGGTGGAATTCAATGACTGGGCCAGTCCGATTGTTCCGGTACTCAAGGAGGACGGTACGGTTAGAATTTGTGGGGACTATAAAGTAACGATTAACCATTTTTTGTTGCAGGACCAGTACCCGCTACACAAAGCAGATGACCTATTCGCGACCCTGGCTGGAGGGAAGATGTTCACCAAGCTGGACCTGACCTTGGCCTACCTGATGCAGGAGTTGGAGGAGTCTTCGAAAGACCTCACCTGCATCAACACGCACAAAGGTCTGTTTATTTACAACCGGTGCCCGTTCAGGATTCGGTCGGCTGTAATATGTCCTTACTATGCAGTATAAATGCACACGAGGCCAATACTTGAGAGAAGGTCACTCTGTGACCAGTAACCTTTATTAGCAAGCACTGAAGTGATGAAAATGGGTGGAGCTTCCCCTTTTATACCTGAAAGTCCAGGTTGGGAGTGTCTCCCACAAGTTCATCACCTAGTGGTCAATGTTCTCACGGTGTACAACTTAGGTCAGTTTATACATGGGTTACAATGACAGTTGAATACATGACATCACCTCCCCCCCCCAAAGTCTTATTGGGATCACAGGTTAAGTACCTCTGGTGGTTTACGCTCCCTTGTAGAGTGCCTGAGTTGGGGCTCCGGTTGTTGGGCGCTGGCCTGAGTGTCTGCTGTTTGCGATGCCTCAGGTCTGTCCAAACTGCCCACAGTGACTGGGCTCTCCTCCACTTGGTTCCTGTGTTCGGTCACCTGTGGAGGCGTGAACTCGACATCGTGTTCTTCCTCTGCTGCTTCTATGGGGTTGCTGAACCTCCTTTTTGTTTGAGCCACGTGTTTGCGGCAGATTTGTCCATTGGTAAGTTTAACTACCAAAACCCTATTCCCCTCTTTGGCAATCACAGTATCAGCGAGCCATTTAGGCCCTGCAGGTAGTTGAGGATAAAGACAGGGTCATTGACATCAATACATCGCGCCCTCGCATTCCCGTCATGGTAGTCACATTGTGATTGGCGCCTGCTCTCAACAATTTCTTTCATGTTGGGGTGTATAAGGGATAACCTGGTTTTGAGCGTCCTTTTCATCAGCAGCTCTGCGGGTGGTACCCCTGTGAGCAAGTGTAGTCGGGATCCATTGGCCAACAGGAGGCGTGATAAGTGGCTTTGTAGGGAACTCTCTTGGATTCTGAGCATCCCCTGTTTGATTACCTGCACTGCTCGTTCCACCTGGCTGTTTGAGGCCGGTTTGAAAGGTGCCGTTCTGACATGGTTGATACCATTTCCTGCCATGAAGTCCTGGAATTCAATGCTTGTAAAGCACGGGCCATTGTTGCTGACCAAGACGTCCGGTAGACCATGGGCGGCGAACATTGCCCATAGACTTTCTACCGTGGCAGAGGATGTGCTTGAATTGAGAATATCACACTCGATCCATTTGGAGTAGGCATCTAATACAACCAAAAACATTTTTCCCATGAAAGGATCTGCGTAGTCCACATGGATGCGTGACCATGGCTTGGCGGGCCAGGACCAGGGGCTAAGGGGGGCTTCCCTGGGCACATTGCCCCGCTGGGTACACGTGTTGCACCTGCGAACACAAAGTTCCAGGTCTGCATCTATCCCTGGCCACCAAACGTGTGACTTGGCAATTGCCTTCATCATGATAATGACCGGGTGCTCATTTTGGAGTTCTCTGATGAACATCTCTCTGCCCATCTGGGGCATGACTACTCAGTTTCCCCATCGTAAGCAATCGGCCTAAATTGAGAGTTCATCCTTGCACCTGTGAAAGGGTTTGAATTCCTCAGGGCATGCCCCGTACGTGGCTGCCCAGTCCCCATTCACGACACATTTCTTGACTAAAGACAATAGCAGGTCTCTATTTGTCCAGACTTTGATCTGACGGGCTGTCAAGGGTGAGCCTTCGCTTTCGAAAGCTTCAACAGCCATGACCATCTCAGCAGCATGCTCGGTTGCCCCCTCGGTGGTGGCTAGTGGGAGCCTGCTGAGTGCATCGGCACAGTTTTCAGTGCCCGGTCTGTGCCGAATTGTGTAGTTATAGGCGGCTAATGTGAGTGCCCACCTCTGTATGCGGGCCGACGCATTTGCATTTATGGCCTTGTTGTCGGCCAAAAGGGACGTTAGGGGTTTGTGATCTGTCTCCAGCTCAAATTTCCTGCCAAACAGGTACTGTTGCATTTTTTTTACAGCATATACACATGCAAGCGCTTCCTTTTCTACCATCTCGTAGGCCCTTTCTGCCTGAGACAGACTTCTGGAGGCATAAGCTATCAGCTGTAACTGACCCTTGGCATTAACATGCTGCAACACACACGTCCCGACCCCATAGGATGACGCATCACACGTTAAAATGAGTTTCTTACATGGGTCATATAGCGTTAACAGATTGTTTGAGCACAAAATTTGTTATGCTCCATCAAAAGCCCTTTCCTGGCTGTTCCCCAGACCCATTCGCGACCTTTGCGTAGGAGCACGTGTAGCGGCTCTAACAGCATGCTCAATTTGGGAAGAAAGTTACCAAAATAGTTCAGGAGCCCCAGGAACGAACGCAGCTCCGTCGTGTTACGGGGTCTGGGTGCTCTCTGGATCGCTTCTGTTTTGGACGCCGTAGGTCTGATCCCGTCTGCTGCTACCCTCATCCCCAGGAATTCTACCTCTGGAGCTAGGAAGACACACTTCGCCTTTTTCAGTCGCAGCCCTACCCGGTCCAGTCTGCGTAGCATCTCCTCCAGGTTGCAGAGGTGTTCTTCAGTATCACAACCCGTGATGAGGATGTCATCTTGAAAAACCACTGTCCTTGGAATCGACTTGAGGAGGCTTTCCATATTTCATTGAAAGATCGCAGCGGCCAAGCGAATCCCAAACGGACATCTGTTGCACTCAAATAACCTCTTGTGTGTCGTGATGGTGGTCAGCTTCTTCGACTCACTCGCCAGCTTCTCGGTCATGTAAGCTGAGGTCAGGTCCAATTTTGAAAAAAGTTTGCCACCGGATAGCTTCGCAAAGAGGTCCTCCGCTCTTGGTAGCGGGTACTGGTCTTGGAGTGACACCCGATTGATGGTGGCCTTGTAATCAACACATATCCTGACCAACCCATCCGCCTTGAGCACCGGCACAATCGGGCTCGCCCAGTCACTGAATTCGACTGGCGAGATGATGCTTTCCCTCAGCAGGCGGTCCAATTCGCCTTCTATCTTTTCCCGCATCACGTACGGCACCCCTCTGTCCTTGTGGTGTACTGGGCTGGCGTCCGGGTTTATGTGAATCACTACCTTGGCCCCCATGAAAGTGCCAATGCCGGGTTAAAATTTGTCCAGGACCTGTGAGCATGATATTCGCTCCACAGAAGAAATTGCATTGACATTGCCCGATTTACAGTTCATGACAGCAAGCCAACTCCTCCCCAGCAGTGCGGGACTGTCCTCCGGGACAATCCAGAGTGGCAACCTGTTCTCCGAATCTTTGTGGGTCATGACTACCGTGGCGCTGCCTAGCACCGGAATGATCTCCTTTGTATATGTCAGTAGCTGTGCGTCAATTGGCAATATTTTTGGCCTCCTGGCCTTGGACACCCACAACTTATCGAACTGTTTGATGCTCATCAGGGACTGGCTAGCCCCCGTGTCTAGCTCCATTGATACTGGGATGCCATTGAGGAGCACTTTCATCATTATCGGTGGCATCCTGGTGTATGAACTGTATATGTGCTCCACATGAATTCGCTGAACTTCAGCTTCCAGCGATTTCCCCCAGTGTCCATTTGGCCTCATAGGGCTTACATCGGGCCCGTCCTCCTCGTACATCAACCTGGCTGCAGGCTCCCTGCACATATGCGCCAAGTGACCGCTGACGTTGCAGTTTCTGCAGGTATATTGCTGATACCTGCAAGCTCTGGCTGTGTGTTTGCCTTCACACCTCCAACATGAGCCGTTGTTGGAAACAAAAGGTCTATTGCCAGTCGATCATCTCTGACTGTCTCTGTAACTGTCCTTAAGCGCACCATTGACAGGTGTTGATGGCCCCATTACTGGCCGCATTGTCCCTTGCGATGGCATGAGTCACCGTTCAGCTAGCCATTGTCTCTGTTGAATTCCCCCTTTGGGTTTGACTACATGCTGGTGCATGTCCGATTGCCCCTGTCTGCCTGGAGAACTGTGTGCCGCGTTAACAATGTTGACTCCCTGTCCATTTGCTGCATTTAAATCAAGATTTTTGTCAAATATCATTCTGGTCTCTTCCTCCCCTGAGATAAATGTCTGGGCCATCAAAGCCGCCATTTCCAGGGTCGAGTCTTTGGTCTCAATCAGTTTCCTGAAAACCCCAGCGTGCCCAATGTCCTCAATAAAAAAGTCTCGCAGCATCTCCGCTCTGCGTGCATCTGGGAACTTACATAGGCTCGCCAGTCGCGGAAGGTCTGCCACAAAGTCTGGAACGCTTTGCCCTTCTCGCCGCCGGTGCGTGTAAAACCGGTGTCTCGCCATGTGCATGCTGCTCGCCGGTTTAAAGTGTTCCCCGATCAACTTACTGAGCTCTTCAAAAGTCTTGTCCACCGGCTTCTCTGGCGCTAGAAGGTCCTACATCAGGGAGTACGTTCTGGATCCACAAACCGTCAGGAGATGCGCCCTGCGTTTGTCGGCCGAATCCTGTCCCAGCCATTCCTTAGTGATGAAACTTTGCTGTAGTCTCTCAATAAAATTGTCCCAATCATCACCAACACAGTACCTCTCGTCTGTGCTGCTAGTGGCCATGTTTGTGTGGTTTAAATCCCAGTTTCTCGTCGCCAATAATATGTCCTCACTATACAGTATAAATGCACACGAGGCCCATACTTGAGAGGAGGTCACTCTGTGACCAGTAACCTTTATTAGCCAGCACTGACGTGATGAAGGTGGGTGGAGCTTCCCCTCTTATACCTGAAAGTCCAGGTTAGGAGTGTCTCCCACAAGTTCACCACCTAGTGGTCAATGTTCTCACGGTGTACAACTTAGGTCAGTTTATACATGGGTTACAATGACAGTTGAATACATGACAGGCTGCAGCGATCTTCCAGCGGAACATGGAAAACCTGCTAAAGTTGGTTCCTTGCACGGTGGTCTTCCAGGTCGACATATTGGTTACAGGTCGGGACACCATGGAGCATTTGAAGAACTTAGAGGAGGTTCTTAGTCGGTTGGATTGCGTAGGGCTCAGGTTGAAACGCTCAAATTGTGTTTTCCTGGCACAGGACGTTGAATTGTTAGGAAGGACAATCGCAGCAGACAGCATCAGACACACCGACGCCAAAACGGAGGCCATCAAGAACGCACCATGACCACAGAACGTGTCAGAGCTCTGATCGTTCCTGGGACTCCTTAACTACTTCGGTAATTTTCTACCTGGGTTAAGCACCCTGCTAGAACTCCTGCATGCGCTACTGCGCAAGGGAGACAACTGGGTATGGGGAAATTCACAAGAGGCTGCCTTTAAGAAAGCCAGAAATTTACTGTGTTCTAACAAATTGCTTATCCTGTATAACCCATGTAAATGATTAGTGTTAGCTTGTGATGCATCGTCATACGGGGTCGGGTGTGTGTTACAACAGGCTAATGAATTAGGAATTTTGCAACCAGTTGTGTATGCATCCAGGAGTTTGTCCAAGGCTGAAAGAGCCTACAGCATGGTTGAAAAAGAGGCTCTTGCGTGCGTTTTACGGGGTAAAAAAAATGCACGAGTACTTATTTGGCCTCAAGTTCGAGCTTGAAACTGACCATAAACCGCTCATATCGCTATTCTCGGAGAGCAAAGGGGTTAATACAAATGCCTCTGCCCGCATCCAAAGATGGGCGCTCATGCTGTCGGCATACAACTATGTAATTCGCCACAGAGCGGGCACAGAGAACTGCGCAGATGCTCTCAGTCGTCTACCATCGCCCACCACCAGGGTGGAAATGGCACAGCCTGCGGACTTGCTCCTGGTCATGGAGGCATTTGAGAACGAGAAATCCCCCGTTACGGCTCGCCAGATCAGGACCTGGACCAGCCAGGATCCTTTACTATCCCTGGTAAAAAAAACTGTGTCCTCCATGGGAGCTGGTTCAGTGTCCCAGTGGGGATGCAGGAAGCGATTAAGCCATTCCACAGACGGAAAGATAAACTGTCTCTGCAGGCGGACTGTCTTTTGTGGGGCAATCGCATAGTCTTGCCCAAGAAAGGCAGAGACACATTCATTTGCGAACTGCACAGCTCCCACCCAGGCATCGTGATGACGAAAGCCATAGCCAGATCCCATGTGCGGTGGCCGGGCATCGACTCAGATTTAGAGTCATGTGTGCGCCAGAGCAACATTTGCTCACTTGAGCAATGCACCCAGAGAGGCACCGCTAAATTTGTGGTCCTGGCCATCCAAACCGTGGTCGAAGATCCATGTAGACTATGCGGGCCCATTCCTAGGAAAACATTTTTTGGTTGTCGTGGATACTTACTCAAAGTGGATTGAATATGCAATATAGTCTGTAAGCACGTCCACGACCACCATTGAAAGTCTATGAGCATGCATGGCCTGCCTGATGTCCTAGTCCATGACAATGGGCCATGATTCACCAGTGCCGAATTCAAAGAATTCATGACCCGCAACGGGATCAAACATGTCACAACTGCGCCGTTCAAGCCCCCATCCGATGGCCAGGCAGAACGGGCAGTTCAGACCATCAAGCAAAGCTTGAAACGTGTGTTGGAAAGCTCCCTGCAGACCCGGTTGTCCCGAGTACTGCTCAGCTACCGCACTAGACCCCACTCACTCACCGGGACTCCCCCAGCTGAGCTGCTCATGAAAAGGACGCTTAAAACAAGGCTCTCTCTGGTCCACCCTGACCTCCATGATCACGTGGAGGACAAGCGGCATCAACAAAATGTGTACCATGACCGTGCAAACTTGTCACATGATATTGAGATCAATGATCCTGTGTTTGTGCTCAATTATGGACATGGTCCCAAAGGGCTTGCTGGCACAATCACAGCCAAAGAAGGGAGTAGGGTATTTCAGGTCAAACTGAACAATGGACAAACGCACAGAAAACACTGAGACCAACTTAAACTGCGGCTCACCAACAGCTACATACAACCTGAAGAGGACACCACCAACTTTGACCCTCCAACACTCACACAAGTGGCAACTGACATCACAGTTGACCACAAAACCGAACTCATCATCCCCAGCAGCCCGGCAAGGCCGGCTGCCCAACAGTCCAATGAAGAACTGACCAACCCAACCACACCAGCATTTGTACCGAGACGATCAACAAGGGAGCACAAAGCCCCAGATTGTTTCACCTTGTAAATAAGTGTATTGTTGACTTCACGGTGGAATTATTATATGTATTTAACCCCTTGTAACCTGCATCACACCTGTCCACCAGAGGGCCTACCTGTTGTAGTCCCAAGGGATCCCAGCATCCTATGGGAGCACAGTATATAAACAGGCCACCCATGAAGTACCTGTACTCTGGAACTACAATAAAGGAGCTAAGGTCACACTTGCTCATTACACACAGTACTTGTTCTGACCATTTATTACGAGCATAACACAAAGGATAGTAGAAATCTGGATCTCTCTCCACCAAAAATCAGTGTACGCTGGGCCAATTGGAGCTTTTCAAGGCTAAGATCTATAGATTATTGTTGTGTAAGGGCATCAAGGAATATGGAGCAACGTCAGATAAATGGAGTTGAGGTATGGATCAGCCATGATCTAATTGAAGAGTGGAACAGGCTCAAGGGGACGAATGACCTAATCCTGTTCCTATATCACGAAAAGATGCAAGCAGGCGAGAGCAAGTTGACTGATGTCCTCATTACATTATATTGCTTGAAAGCTACACTCTAACAGTGCTGTGTCAGGTCTCTCCATGTCACGCCTCTATGGTCAGAGGTCAGTGTCATGGCCTTAGCATTTATTTCAATCCCTCCGTCACCCAATAGGGTTTCCAGAATTAAAGATAATGTCATGTATCCAAACATGTTTACTGCGTGTACTATTACATGATGTGCCACCAGAGGGCACTACTATGGGAAACTTGTACACCAGCTGTATGGTCACTAAGGTGTGCCACCAGAGGGCACTGCAGTGGGAGACTTGTAGGTTCCCTGTACAGGTGTGTCAGGCCTAGTATAAAAGGCAGGCCACCATGTGTGATCCTCACTCTGGAGTTGCATTAAATGGGCTAAGGTCACTACAGTTCATGTACAATACATTGCCTCGTGGAGTCATTATCAGAGCATCTAAAGACATAACGGATTATTCTCCTGGATACTGCTGCAAGCAACCCAAGTGTATATATGTCACAGCAATTTCCAAACCTCCAGCCATAATTTCCCCTCCCTCATTCCCCCCCTCCAATATCTGTCTACTGCTACAACTAAAATGTTTTATCTTATGACACTCTTGGGACATTTTAGTTCATTAAAGGCACTACATAAATACAAGTTGTTATTTTCCTCCCAGTTGGACCTGGTTTTCACAGCCTTGTCCTGAATATTTCATACTGGTTGGTGAAGATTTTGAAAAAAATAAAATGATGCTTTCTGCTTTCACAGAATTTCTCCCAACTCTACAATTTTTATCGCTAAATGCCATTGATGGAACCATCTGACACAGAACATGCTTGCTTTTCCCTAATTAAAAGCGATTCTCAAAGGATTTGTTTGAAAAATAAAAGCTTGCTGCATTGAGCTGTGTCATTTTTCTCTCTCTCTCTCCACTTGCTAAATAAATACTCTCAAATGGACCCTGTTATTAAGCAATCTTCACACTTGGAGTTAGAAAGTTTGTTAAAAATAAAAGGCACACTTTCCCACTAAGGTAAGGGAGTCCAGAGCGAGGGGGTATAACCTTAACATTAGAGCTAGGCTATTCAGAGGTGTTGAAGGAAGCACTTGTTCACACAAAGTGCAGTGGAGATCTAGAGCTCTATTTCTGGCCCACCCCTTCCCAAAAATAAATGGAGGCTAGGTCAATTGAAAATTTCAAATCTGAGATTGATAGAGCAAGGATATTAAGGGATATGGAACCAAGGCAGATAAATGGAGTTAAGATGCAGATCAGCTATGATCTAATTGAATGGCAGAACAGGCTCGAGGGGCCTACTCCTGCTCCTATGTTTCTGGCCTACTTCTGAATTGAAAATGTATTTTTTAATATGAGGGATAAACTTTCATGTAAAAGGCTAAATTTTGGGTCAATTCTAGATTGAACGCAAGACGGCCACATTTTCAGATAACTTTGTCTGGATGCACTTGTAGCTCCAAGAGACTGTGATCAAGCATGTACAGTGGGACATCTTGCCATTTTACCGTGCATAACATTAGCAAAATGTTAAGCTCCACATCCTTCTGGTGCTGACAGTGGGAAAGAAGGGGTAAAAACAGGTGCGCACTTCAACATTTTTGTGTTTGATGTATTGAGCATTCATTTCATCTAAACTCTGCAGTGGTCTGTTAATGAGGTGTCCAAACTAGGCCAATGGGCCACATTCAACACACCGAGAAATGGCATAAATAATCCATCCCTCTCGGACTTCTGCCAGTCACCTAATGTACCTTGGGCAGGAAACTAGGAGAACCCCTACCCCCTCCATACTCCAGCAGGATTTCAGAGACAATGAGCCCGAGTTTGGTCAAACCTTAGTTCTGCCCATGTACTGTCGAAAGGACCACTAAGATCCTGACGGTACTTTGGATGGAAGTTTGGTGAAAAAATGTGGGAAAAACTACCTGGTGAAAAAAATGGGCGGCAGCGGCAAAGTAATACCGAGGATAGAGTCTGGCCCAGGGAGGGGGGAAGCGGCAAAAAAAAACATTTTCAAAACATTTTTAAAAATCTTCCACAAATCCTTCAGAGGACCCCATCCACCAAAATCCCTGCAAAAGAAATGAAGGAAACAAGTGCACTAACCTTTACTTGCAGGTCTTCATATTACCGTTCAGGTAAGACCTGCCTCCACTCGGTGGTCTCGTCTGCTGCTGGAGTGGAGGACCGCCAGGACCAATCTGGGGAGTCAGCAGGCGGGAGGACTTTTGTCGGTGTTGCATGCCAGCGGACGCCCCCCAGTGGTCTTCTCTGCCCATCGAGGTGAGGACCTGATCAAACTCGCTTGGCGGCGAGAGCGCCCAGAAAACATGGAGACTGCCGAGAAAACTCGGCGGCAACCGGCGGTAAGTCGACCAAACTCGGGCCCAATATTTTTACGGGCACTGGGTAGATAAAGGAAAGAACTTACATTTATACAGCACCTTTCATGGCCTCAGCATATTCCAAAGTGCTTTGCAGCCAATTAAGTACTTTTTGAAATGTAGCCACTGTTGTAATGGAGGGAAACACGGCAGCCAATTTGTACACAGCAAGGTCCCACAAACAGCAATATGATGGCCTGATGTTGATTGATGGATAATTGTAGGGATATCCAACAGTGCAGCACTCCCTCAGTACGAGCCTAGATTATGTGCTCAAGTCTCTCGAGTGGGTTTGAACCCTGCTGACTCAGAGGCAAGAAGACTACCACTGACAGTGGATTAAAACCCTATTATTTCACCTCTGGATTTAAATCTAATCCATATGTTAAAATTCAAGTGTCCTCTTCCTGTTGGCGAATTTTATGAAATGAGTTGACCAGTTCCTAGCGAGCACAGCAGAAAAAAATCTGCCGACAAATTGGTGCAAAGTTCTACCAGTTTACCAATCTGAACAGAACAAGTATCTGTATTCTGATGATGTTGACTCTGGTAAAGTGTAGGATAATCTGTTGAGATTTGCACAGATGTTATTAGGAGCCCATTCTTTACGTGTTCACAGGGTCACTGCCAGTGGGCGGAAGGATGAAATGGGGATCACAAGCCAACCCGTATCTGATGTTCTCTCCATCGCTTTTTGAGCAAAGGTCAATGGATAGTGGTGTGGAGCAAAAGTCCTAGCTGATATTGATGCCCATTCCACCCAATCCAAGGATGCTGCAGCCAATTAAACTGGCCCTTGTACTACCCTGAGTGAGACCAGGAATGGGACTTTGGAGTCTTCCTGATCTGTATCACACCATTTAGTGCGTCTGTTGATTGAGTCATCAGGAGAAATAAAACAGTTTAACAGGTAGCATTGTCCCAGAGAAAACATCCTCCATGAGCGTAACAGTGAGATCAGTTTCCCACTATCCTTATATCTGCCAGATCCATTGGGAGGACAGATGCACCAACGTCAGTGTTCTCACTCAGGCCAACATCCCCAGCATCGAAGCACTGACCACGCTTGATCAGCTCCATTGGGCGGGCCACATCATCCACATGCCTGACACGAGACTCCCAAAGCAAGCGCTCAGAGCTTCGACATGGCAAGCGAGCCTCAGGTGGGCAGAGAAAATGCTTCAAGGACACCCTCAAAGCCTCCCTGATGAAGTACAACATCCCCACCGGCACCTGGGAATCCCTGGCCCAAGACCGGCCAAAATAGAGGAAGAGCATAGAAACATAGAAAATAGATGCAGGAGTAGGCCATTCGGCCCTTCTAGCCTGCACCGCCATTCAATAAGTTCATGACTGAATATGCAACTTCAGTACCCCATTCCTGCTATCTCACCATACCCCTTGATCCCCCGAGTAGTAAGGACTACATCTAACTCCTTTTTGAATATATTTAGTGAATTGGCCTCAACAACTTTCTGTGGTAGAGAATTCCACAGGTTCACCACTCTCTGGGTGAAGAAGTTTCTCCTCATCTCGGTCCTAAATGACTTACCCCTTATCCTTAGACTGTGACCCCTGGTTCTGGACTTCCCCAACATTGGGAACATTCTTCCTGCATCTAACCTGTCTAAACCCATCAGAATTTTAAACGTTTCTATGAGAACCCCTCTCATTCTTCTGAACTCCAGTGAATACAAGCCCAGTTGATCCAGTCTTTCTTGATATATCAGTCCCGCCATCCCGGGAATCAGTCTGGTGAACCTTCGCTGCACTCCCTCAATAGCAAGAATGTCCTTCCTCAAGTTAGGAGACCAAAACTGTACACAATATTCCAGGTGTGGCAACACCAAGGCCCTGTACAACTGTAGTAACACCTCCCTGCCCCTGTACTCAAATCCCCTCGCTATGAAGGCCAACATGCCATTTGCTTTCTTAACCACCTGCTGTACCTGCATGCCAACCTTCAATGACTGATGTACCATGACACCCAGGTCTTGTTGCATCTCCCCTTTTCCTAATCTGTCACCATTCAGATAATAGTCTGTCTCTCTGTTTTTACCACCAAAGTGGATAACCTCACATTTATCCACATTATACTTCATCTGCCATGCATTTGCCCACTCACCTAACCTATCCAAGTCACTCTGCAGCCTCATAGCATCCTCCTCGCAGCTCACACTGCCACCCAACTTAGTGTTATCCGCAATTTTGGAGATATTACATTTAATCCCCTCGTCTAAATCATTAATGTACAATGTAAACAGCTGGGAGGGTGCTGAGCACCTCGAGTCTCATCGCCGAGAACAAGCAGAAAACAAGTGCAGACAGCGGAAGGAGTGTGCGTCAACTCAGGCTCTCCACCCCCACCCCCCCCCCGTTCCTTCAACTACTGTCTGCCCCACCTGCGACAGAGACTGTAGGTCCCGCATTGGCCTCTTCAACCACCTGAGAACGCACTTTTAGAGTGGAAGCAAGTCATCCTCAACTCCATGGGAGCGCCTATGAAGATGAAAATCTGCCAGAGGTATCTAATAAAAACAGCGGTGAACGCATTCAAAAGTTAATGATGCTGCCATGGCCAGACATAGATCCCTAGTATTATCTCATCAGTTAATATATATATAGTTAGGGCTCCAATTCCACTATTGCAGCAGGAATACAGAACCTATATCTTTATTTTTTATATATATGGGAACAGCAAGGCTGTGAGAACTGTGGCACAATTGCGGGTTCAAATAGCAGTTTAGATAAGCCATCTCAACTCTTCAAAAATTGTGTTATGTGTTTAGTAGACCCTGTCAATTCATGGTATTCTTTTCTATAAGGTTGACTTTTTCTGGCGCATAGAACATGTTCACACCAATTGGACGAGGTGACATTCTCCATTCATGTGGTCACTGGAGCAGAATTTCACCGTGCTATATTTGGCAGAGTTTATACTATTGATATCACTCATTTCTAAGTATCTAGTGAGTACAAATTTAAAACTAAACACAGCAACAAGATCCACTGCCATCAGCTTAGATTGAAACTGTAATGCAAGGTTTCCTGAAAATTATAGCATGACTGAATAGGATACATAGTGAAGGAAGGATGAGGCCTGGACAATCCCTGAGCTGGGCCCATGCCTCCTGTTTCCCATTTCCTGTCGTTTCTTCTGTGTTCTGATCTGGTATTTTCAGGGGCAAGAGAGGATGTAGGTTGACCAGGCCTCTTCTCTTTGCTGTCTTCTTCCTCTTGTTGTGTGCCCTTTTCGTTTACAAAAAGCAATGGCACACACTGAGGAGTTGACATCATTGGCCAGTCAATGCCGTGTGTCAGATGCTATCCTAAGTATTGGGAAGACATGAACATGCAGGTACTGTACGTGGAAGCAGGGCCTTGTCCTGTGCAGGTCCTTGATGAAGGAGGTGGTCTGGGACAAAGGAATTGCACAGTGCAGTGTAATGGGAAGCTGCAGATATAATGAAAGGTAGGAGGGAACAGGTCACCTCAGTAACCATTGGTTCAGTGTCTAAATTATGAGATGACAATGTGGCCGTCCTACCTTGCCACTCCTGTGAGGTCAGTAAGCCTTTAGTGACACTGCTCCCACATTTTCTGAACAGTGCAGATCAAGGTCAGCATTTCGGCCACCTCTTGTCAAGTTCTGTGCCCCGTTGTTTTAGGCAGTCAACAGCCATCACTGGGAAACAACACGATCCTTTTCAGCAACATTTTGATTGCGTCTTCAGTGAAAGGGCACCATTCTCCTTTTCACGGTGTTGTCAGACATGTTTCCGCTTTTTGCTCCAACTGCTGCAAAATGTTTGATGGCATAGTCATAATGACACCTGTATAGAAAAAAAACCCGTATCCGAAACAGGAAACCGATAAATCTTGGCCTTCAGCTAGCAGACATTTGGGCTGCTGAAGCGACGCTTCGATTGGTTAAGGGTCCATTATAGGCCCCATAGAGAGAGTGTGTGCAAAATTAGAGCTGCAAACTGCACATTATTGTTGCGGTTGGAGGCCTTATTGAGGACTTGGATATGGAGCTTTTGGAAGCCACGGGAGAGCTGAAGGAGATGGTGCTCAGCAGACCCGCCACTGAAGGCAGGGTGGTGGGTACAGGAGGGTCTCATTGCCTAATTCGCACAGTGTGCTCTGCAGGTGGGACCATAATCACAATCATGGACTTGTGCCTTTTTTTGCAGATTAACACATTTGTGTTAAGTTTACTTTTGGATATAGTCAATGTATTCACCGAGGCATATGAAAGCATGGGCCTTACGCTTAACATCCGTAAGACAAAGGTCCTTCACCAGCCTGTCACCGCCGCACAGCACTGCCCTCCAATCATCAAGATCCACGGCGTGGCCCTGGACAACGTGGACCATTTCCCATATCTCGGGAGCCTCTTATCAACAAAGGCAGACATTGATGTGGAGATTCAGCATCGCCTCCAGTGCGCCAGTGCAACCTTCGGCTGTCTGAGGAAAAGAGTGTTTGAAGACCAGGCCCTCAAATCTACCACCAAACTCATGGTCTACAGGGCTGTAGTAATACCCGGCCTCCTGTATGGGTCTGAGGCATGGACGATATATAGAAGGCACCTCAAGTCGCTGGAGATATATCACCAATGATGTCTCTGCAAGATCCTGCAAATCCCCTGGGAGGACAGATGTACCAACATCAGTGTCCTCGACCAGGCTAACATCCCCAGTATTGAAGCACTGACCACACTCGATCAGCTTCGCTGGACAGGCCACATAGTTCGCATGTCAGATACGAGACTCCCTAAGCAAATGCTTTATGCGGAGCTCCTTCATGGTAAACGAGCCAAAGGAGGACAGCGGAAACGTTATAAGGACACCCTCAAAGCCTCCCTGGTAAAGTGCGACATCACCACTGACACTTGGGAGACCCTGGCCGAAGACCGCCCGAGGTGGAGAAAGTACTTCCGGGAGGGCGTTGAGCTCTTCGAGTCTCAATGCAAAGAGTATGAAGAGGCCAAGCGCAGGCAGCGGAAGGAGTGCGCGGCAAATCAGCCCCACCGACCACTACCCCCGACGAATGTCTGTCCCACCTGTAACAGGGTCTGTGGATCTTGTATCGGACTGTTCAGCCATCAAAGAACTCACTTTAGGAGTGGAAGCAAGTCCTCCTCGATTCCGAGGGACTGCCTATGATGATGACTTTTGGATAACTGTTGCTTAATTTTCTGCCCAATGGAAGAATGACTGGATGAGTTTCAGTGTTCAGTGATGTGTTTTAATGGTGAGTTTGCTCTTGGTGTGCCATCGACTTCTAAGTGTGGGTTCTTGGTGCCATGATATTGAATGGTCTACCAACTGAAGCTGCATAGCCAATTGGTGAATAGTAAGGGATACAGAAAGCCCAGTAAATGCCAACGTGGCTCAGAGTCAGAAGGTTGTAAGTTTGACCCACTTCAGACACTTGGGCACATAATTGGGGCTGAAATTTTAATGCAATTACTGAGGGAGTGCTGCACTGTCAGAGGATGAGATGAATCAAGGCCCTGTCAGGTGGACACAAAAGATCCTAAGACGCTATTTAAAGAGCGAGCGAGTTCTCTTGGTGTCCTGGCCACCATTTGTCCCTCAACTAGCAATGCTGTCTTTGGGACTTTGCTGTGTGCACATTGACTACCACATTTGCCTATATATCAGTGACTACACTTCGAAAGTAATTCACTGACTGAAGTGCACTGGGACATCCTGAGAACATGAAAGGTCAAAGATTAAAGCAAGAGCTTTCGTTTCCCTCCCCCCCCCCCGCCCCGCCTCCCCCCGCCCCGCCTCCTCACTCCTTCTTTCCCAGTATGCGGGACCTCTCTCTTATACCACCTAATTCATCAACCTCCATCATGTCTATCTCTTCATCAACAGTCTCTTAACCTGTCCTTCTCAAAACTGCTATGATCTTCTAGAGTTTGTGTCGGTGCTGGTGCTTGCTTCAAGTGAGTTGGTCCATCTTGTGAGCACTGGTTTATCCCTGTTCTGAAGAGCAGCTATGGGATTATGAGTATGAGATAACCCACTTATCATTAGGGTGTGTTACACGTATTATAATGTGGTTGCGCATAACAAGGTCATGTTGATGTAATACAGGAACAGGAGTAGGCCATTCAGCCACTCGAGGCTATTCCACCATTCAATTAGATCATGGCTGCCCTGTACCTTAACTCCATCCATCTGCCTTGGTTTCATATCCCTTAATATCCTTGTTTAACAAAAATTTGGTCGCGACTCTGTTGCGGCGTTAACCCGGATAGAGCAGTAAATTTTGTGTCTAAAAAAAATCTAGCAGTCTCCGTTTCTAAATTTTCAATTGATCTAGCCGCAACAGCTTTTTTGGGGGAGAGGGTCCCAGATTTCCACTACCCTTTGTGTGAAGTGTTTCCTGACATCACCCCTGAACAGCCTAGCTCTAACTTTAAGGTTATGCGCCCCTCCTTGTTCTGGACGTTCCCACCAGAGGAAATAGTTTGGGCTGGATTTTCGGTTTGTTGCTGCCTCGGTTCTCAACCCAGAGGGGCGGTAATATCGGCGGGGAACATTTCTGGGGGGTGGGGGGTGTTGCAGCCAGCTTCCAGCGCCGCATCGAGACATTCGGTGCCTGGTTTGCGTGGGCACGGAACAGCAGTGTCAGGAAAATATTGGGAATGTTGTTCGCGGGTTTTTTTTACAGATGATTATTTTTTCACAGAAGCCTCTCCGAGGCCGGTTGTTTAGCTTGAGATTTTCAGTTGCCCAGACGGCGTAGATCCCTAAAAAAGGTGTGGAACGCTTCCCTTAGTGCTCCGCTCCACACTCAGGGCCCAGCTGCTGAATTTTGCGGCTGGAGGTGCAAACCATTTTCTGGCGCAATATTTACCGCTCCGTCCGGGTTAACGCCACAACACACGCACAATCAAAGTTCCACCCCCTGCTCTCTAGCTACCTTATTAAATCTTTTAATTATCTTAAACACCTCAATTCGATCAGCCTTTAATCTACTATATTCAAGGGAATACAAGTCCAATATATCCTTCCTGATGTGCAGTGACCATAGCTGAAAAAGATATTGTGAAAATCATCACATATGGTTCATGCCTGGTTCATATGTGCACCCTTCCAATCTCGACAATTCAAACTCCTTCCAAATCAATTAAGCACTCATTCCTCACTTTCAGTACGTTGCTTGTGCCCATAAAGGCCAACACTTGTTGCACACTCTCTCACCTTCCAGTTGCAAGCCCTGACTACAAAGGCCATATGAATTAAGGCACGTTGAGTTAGTTTAAAAAAAACCTCACTGCAGTATGTTCTCTTTCACCACACAGACTATACAATGTCATTTGTCTAATCTTGCTATTTTCACTGTTACCGTGACAACATTGTCAGTTCGGCACTTTTTTGTCGATTCCATCTTCTGACCCTCCATGCCCTGCACTGTTACTGTACAGAAACATTGCTGCCTTATCCTTCTGCGTTTCTCTCATTTGTGCAGCTTCTTGTGAAGCCACAGAATTTCTGCCACAACAAAAATCATCAATTACTTTTAAAAGGTGAAGAATGGCTGACAATGCCACTCCTCTTTGTTGCTGGAGAGGAGAGAGAGTCCCAGAGGCTGTTCAGAGTGATTTAAATCAATTACTGTGTAAAGGTTTGCAGGACAGAGAGATAATTGTTACTTACTTTGTGGTTGCCAGCCTCACTCTGAAGGGGAATGTTTTCTTTTCCTTAAGAACATAAGAAATAGGAACAGGAATAGGCTATACGGCCCCTCGAGCCTGCTCCGCCATTCAGTAAGATCATGGCTGATCTGATCATGGACTCAGCTCCACTTCCCCACCTGCTCCCCATAACCCCTTATCCCCTTATCGTTTAAGAAACTGGCTATTCCTGTCTTAAATTTATTCAATGTCCCAGCTTCCACAGCTCTCCGAGGCAGGGAATTCCACACGTTACAACCCTCTGAGAGAAGAAATTTCTCCTCATCTCTCTTTTAAATGGGCGATCCCTTATTCTAAGATCATGCCCTCTAGTTCTAGTCTCCCCCATCAGTGGAAACATCTTCTCTGCATCCACCTCGTCAAGCCCCCTCATAATCTTATACGTTTCGATACGATCACCTCTCATTCTTCTGAATTCCAATGAGTAGAGCCCAACCTACTCAACCTTTCCTTTTAAGTCAACCTCCTCATCCCTGGAATCAACCTAGTGAACCTTCTCTGACCTGCCTCCAAAGCAAGTATATCCTTTCGTAAATATGGAAACCAAAATGCACGCAGTATTCCACCTTGAGCTCCCATTGGGCACCATCGGCCCAACTTCACCCGACCCTGTGCCCATTTGCCCCAGGTGAAATTGTGCCTCGGCTACCACACAAGCTCATGAGCATAGGCCTGGAAGCGAAATCTTCCCATGAATCAGCACAATCAATCATAATCGATCGGTGACCGGAAAAAAACCCTGTCGGAAACTCGAGGCCCACATCCCAGGAGAGAGAGAGACCGAGATCAGACTGGAAGAACTGCTGAACTGTAGGCTAGTGCTGCAGCTTCCTGTCAAAGCCTGGCGAGCAATAACTGCGGCCAGGCCAACTGTCTTGATGGGCCCCAGCATACACACACACACACACATACAGATATATATATATATAGATATATTTACACAGACACACACACACACATACATATATATATATATATTTACACAGTCACACACACACATACATATATATATTTATATATATATATATATATATACATATATATTATATATATTTATATACATATTTACACACACACACTCAAGAAGGAGGAATGCAAAAATTGGATGCATTTACTTCAGTTGGCAGCTGACAGGGAGCTGCAGCCAAGCCAGCCCTACCATTAGCATTTTAAAGAAAGGTGCGCTCATCTTATTTGATTAGTACTGTCGCCTTCAGACACAGGCCGCAATTAGTCCGCGCGCAAATTATTCGGGCCCTGGATCCGTTTTCAAGAGGAGGGAGCACTTGAGTTCTATTGAGTCGGAGCGTGGTATCAGCTGGCGCGCTGAGAGGAGGAGGATGGGGGGAGGGGGTGGGGGAGAGAATCGGCGCCTGATTTTGATAAAGCGTGCCAGATTAATTGTCTTCGATAATCCTGTTTGTCAGGGTAAGGCGTGAGGCAAACTCTCTTTTGTGTGGCGCAGCCTGACATATGGCCGGCCCTGCTGCTCGCCTATTCAGTCAAACCCCCTCCTCCTCCACCAGCCCCCCCTCACTCTGCACACATCGCTCTTCACACTTGGCCTGATTCCCAAAAAAAAGCCAGCTTCTCTGTGCCACTTTTTTTGTTTCCGATGGCTCCATTCCCTACACACACACGCACGCCTTTAATTCCGGAGCGGGCCTCAGCCACTCACGCCGCGTGTTATTATTCAGTCGATGAATGCCCATAATTATTTTTTTTACATTGCCTCTCTGTGTGCCGCAGGCTCATCACCACTTCAGCAACCTCTTCACCAGAATTGACTCGTTCAGTGATTATAGTTCGTCTACAAAGCACAGCCCTTGCTAAATTGTACCCTGCCTCTCTCTCCCTCTCTCTTTTTGTGTGAAGCGAAATGCTAATGGTGGGTAATTTTGAGAGTTTTTTTCTAATGAAGTATGAAGTACATTAAAAAAAAGAAGATTGAATGTCATTTATTTTTTTGTACTGGATTACATGCACCTGGATGCTTCGCACTGAACCTTTTCCGCTTGCATGTTAACCCTTGGAGGACTGCAGCTGTGCTCTGCACCACAATCTGAATGATAAAATGACATAATTTCTATCCTTGTTCGACAAGGGGAGAGAGAAATCCTGCGTCTCAGATGTATTGTCACCAGATAAAGTAACATTGACTTAGAAACAAAAGACTTGCATTTATATCGTGCCTTTCATGATCTCGGAACACCCCAAAGTGTTCACGACTGATGAAGTACTTGTATAGGGCTCAATTTTCCCCAGTGATTTGTGCCATTTTTTTGGAGCAGGCCGCTTTTTTTGGCCTAAGTTAAAAACCCAAGTTTCCTCAATCAATTTGTACCAGCGTTACGATTTTTTTTAGGTAAGTTTTTTTTTCAGCCAAAGGGGGCGTAACCTGCCACCCGCGCCAATTCTGGCCAGTTAGGCAAGTTTGGCCAGCTGAGAGTTAATCCACTTCTGCTTACGCCAGCGTATGTGGCCTCTGCAGAAAAATCTTCTGGAGAGTTAAAGAAATCAGTGCAGGTAAGTGCAGCAGATGCCCGGATAGTAGCAGCAGGAGAGGTAAGAGAGGTGGGTGCGGGGGGAGCCTTTCGGGTATAGTTAGGTGCCGAGGGCAGAGGCCATTCGGCCTGGGATAGGGGCGGGGACCGGGAGGCTACTCGGCCAGGGCTAGGGCCGGGGAGTGGCCCGGGAGGCCACTTGACCAGGGCTAGGGCCAGGGGAGCAGGACCGGCAAGGCACTGGGGCTAGAGGGGAGCGGGGGAGCGGACCGGCAAGCCCTTCGGCCAGGACTAGGGACGGGGGAGCGGACCGGCAGGTCACTTGGTTGGGGGAGGGGGGAGTGGATGGGCAGGTCACTTGATTGGGGGAGGGGGGAGTGGATGGGCAGGTCACTTGGTTGGGGGAGGGGGGAGTGGATGGGCAGGTCACTTGATTGGGGGAGGGGGGAGTGGATGGGCAGGTCACTTGGTTGGGGGAGGGGGGGAGCAGACCGGCAGGTCACTTGGTTGAAGGAGGGGGGAGTGGACTGGCAGGTCACTTGTTTGGGGGAGGGGGGAGTGGATGAGCAGGTCACTTGGTTGGGGGAGGGGGGGAGTGGACTGGCAGGTCACTTGATTGGGGGAGGGGGCAGTGGATGGGCAGGTCACTTGGTTGGGGGAGGGGGGAGTGGATGGGCAGGTCACTTGATTGGGGGAGGGGGGAGTGGATGGGCAGGTCACTTGGTTGGGGGAGGGGGGGAGCAGACCGGCAGGTCACTTGGTTGAAGGAGGGGGGAGTGGACTGGCAGGTCACTTGTTTGGGGGAGGGGGGAGTGGATGAGCAGGTCACTTGGTTGGGGGAGGGGGGGAGTGGACTGGCAGGTCACTTGATTGGGGGAGGGGGCAGTGGATGGGCAGGTCACTTGGTTGGGGGAGGGGGGAGTGGACTGGCAGGTCACTTGGTTGGGAGAGGGGGGAGTGGATGGGCAGGTCAATTGGTTGGGGGAGGGGGGAGTGGATGGGCAGGTCACTTGGTTGGGGGAGGGGGGGAGGCGGGGTGGATGGGCAGGTCACTTGGTTGGGGAGGGGGGAGTGGACCGGCAGGCCACTTGGTTGGGGGAGGGGTGAGTGGACTGGCAGGTCACTTGGTTGGGGGAGGGGGGAGTGGATGGGCAGGTCACTTGGTTGGGGGAGGGGTGAGGGGGGAGGGGGGGTGGATGGGCAGGTCACTTGGTTGGGGGAGGGGGGAGCGGACCGGCAGGTCACTTGGTTGGGGGAGGGGGGGAGCGGACCGGCAGGCCACTTGGTTGGGGGAGGGGGGAGTGGACTGGCAGGTCACTTGTTTGGGGGAGTGGGGAGTGGATTGGCAGGTCACTTGTTTGGGGGAGGGGAGTGGATGGGCAGGTCACTTGGTTGGGGGAGGGGGAGTGGATGGGCAGGTCACTTGGTTGGGGGAGGGGGGAGTGGATGGGCAGGTCACTTGTTTGGGGGAGGAGGGAGTGGATGGGCAGGTCACTTGGTTGGGGGAGGGGGGGAGCGGACCGGCAGGCCACTTGGTTGGGGGAGGGGGGAGTGGACTGGCAGGTCACTTGTTTGGGGGAGTGGGGAGTGGATTGGCAGGTCACTTGGTTGGGGGAGGGGGGAGTGGACTGGCAGGTCACTTGGTTGGGGGAGGGGGAGTGGATGGGCAGGTCACTTGGTTGGGGGAGGGGGGAGTGGATGGGCAGGTCACTTGTTTGGGGGAGGAGGGAGTGGATGGGCAGGTCACTTGGTTGGGGGAGGGGGGAGCGGACTGGCAGGTCACTTGGTTGGGGGAGGGGGGAGGAGTGGACTGGCAGGCCACTTGTTTGGGGGAGGGGAGTGGATGGGCAGGTCACTTGGTTGGGGGAGGGGGGAGTGGACTAGCAGGTCACTTGGTTGGGGGAGGGGGGAGTGGATGGGCAGGTCACTTGGTTGGGGGAGTGGGGAGTGGATGGGGAGGTCACTTGGTTGGGGGAGGGGGTAGCGGACTGGCAGGTCACTTGGTTGGGGGAGGGGGGAGTGGATGGGCAGGTCACTTGGTTGGGGGAGGGGGGGAGTGGATGGGCAGGTCACTTGGTTGGGGGAGGGGGGGTGGATGGGCAGGTCACTTGGTTGGGGGAGGGGGAGTGGATGGGCAGGTCACTTGGTTGGGGGAGGGGGGAGTGGATGGGCAGGTCACTTGGTTGGAGGAGTGGGGAGTGGACCGGCAGGTCACTTGGTTGGGGGAGGGAGGGGTGGACTGGCAGGTCACTTGGTTGGGGGAGTGGGGAGTGGACCGGCAGGTCACTTGGTTGGGGGAGTGGGGAGTGGACCGGCAGGTCACTTGGTCGTGGGCGGGGGGAGGGGGGAGCGGACCAGCAGGTCATTTGGTTGGCGGGTGGGAGGGGTGGACCGGCAGGTCACTTGGTTGCCGGGGGGGAGCGGACCGGCAGGTCACTTGGTTGGCGGGGGGGAGGGAGGGGTGGACCGGCAGATCACTTGGTTTGGGGGAGGGGGGAGCGGACCGGCAGGTCACTTGGCTAGGACTAAGGGCCTGGGATAGGGGTGGGGACCGGGAGGTGTGGGGAACTTTAATAATTGGAGGTAAGTTGCTGCAATGTATTTTAATGTGTTTTTAAGTTGCTGCAATGTATTTTACTGTGTTGCGAGCTGGCTGTATGTTTCACTTTGCAGCCTCAGCCCGCATTGTGCCCCTGGTTACCGTAGCAACCCGATCTTTTTGGCACAGATCAAGGCTCCACCCCCAAAACTGAAGAACAGGTTAGGCTGCGCCAAAATGAAGAAATCAAACGGGGAAACGTAAAAAAATTTTTTGGTATACTTGGGGCCCCCCAAAAAACAGCGTAACTCTTCAAGTACGCCAAAAAAAAGCTTTGGGGAAAATTGAGCCCATGAAGTGTAGTCTCTGTTGTAATATAGCGATACTAAGGCATACACCTCAGCCAAGTTAAAGAATGAGTCCCTGTACTGTGCTTGATTTGCTGGGGCCGATATATGAGCAGTATAGTCCATCTGGTGGGCTAACCACTATCGAGTGACTTGGCTAAAATGTACATGTGTGTGGAGGTCGGGCAAGGGCACGAACTGATATGTGCGATGCACCATGCAGTTGTTCAGCCTGCCAAAATGAGTCAGCATCTTCAAAAGAAGAGTGACGAAAAAGCAAAGCAAAAAGTAAAGAAAGATGAAACAAGTTAAAGCTTTTTTTCTTTAGAAAAGAGAAGACTTAGAGGAGACCTGATAGAGGCCCTTAAAATTATGAATGCGTTGGACAGGGAGGGTAGATGTGGAAAGAATATTTCCACTTACATCAGAAATAGAAGCAGGAGTCAGCCATTGGGCCCCTAGAGCCTGCTCCGCCATTCAATAAGATCATGGCTGATCTGATCTTGGCCTCAACTCCACTTCCCTGTCCGTTCCCCATAACCATTGACTCCCTTATCATTCAAAAATCTGTCTATCTCCGCCTTAAATATATTCAATGAAAAAAATGTCTTTCCCACACCGGGAGTCGAAGCTGGGTGAAAACCAGGAATCCTAACCGATAGACCACATGGGACACTTGTGGGACAATCCAAAACTGTGGGCCATAAATACAAGATAGTCACTAATAAATCCAATAGGGAAATAAGGAGAAATGTATTTACTCATAGAGTGGGTAGAATGTGGAACTTGCTACCACGGGAAGTGGTTGAGGCAAATAACTTAAATGCTTTCAAAAGGAAACTAGACGAGTACATGAGAGACAAGGGAATAGAAAGTCTGAGGCGAGGTAAGTGCAATGGTAGGAGACTCGGCTGGAGTATAAACACCAGCACAGACTAGTTGGGCCGAATGGGCTTGTCTATGCTGTATATTCTGTGTAATTCTATGTTCTATGGTTCTGCATTTTTCGGTTGTTCTATTTCATAATTATCACTGGAAGGTGACAGAATGAAATGTGTGATTTGGTGCATTTTGAGTGCTCAAAAAGTTAATGGTTACTCAAAGGATTAAAACAATTGGGGCTGGATTTTCAATCTTCTGCCGCCCATGTTAGCACCGCGGCGGAGCAGCAATGGCGGCGACCAGCTTCCAGCGCCCGCCAGGACAGTCGGTGTCAGTTTCAACAGGGCGCTGAGCATTACTGCCCGGAAAAGGTGAGCTGGTGTGCAATTTTTGGCCGTCACCCGATCCGTAGCACTCCATAGAGCGTCCTGCTGGGACCGACCGCCTGTGAAAGCGGGTGGTCCGAGCTGCAGCAGCCACAGTGAGGTAAGTAATGTCGATCTCAGGTAAGTGTGATTGTTTTTTTTTGTTTTATGTGATTTATGTTGTGACGGCGTGAGTTATTTATTGGGAATGTTTTTGGTGGGGTTTTTTTCAGTTCCCCCCCCCCCCCACCAACCAGGCCTCTCTTAGAGTGCTCCGAGGCTGGCTGTTTACCTTGGGATTATCACTTGCTAAGCCGGCTTAGTGCCCGACGCCCCACACTCAGGGCTCAGCTGATGAATTTTGCTGACTGAGGCGCAAGTTGTTCCCGGGCACAAATTGTACCGTCCCACTGCCATTACCGCCCCGAAATGAGCAGAACCAAAAATCCAGCCCTTTTTTGGGGGGTTATAACTATCAGGAAAAACTGAAAAGGATGGGACTCTTTTCTCTAGAGAATCCAGATTAATGTCCTTCTCAGAATAAGTGGTCGGCCTTTTAAAACAGAAATGAGGAGGAATTTCTTCTCTCAGAGGGTTGTGAGTCTTTGGAATTCTCTGCCCCAGAGAGCTGTGGAGGCTGGGTCATTGAATATATTTATGGTGGAGATAGACAGATTTTTGAGAGATAAAGGAGTCAAGGGATATGGGGAGCGGGCAGAGAAGTAGAGCTGATTCCATGATCAGATCAGCCATGATCTTATTGAATGGCGGAGCAGGCACAAAGGGCCAGATGGCCTATTTCTGCTCCTATTTCTTATGATCTTTTGGATTAAAAATTAAGTTTATGCATAATATATGGTCATTGTGTAATTTTCAAAACAGATGGTGAAATGTTTCTGTGTCGTGGTCACTTCCTGTCACTTGACGACAACCACTACCATTTTCTGGACACATGAAGATTCTGGTGCTGCTCTTTGTTAACTTCGATGGATACCCCATTTTAAGCATGTGACCAGGATTCTCTGTTGAAGTTCCAGTGGTGCAGCAGGGGAAGCTCCAGGGAAATTCAGCCACCGGTGTCCAACTTCAGGCTTGAATCCAGCATCTGTATTACATGAAGTACAAAAATTCCTTACTCGCAACAAATCCCATTCACCCATCACCCCTGTGCTCGCCAAGCTACATTAGCTCCTGCTTCAGCAACAGCCCGAATTTAAAATTCTCATCCGAACTTTCAAATCCCTCCATGGCCTCGCCCTTCACTATCTCCGTAAGCTCCTCCAGTCCTACAACCCTCCGAGAAGTTTGTGTTCCTTTAATTCTGGCCTCTTGAGCTTCCCCCGCTCCTTTCGTTCCACCATTGGCGGCCGTGCCTTCAGCTGTCTAGGACTAAGCTCTGGAATTCCCTCCTAAACCACTCCACTTCTACGCCTCTCCCTCCTCCTTTCGGATGCTCCTTAAAACCTACTTCTTTGACGAAGCTTTTGATCACCTATCCTAATAACTCCTTATGTTGCTCAATGTCAAATTCTGTCCGATAATGCTCCTGTGACTTGTTTGGGGATGTTTTACTATGTTATAGGCACCATATAAATGCAAATTGTTGTTGTTGTGAAGAAGGAAAGAATTTGCATTTATATAGTGCCTTTTACAACCTCAGGATGTCCCAAAGCAATTACGTACTTACTGAAGTGTCGTCATTGTTGTGATGTAGAAAATGCAGCAGCTAATTTGTACACAGCAAGGTCCCACAAACACCAACGTGACAATGACCAAATAATCTGTTTTGAGGAATAAATGTTGGCCAGGGCATCAGGGTGTACTCCCCTGTTCTTCCTCAAATACTGCCATGGGATCTTTTACGTCCACCCAAGAGAGCAGATGGGGCTTTGAGCACTCTTGTGATTTCATGAGCTCATCGGAGAACCTTGACTGTGGTACACTGGGGTAATGGGCTCCCCTACAGCCTCTGCGCTATACATTTACAAAAGGAATTCAAAACCACTTTCTTTGGCTCAGATATTCCTTTCAAGCCACAGGAGTGTGAGTCCCTTATCCAAACAAGTGCTAAACATTTGAAACACTGAATAAACAGACTGCTTCACTGGAAATGATGCATTCTGTGTATTTGCTCACTCCAAGGTGGTATTTGCATGTTGTGAACTGATGGATAAATATTGGTTAACAGCTCCTACCCTTTCTGAGATGCACTCTACCTATGGGTGTTTTTCTGCCTTCCTCCCCATTAAATTTCTCTTTGATCCTGAACACACTGCCTCGGACTGGAGTACAGTTCCACCGAGACCAGGTACCCTGCCGACCTCGCTCAAATACTCATTTATTGTGTGTGAATTTTGTCAGGCGACTTTTCTTTTCTTTGTTTCTGCAGTGCATACTGTAGATAGTACACACCACAGCCAGGTGCGCCGATGGAGAAGGACGTGGATGCTTAAGATAGCAGATGGGCTGCCGATCAAGCAGACTGCTTTGTCCTAGATGGTGTCAAGCTTCTTAAGTGTTGTTGCAGATACACCTATCCAGGCAAGCGGAAATTATTCCATCAAACTCCTGACTCGTGGCTTGTAGGTGGAGGAGAGGCTTTGAGGAGTCGGGAGGTTAGCCATTCACTGCAGAATACATAGTCTCTGACCTGCTCTAATAGCCATGGCATTTATGTGGCTGGTCCAGTCGAGTTTCTGTTCAATGGCGACCTCCAGGATATTAGTGGTTGGGGACTTGGTGATGGTAATGCCATTAAATGTAAAGAGGAGGTGGCTGTGCTATTTGACCACAGGGGCATCACTGCTGCTCCTGAGCCTGTCCTCCCCTAATATCCACACAGGTTCACTATTCTATAAACGTCACTGGGTAGTGATCAGAAGCAAGATTCCAGGTTTATTTTCTATCTCCATAACTCGGGGACACTGCCGAATACAATAGGATTTTTCATTATTATTATGAGACCAGTTTTATACAGAAAGAAGAACGTTCAGTTATATAGCGCCTTTCGCAACCTCAGGATGTCCCAAAGCATTTTACAGCCAATGAAGTCGTTTTGGAGTGTAGTCACTGTTGTAATGTTGGAATTGCAACAGCCAATTTGCACACAACAAGCTCCCAGAAACAGCAATGAGTTAATGGCCACATAACCTGTGTTAGTGATGTTGGTTTAGGGATAAATATTTTCCAGCATACTGGAAAACTCCCCTGCTGTTCTTCGAAATAGTGCCATGTGACTTTTACATTCACCTGAGAAGACAGACGGGGCCCCAGTTTAATATCTCATCCGAAACATGGCACCTACGACAGTGCAGCGCTCCCTCTGTACTGCACTGGGATGTCAGCCTAGTTTATGTGTTCAGGTCTCTGGAGTAGGGCTCAACCTTCTGACTTGGAGGTGAGAGTGCTACCACTGAGCCACAGTTGATACCTTTTTAAAATTTTGTTTTAGAAATTCTGCACATCGAATTAGTTGCTCAGAGTGCTGTCTGCAACTGTTACGACAACTTCACACAGGAATCCGATATGTAGTGAGGCCTTTGCTTGGCTATGAAAGGGCAAGAGAGCCCAGGAAATGTCAGCTTTTCCCATGGGCTATCTACGGACAACCAAAGCTCTCCTTCCCAATTCCCCCGGCATTTGGTAAATGTTCTCTCCTAGCGACGGGTAGCCACTTACAAACTCTCTTACCTGACCTCACCCAGTGGGCTGTAAGATGGCACAGTTAATGAAGCAAAGCATTGGCCCTTAAATGGTCCAGGATTCAGGGCATTCAGTGGGAGACACCACTGATGTTGCTGTGAACGAAGCTGCCAGCACAGTCACGAGGACTTCTGCTGCACAGATACCTTTGACCCGAGATAAAAATGAAGAGTCCTTTCAGGCGCCTGTTTAGATGCCCGTGATGGGACCAGTTGTCCAGCTCAGCTGTTTCATAAGGTGCCCGTGTATGTGACAGACCCTTGGGAGAATGCGCTCTGGCGTAATCATGATACGATAGCCGATTTTAACTGAGGGTGGCAATTAGGGGGGGTACAGGCACCAAAAGAGGCGGCGAAGCTTCTGGGGACCCCAACCCGGTATTCTTGTGTGGTCAGGAAAAGCTCTCCTGCTCCTCTTGTCCCACGAGGAACCTTTAAATATTTATTTTAAAAGACTGCTTACCTAGGCCTCATGTGGCCAGGATCCTTGCCACCTACAGTTTTTGCTGGTGGATTGTAAACTATGAAAGCCTTAATCAGGCCCAATAATGTCTTTGGGACGCGACACTGCCATTTAAATTACACCCTAGTCAGGCCCAATGATGTCATCAGGACGCGACACTGCCATTTAAATGAGACCACCTGCTCCTCTGGGCAGGCATTCTTACTTCAGACAAATAAAAATGGTGGGCGGTGGGACTGCATCAGGAGCTCACCGGGAGCTTCCGCCCTGCCCCGCCATCTTTCCCCTCCTCCCCCCCAAGCCTGCACCGTTCCCACCGGGCGGGAGAAGGAGATTAAAATCGGGCCTATATTCTTTGATTTGTTCAAAGCACTAATGTGGCTTTCATCGATGATGAGGTAAAAGGAAAATAAACTCAATAGCATTACTTTCAATAGAATGTCACCAGATAAAATCTGTTTGATTTATGGGGGGCTGTATTTGAGCTATTTGTGACTCCTTGTATTTCTCTGAACAATCTGCACCAAATTTAGAAATTCAAATGCCCTTTAATGAGCAACAAACAGTTAATTCTGAACTATGGGTACTTAAGTTATATGATTAACAGTTCTGAATATGTGTTTCTCCCATTACAATTATATTTACTTTATAAATTTGGTTTGATTTTCCATTGAACAAACTAAAACAGCGGTATCTCGTCAACAAAGCAATACAAGAACTCAAATGTCAACCAGCCAGTCAGTTATGAGTCCAGTGTTCAATTCATTAAAGAAGAACATTATTTTCAAATTTATTTAAGAAAAAGGTCGAAGACTACATAACCACAGAAATTCTAATAATGTTCAATGTGCTTTTGTTTTGTGATAAATGTCTCTAGAGGTCTATCGTGTGCATTGTAAAATACATACATTGATAAAATTTGTTTTTAAAAAAATGCAAAGTTAATAACAGAGTGGAGACTGATGGGATCGATGCTGGGAGGAAGAAAAGGACCAGATGTTGGGGTACATTGTCGGATGATTTTGGAGGAATTGTGCAACTACTTCAGCTCAGAGGGGTGGGTATTGGAAGAGTCAAGTGATGAGGTATAGGGTCACTGGTCTTGAGTAATGTGACCTCTTACCTTTAACCTGGATTTTAAAAACAATTATTTTCACAGGTGTCAATAGCAATTCAGTCAATCAAATTGGCCTGAGTTATTCCTTGTCACTGCAGATACCTCTATGTACTGACTAGACTTAAATTGGTGGAGTCGAGCACTTCTTTCAACATTCGGGAGGAAGTTGCATCATTTTCTTACACTTCTGGAATTCTTGTTCGGAAACATTCATCACTGATGTAGAAGTGTTATTGCAGACACATAAGAACATAAGAAATAGGAACAGGAGTAGGTCATACGTCCTCTCGAACCTGTTCCGCCATTCTATAAGATCATGGCTGATCTGATCATGGACTCAGCTCCACTTCCCTGCCCGCTCCGCATAAGCCCTTATCCCCTTATCGTTTAAGAAACTGTCTATTTCTGTCTTAAATTTATTCAATGTCCCAGCTTCCACAGCTCTTTGAGGCAACGAATTCCACAGATTTACAACCCTCTGAGAAGAAATTTCCCATCTCTATTTTAAATGGGCAGCCCCTTATTCTAAGATCATGCCCTCTAGTTCTAGTCTCCCCCATCAGTGGAAACATCCTCCCCGCATCCACCCTGTCAAGCCCCCCCACAATCCCACACGCCTCGACAAGATCACCCCTCACCCCTCCGAACTCCAACGAGTAGAGGCCCGACCTACTTAACCTTTCCCCACAAGTCAACACCCCCATCCCCGGAACCAACCCAGCGAACCTTCTCTGAACTGCCTCCAAAGCAAGCACATCCCCCCGTAAACATGGAAACCAAAACTGCACGCAGCACTCCAGGCATGGCCTCATCTAGGCAAGGGTTTAAGTCCTCAGACGGAAAACCGTTGGTGACAGATCCGTTGTTAAAAGTCATTTTGGACGTCACGTGTAGGGACCAGAAGGATTATTATATTCAAAAGGTCAAAGCACACTCTAAGACAGAGCCCAAGTGGAAAGGGAATGAAAAAGCAGACACACTGGCCAAAACAGGGCAGAAGAAGGGACACCTTGGAATCCATATCACTATGGACAGATTATGACTGTTACAGGCAGAGAGGGGCCCAAAGAAGTACCATTGCCTGATTTAAAACAGGCTCAGCTACGGAATGCAGTTCTTAGAGCAGCGATTAGGGACGAGATAGACGGGAAGTCTGTAGCGGGACCTTTGGGAGCTGCAGACAAAGTAGTAAAGCAGGGAATTTTGTTTAAGGGAGATAGTTGGATCATGTCAGGGCAGTGCAAGGAAGAATTCTTGCAACTAGCGCATGGGGGTCCAGGAGCTGGACATCCAGGGCCAGAAACGATGTGGAATAAAGTAGAAGCCATAGGATGGTGACCCGGGCTTAGAAGTGATGTAAGGGATTACTGTCAAAATTGTTTGGTATGTGCCACAAACAATCCAGACCCCCAAGGAGAAAGACTCTGTTGGGACACACGAGGAGGGTAGAGGGGCCTTGGCAGGCTATACAGATAGATTTCATAGGGCCACTGCCCACCTCAGACAGAGGCAATAAATATTGCTTGGTGTTAATAGATCTCTTTACAAAATGAGTAGAAGCATTTCCTTGTAAGGCGGCCACTGCAGTAGTCACAGCAAAGTTTCTGGTGCGAGAAGTATTTTCTCAATGGGGACTGCCCCGATAGTGGAATCAGATCAAGGGAGTCATTTCACCGGAGCGGTAATGCAGGCCACCCTGAAGCTGTTAGCGATACAGGGGAAATGGCATGTGGCGTATAATCCCCAATCGTCAGGTCCAGTAGAGAGGACAAACTGTACCTTAAAAGAGAGGCTAAGAAAGGAGCTAGGAAATACCCCGAAGAAATGGGATGAGATCCTACCCTTAACACTAATGAGCCACTGAGCCAGTCTCTCTAAGAGTATGGGACACTCCCCACATGATCTGATGACAGGGAGACTTATGAGGACCCCGACCCATATACATGAATGCCCTATGGTGTTTGTTCAGGTTGGAGGTGCAGAGCCCAACAAATCCATTATTTCCTGGAGAGATTTTGAATACACTGGAAAGTTGATACATACACTAGGTGCAATTTAACTTGGGTACATGGTGGTATGGTCTGCCATGTTCTTCATTTAACTTTGGTAATGTTCTCCGGAGGGGTCCTCAGTGTCCTCCCTGTATAGACCATGACCAACTCAACAACAACAACAATAACTTGCATTTATATAACATCTCTGTTATGTCTTGAATAAAGAGTCAGACTAGATGCTGCAAGCTCAAAGTAAGGTGCAACCGTAGTTCTTTATTACAGATCTCAGAGTGCCTCTCCAGCCTGTGAGGCCCCTTTATATACCGGTGCTCCCATGGGTTTGTGGGATCGCTTGGGATTCCAGAGGATGAGCCCTCTGATGGTTAGACATGGTATTTACAGGTTTACAGACATAACAACACTCCCCCCCCCCCCCACCCCCCCCAAAGTCAACAGTGTAACTATTTACAATGTGAGTCGATCTGGGGCCTTCCTTTCCCTGGTTGATCGTCTCGGTGCAAATGCTGGTTTTGGTGAGCCGTTTGTTGGGCCCTCGCTAGGCTGCTGCACATCTGGCCTTGCTGGACTGCTGGGGGTGGTGAGTCCTGCTGAGCTGTTGCGGGTGATGAGTTCTGCTTCGTGGTCAACCGTTGGGTCAATTGCCACTTGTGTGTGTGTTGGAGGGTCGAAAAAGGTGGAGTCTATTGTGGGTTGTTCTGGATAGTCCGTAAATCTGAGTTTGGTTTGGTCCAAGTGTTTCCTGCAAGTGAGTCCATTTGATCGTTTGACCACAAACACCCTACTCCCCTCTTTGGCCAACACAGTGCCAGGAAGCCACTTGGGATCTTGTCCATAGTTCAACACAAATACAGGATAATTTATCTCAATTTCGCGTGACACATTTGCGCGATCATGATATGTATTCTGTTGAAGCCGCCTGCTCTCTACCTGCTCGTGTAGATCAGGGTGGACTAATGAGAGCCTTGTCTTAAGTGCCCTTTTCATGAGCAGTTCAGCGGGAGGGACCCCAGTGAGCAAGTGGGGTCTTGTGCGGTAAATGAGCAGGAATCGGGATAAGCGGGTCTGCAGTGAGCCTTTAGTTACTCTTTTCAAGCTCTGCTTGATTGTTTGAACTGCTCGTTCTGCCTGACCGTTGGACGCTGGTTTAAACGGGGCAGATGTGACATGTTTGATCCCATTGTGGGTCATGAACTCCTTGAACTCAGCATTGGTAAAGCACGGCCCATTGTCACTTACAAGGACATCAGGTAGGCCGTGCATGGCAAATATGGCCCGTAGGCTTTCAATGGTGGCAGCGGACATGCTTGCCGACATTATCACACATTCAATCTATTTGGAGTTCGCATCTACAACCACCAAGAACATTTTTCCCAAGAATGGGCCTGCATAGTCGATATGGACTCTGGACCACGGTTTGGAGGGCCAGGACCATAAACTTAGTGGCGCCTCCTTGGGTGCATTGCTTAACTGTGAACATGTATTACATTTGTGCATGCAGGACTCTAAGTCTGCATCGATACCGGGCCGCCACATGTGGGATCTGGCTATCACTTTCATCATTACGATGCTGGGTGGGTGCTGTGGAGATCACTGATGAAAGTGTCCCTGCTCTTTTTTGGCACCACTACCCGATTACCCCATAGGAAGCAGTCTGCCTGTATAGACATTTCATCTTTACGCCGCTGGTATGGCTTTATTTCTTCCTGCATCTCTAACGGGACACTAGACCAACTCCCGTGGAGTACACAGTTTTTTACTAAGGACAGTAAGGGGTCCTGGCTCATCCAGGTTCTAATCTGTCGGGCGGTAACAGGCGATTACTCACTCTCGAATGATTCCATTACAATAACTAAATCTGCGGGCTGTGCCATCTCCATCCCTGTGGTCGGCAATGACAGCCTGCTGAGAGCATCGGCACAGTTTTCTTTGCCTGGCCTGTGTTGGATGGCATAGTTGTATGTGCACAATGTGAGCGCACATCTCTGGATGCAGACCGAAGCATTCGTATTTATTCCCTTGCTTTCAGAAAAGAAGGATATAAGCGGCTTATGGTTGGCTTCCAATTCGAATTTGAGCCCAAACAGATATTGATGCAGTTTCTTTACCCCGTAAACACAAGCTAACGCGTCTTTTTCGATCGTACTGTCAGCCCTCTCGGCCTTAGACAGACTACTGGATGCATAAGTAACCAGTTGCAATTTCCCAAATTCATTCGCTTGTTGCAATACACACCCGACCCCTTATGACAACGCATCACATGCTGGTACCAAACGCTTAGATGGATTGTATAACATAAGCAATTTCTTTGAACATAACAGCTTCCTAGCTTTTTGAAAGGCATTTTCTTGGTTTTTACCCCATACCTAATCATCTCCTTTATGCAATAAAGAGTGCAGGGGTTCTCGCAATGTGCTAAGACCCGGTAAGCAGTTACCAAAGTAGTTCAGGAGTCCTAGAAATGACCGCAGCTCCGTCACGTTCTGTGGTCTCGGTGCGTTCTTGATTGCCTCCGTCTTCGAATCGGTGGGCCTGATGCCATCCACTGCGATTCTTCTCCCCAGGAACTCAACTTCAGGTGCCAGGAAAACGCACTTCGAGCCTTTTAGCCTGAACCCCACACGATTCAGCCGACTAAGGACCTCCTCCAGGTTGTGCAGGTGCTCGACGGTGTCCCGACCTGTAACCAAGATGTCGTCCTGGAAGACCACGGTGCACGGGACCGACTTCAGCAAGCTTTCCATGTTCCTCTGGAATATCGCCGCGGCCAATCGAATCCCAAACGGGCATCTGTTGTAAATGAAGAGACCTTTGTGCGTGTTGATGCAGGTGAGGCCTTTCGATGATTCCTCCAGCTCCTGCGTCATGTAGGCCGAGGTCAAGTCCAGCTTCGTGAATGTTTTCCCTCCCACCAGCGTCGCAAATAGGTCGTCTGCCTTCGGTAGCAGGTATTGATCCTGCAGTGAGAAACGATTGATAGTTACTTTGTAATATCCACAGATTCTGACGGTGCCGTCTCCCTTGAGGACTGGAACAATCGGACTGGCCCACTCATTGAATTCGATCGGCGAAATGATGCCCTCTCTTTGCAGCCTGTCCAGCTCGATCACCACCCTCTCTCTCACCATGTAAGGTACCACTCTTGCATTGTGATAGATGGGTCACACCCCCGGAATCAAATGGATCTGTACTTTTGCTCCTTGGAATTTCCCGATGCCTGATTTGAACAGCAAGGGAAACTTGTTTAGGACCTGGTCACATGAGGAGGCGTCGACGGACGAAAGCACTCGGACGTCGTCCCAGTTCCAGCGTATCTTTCTCAACCAGCTCCTGCCGAACAGCTTGGGGCCATCACCTGGTACCACCCAGAGTGGTAACTCATGCACCTCTCCATCGTAGGAGACCTCTATGGTTGCACTGCCGATTACAGGAATCCGTTCCTTTGTGTACGTTCTCAGTTTAGTATGAATGGGAGTCGGGACTGGCCTTGAGGCCTTGCTGCACCACAATTTATCAAAAGTCTTTTTGCTCAATATGGACTGGCTTGCGCCCGTGTCCAGCTCCATGGATACTGGGAGTCCATTTAATTCAACCTTCAGCATCATCGGGGGACACTTTGTGTTAAATGTGTGCACCCCATATACATCTGCCTCCTTGGTCTGAGGCTCTGGTTCGTCATGATCCAACATGGATCTGTCCTTCTTTGCAACATGATGGTTTGCAGGATTAGCAGGGTTTGCAGCTCACCTGCACATATGTTGGAGGTGTCCCATTGTTCCACAACCCTTGCAAACGTACTCTTTGAAGCGGCATGAATGGAAACGATGATCATCCCTGAAGCGCCATCAAGGTGTTAATGGTTTTGTATTCACCACCCTTGATGGTGGACTCTGAGTCATCTGCGGACGTGCAGCTGCAGGCATGTAAGTCCTGCCCTGTACATTTCGATTCGAAAACAATGTTACTTTGTTCACAGTACTTGCAGCAGCACTCGTGTGCTGAGAAAATTGTTTGGTATTGTCACTGGTGGAAATAAACGCCTGGGCTATCGCTATGGCTTTACTCAATGTTGGGGTCTCTACAGTCAAAAGTTTGCGAAGTATTACTCCATGGCCAATGCCAAGTACAAAGAAGTCCCTGAGCATGTGCTCCAAGCGTCCTTCAAATTCGCAATGTCCTGCAAGGTGCCTTAGCTTGGCAATGTATTTCGCTACTTCCTGGCCTTCAGACCTCTTGTACGTGTAGAACCGATACTTCGCCATCAGAATGATTTCCTTCGGGTTTAGATGCTCCCAGACCAGTGTGCACAACTCATCGTACGACTTGTCTGTGGGTTTCGCTGGAGCGAACAGATTTTTCATGAGACCATACGTTGGTGCCCCGCAAACTCCTTTCATTTGGCAGCATTCGTTTCTCCTTCCAGCTCATTGGACACGATGTATTGGTCAAGTTGCTCCACAAAGGTTTCCCAATCATCTCCCCCCAAAAATTTCTCCAGGATGCCCACGGTTCTCTGCATTGTTGTGGTGGGGTTCGTCATTTGTATCTTGTCACCAGTTGTTATGTCTTGAATAAAGAGTCAGACTAGATGCTGCAAGCTCAAAGTAAGGTGTGACCGTAGTCCTTTATTACAGATCTCAGAGTGCCTCTCCAGCCTGTGTGGGCCTCCTTATATACAGGTACTCCCAAGGGATTGTGGGATCCCTTGGGAATCCAGGGGATGAGCCCTCTGGTGGTTAGACATGGTATTTACAGGTTTACATACATAACAATCTCTAACATAGTTAAACATCCCAAGGTGCTCCTCAGGAGTATTATCAAACAAAATTTGACACCGAGCCTCATAAGGAAATATTAGGACAGATGACCAGAAGCTTGGTTAAAGAGGTTGGTTTTAAGGCGCATCTTAAAGGAGGAAAGAGAGGTAAAGAGGCAGAGAGATTTAGGGAGGGAGTTCCAGAGCTTAGGGCCTAGGTAGCTGAAAGCACAGCCACCAAAGGTGGATCGATTAAAATCAGGGTTATGCAAGTGGCCAGAATTGGAGGAGTGCAGATATCTCAGAGGGTTGTTGGGATGGACAAGTTTACAGAGATAGGGAGGGGCGAGCCCATGAAGGGATTTGAAAACAAGGATGCGAATTTTTTAATTGAGGCATTGCTAAACCGGGAGCCAGTGTAGGTCAGCGAGCACAGGGGTGATGGGTGAACAGGACTTGGTGTGAGTTAGGACACAGGCAGCAGAGTTTTGGATGAGCTTAAGTTTATGAAGGATAGAAAATGGGAGGTCAGCCAGGAGTGTGTTGGAATATCTCCACTTCATTGCCAATTGCACACTTGTTTCCCTTGGTGTGGATTCTTATGCAACGACAAATAAGAGTGCGTTTAAAAATACACGAGGGATGAATGCCAGCACTGGACATAGCTCAGAGTCCATTAAGCCCGGGTGACCCATGACCACATGACACCTGAACCCTGGCAATCTGCCTTCCAAGTCTAGGTAATTCAATCCCATTTACACACACATTATTTATTTACTGATTTTCCTGTTTGAATTTTTGTGAGTCTGGAGGTTTGGTAAAGGACTGTTCCCAATACAGTTTGTGACCGCATAGATCTGTAATCAGAACACCGAAATCTGTTGGTATCATGTGTGCAAATTAATGGGATTACGGATTTAAAATGCATAGGGCTGATTTTATCAATGTGCCCTCATTGGAGAGCCCGGACTGTCGGGAGCATGCATAGGGAATTCCGGCTTGCCGGACGTTTTATTAAGATAGGGCAAGCTCCAACCTTACTTGTTTCCAGCTTGGCAGCAGAGACTAACCTGTTGCCACGGAGAGTGAAGGCCAAGTGTAGTCTTCAGATAAAGTGGAGTTAGAGCGTGGAGGATAATTGGATGAGGTCATAATTCAGTCCCTATTTTAAAGTCGTACATCCTGCCCTTATTTTTTGAAATATACTTGGGTAGAACAAATAAAGGACAGAGACACGATGAGGCTGAAATTCAGGGTCTCAAAGGGAACCATTTGCGGCGGCCATTCCTAAAAGTCAAATGGCCGTCGCTTTGGGGTCAACAGGCCTAAATTCAGGTTGGGGATTTTTCGGCCTGGACCCCATTCCGCCCAAGTTGTTGCACTGCCAATTTAAAGCAATAAAAATATACTTACCAGCCATTTTCAGCTGAATCCCTCGATCCCCGCCGCATGGTGCCACCGACAGGTTTTTCTGCCGGTGCACCCTCTGAAGACTGTACTTAAAGGGGAGAGCCCTCTGCCATGGCCGCAATGGAAATATTTTTGCCAGCCGACTTGCTGATCGGCCAGCAAAATACTGGCCCTGGATTCGGCCGGGTCGCCAATGGGCAGCCTGGCACCCCCTCTTGAGTGCCAGGCTGCTGGCCTGGCCGAAACCCTCCCTGGTGGCCCAGTGGCCAAAGTTAAAAAATGATCACATCTCTCCCCTTTAATGGAGGGGAGAGAGCGTGGTGACGCACATGCACTCTGATGTCACCATGTTGATTGGCAGCAGTGGATGGCCTAACGACCCATTTTCAGCCAGTCAGCCTGGCTTTGCGTCTAAGGCCCACCCCCATTATGATCCATTTCCTGCAGGACTTTGAAAAACATTCGAATTCCTGAAAATGGATCTACTCACCGCACCAAGAGTTCCAGCGCTGAGTACCAGCCCAAAACCCACCAGCTTTATGGTGCACCTGAATTTCAGCTCCAATGAGTTGCTAATCCATGTGTTGCTTTATCAGGCCAGAGCGAACTGAGCATGCTCATACCAAACCATGCGATAATACATTAAGAAGCTTTCTCCTTAAAAAAAAAATGTATGTATTCCCTTCTCAAACACAACCAAACTCTGGTCCCACCTTTCCCAGCATTACATATACCACATAACAAAAACTCCTGGCGTATTTTCTTTTAAATTAACTATAAATCCAGTTTAGTATAAATCCAGTTTAGTAACAGGTATGTGGTGCCTTCCTAATCTCTTACAGAAGGTTTTGGTATAGAAACAATTTTTGGGCTGTTTTGTTTTGGTTCCAAACTCAAAGATGATTCTGTTTCTATCTCAGACTTGTTTGAACCTAGTACTTCAGTTACTGAAGTCTGAACTGAGTCAAACTCATGTATATGTTCATGATCAATTTAAACTAATATGGCAGGGGGATGGGAACCTATGCAGGGAGACAGAGGGGGCAGAAGCAAGAGATAGAAAGAAGAAAAGTAAAAGCGGAGGGCAGAGAAACTCAAGGCAAAAATCAAAAAGGGCCACATTACAGCAAAATTCTAAGGGGACAAAATGTGTTAAAAAGACAAGCCTGAAGGCTCTGTGCCTCAATGCGAGGAGTATTCATAATAAGGTGGACGTATTAACTGCGCAGATAGCAGTTAATGGATATGATGTAATTGGCATCATGGAGACATGGCTCCAGGGTGACCAAGGCTGGGAACTCAACATCCAGGCGTATTCAACATTCAAGAAGGATAGACAGATAGGAAAAGGAGGTGAGGTAGAGTTGCTGGTTAAAGAGGAAATTAACGCAATAGTAAGGAAGGACATTAGCTTGGATGATGTGGAATCTGTATGGGTGGAGTTGCGGAATACCAAAGGGCAGAAAACGCTAGAGGGAGTTGTGTACAGACCACCAAACAGTAGTAGTGAGGCTGGGGACAGCATCAAACAAGAAATTAGGGATGCGTGCAATAAAGGTACAGCAGTTATCATGGGCGATTTTAATCTACATATAGATTGGGCTAACCAAACTGGTAGCAATACGGTGGAGGAGGATTTCCTGGAGTGCATTAAGGATGGTTTTCTAGACCAATATGTCGAGGAACCAACTAGAGGGCTGTCCATCCTAGACTGGGTGATGTGTAATGAGAAAGGACTAATTAGCTATTTTGTTGTGCGAGGCCCCTTGGGGAAGAGTGACCATAATATGATAGAATTCTTTATTAAGATGGAGAGTGACACAATTAATTTAGAGACTCGGGTCCTGAACTTAAGGAAAGGTAACTTCGATGGTATGAGATGTGAATTGGCTAGAATAGACTGGCGAATGATACTTAAAGGATTGACGGTGGATAGGCAATGGCAAACATTTAAAGATCGCATGGATGAACTTCAACAATTGTACATTCTTGTCTGGAGTAAAAATAAAACGGGGAAGGTGGCTCAACCGTGGCTAACAAGGGAAATTAAGGATAGTGTTAAATCAAGGAAGAGGCATATAAATAGGTCCCTTGCAGTCAGAATCAGGTGAATTTATAATGGGGAACAAAGAAATGGCAGACCAATTGAACAAATACTTTGGTTCTGTCTTCACGAAGGAAGACACAAATAACGTCCCGGAAATACTAGGGGACCGAGGGTCTAGCGAGAAGGAAGAACTGAAGGAAATCCTTATTAGTCAGGAAATTGTGTTAGGGAAATTAATGGGATTGAAGGCCGATAAAACCCCAGGGTCTGATATGCTGCATCCTAAAGGAAGTGGCCCTAGAAATAGTGGATGCATTGGTGGTCATTTTCTAGCAGTCTATTGACTCTGGATCAATTCCTATGGATTGGAGGGTAGCTAATGTAACACCACTTTTAAAAAAATGAGGGAGAGAGAAAACGGATAATTATAGACCAGTCAGCCTGACATCAGTAGTGGGGAAAATGTTGGAATCAATTATTAAAGATGAAATAGCAGCTCATTTGAGGATGTAACTAGTAGAGTGGACAAGGGAGAACCAGTGGATGTGGTGTATTTGGACTTTCAAAAGGCTTTTGACAAGGTCCCACACAAGAGATTGGTGTGCAAAATTAAAGCACATGATATTGGGGGTAATGTACTGACGTGGATGGAGAACTGGTTGGCAGACAGGAAGCAGAGAGTCGGGATAAGCGGGTCCTTTTCAGAATGGCAGGCAGTGACTAGTGAGGTGCCACAGGGCTCAGTGCTGGGACCCCAGCTATTTACAATATACATCAATGATATAGATCAAGGAATTGAGTGTAATATCTCCAAGTTTGCAGATGACACTAAGCTGGTTGGCGGTGTGAGCTGTGAGGAGGATGCTAAGAAACTGCAGGGTGACTTGGACAGGTTCGGTGAGTGGGCAAATGCATGGATAAATGTGAGGTTATCCACTTTGGTGGCAAAAACATGAAGGCAGAATATTATTTGAATGGCAGCAGATTAGGAAAAGGGGAAGTGCAACGAGACCTGGGTATCATGGTTCATCAGTCATTGAAAGTTGGCATGCAGGTACAGCAGGCGGTGAAGAAGGCAAATGGCATGTTGGCCTTCATAGCTAGGGGATTTGAGTATAGGAGCAGGGATGTCTTACTGCAGTTGTACAGGGCCTTAGTGAGGCCTCACCTGGAATATTGTGTTCAGTTTTGGTCTCCTAATCTGAGGAAGGATGTTCTTGCTATTGAAGGAGTGCAGCGAAGGTTCACCAGACTGATTCCTGGGATGGCAGGACTGACATATGAGGAGAGACTGGATCGATTGGGCCTTTATTCACTGGAGTTTAGAAGGATGAGAGGGGAGCTCATAGAAACATATAAAATTCTGACGGGACTGGACAGGTTAGATGCAGGAAGAATATTCCCGATGTTGGGGAAGTCCAGAACCAGGGGTCACAATCTAAGGATAAGGGATAAGCTATTTAGGACCGAGATGAGGAGAAACTTCTTCACTCAGAGAGTTGTTAACCCGTGGAATTCCCTGCCGCAGAGAGTTATTGATGCCAGTTTGTTAGATATATTCAAGAGGGAGTTAGATATAGCTCTTATGGCTAAAGGGATCAAGGGGAATGGAGAGAAAGCAGGAAAGGGGTACTGAGGTGCATGATCAGCCATGATCTTATTGAATGGTGGTGCAGGCTCGAAGGGCTGAATGGCCTACTCCTGCACCTATTTTCTATGTTTCTATGTTTCTATGTTCAAGATCACTGTCCAATCCAGGCCAGTGAACAAAGCTTCTTGCAACTGACTTCGTACTTACGACCCCTGGATGTTCAATATAAAGTTTTGCCAAAATTCTATCTCTCAAAGAAGTAGGTACCACCACTCTGTTTCCTCACTTGATACAATCTTCCTAACAAGACAATTCAGTATGACAGTTATGGAATGATTTAAATTCTGTGTCCATACACTGATCAGTCAATCCATTCAAGGAGGCGAAAATTGCCAGAAAGCTGGCGCACCTATGAGTTTTTAACTGGTACTCACCGCTGGAACTCTTGGTGCGGTAAGTAGATCCATTTTCAGGACTTTGAGTTTTTTCAAAGTCCTACAGGAAGTGGCTCATAATGGGGACAGGCCTTAGACTCAAAGCCAGGCTGAAAATGGGTCGGAAGGCCCGCCCACCGCTGTCAATCAGCGTGGTGATGTCACAGTACGTGTGCGTCACTACGCTCTCTCTCTCTCCGTTAAAGGGGAGAGATTCGATTGATTTTTAACTTTGGCCACTGGGCCACCAGGGAGGGTTTCAGCCGGGCCAGCGGCCTGCCACCCAAGAGGGGGTGCCAGGCTGTCCGTTGGCAGCCTGACCGAACCCGGGACCAGTATTTTGCCGGCCGATCAGCAAGTCGGCCAGCAAAAATTCTTGCACTGCAGTCGAGGCAATGGGCCCTCCCTTTTAAGGGCGGCCGTGCTGCCGGCCTGCAGTCACTCTGCAGAGGTGCACCGACATGGAAACCTGTCGGGGTCACCGCGCATCGGGGGGATCCATGGAGTAAGGTGAAAATTGAGGGTAAATATTCTTTATTGATTTTTTATTGATTTTAATGGCAGTGAGACCATTTGGGCAGTATGGGGTCCAGGCCATAAAAATCCCCGACCTGAATTTAGGTTTGGTTGACCTGTTGACCCCAAAGCGGTGGCCATTCGATTTTTAGGAATGGCCGCTGCAAACGGGCACTAACGGGTCTCTTTGAGACCCTGAATTTCAGCCCCAAGGTATTTTCATACATTCTTGTCAGTACTGAGCCCTGTTGAGTCTCATCTGCAATCTCAGTTGCATTCATGGGAAAGCCTTTGTCAACTGCACATAGCGTGAAAATCGTACCTTCACTCCCAATACACGAATCCTCATGTGGCAACCTGGGCAAGGAATCTGCGATTGCATTTTGCTTTGAAGTGCGATATTCAATCGTGTAGTCATATTATGACAATAACACTGCCCAATGTTGCATTCTTGATGCAGCCATTGCAGAGATGGCAGATTTGGGCCCCAATATTGCTAGGAGTGGTTTGTGATTGGTTATCAGGGTAAACTTTCTGCAGATCAGGAACTGGTGGAATTTCTTGATTCCAAACACTTTCCTTTTCAATTTGCGCGTAATTTCCTTCATTCTTTGTGAGGATTCGCGATGCAAACATGATTGGTTTCTCTGGGCCATTATCCATTAGTTGGCTATGACAGCTCCCACATCGCAGCTGGAAGCATCACATGCTAACTTAAGCTCACGCTCTGTGTCGTAGTGCACAAGTAGAACATCGCGAGAGAGACTTCTCTTACAAGCTTCGTAAGCTTCCTGTTCCTCCTTCGTCCACTTCCACTGGACGTTCTTCTTGAGGAGCTCGTGCAAGGGAGCTAACATGGTCGCTAACTCATGTAAGAAACATGCATGGTACTGGACCATTCCAAGGCAATATCTTAACTTAGACATGTTCTGTGGATTTGGAGCATTGATGACAGCATCAACCTTTCTGTTCACTGGGTACAAGCCATTTGCATCAACTTTCAGACCAAGTTACACAACCTCGGGCTGTTCAAAAGCACATTTGCTCCTTTTAAATTTGACATTGTGAGCATTCAAACTTTGAAGCACCATATCTAACACTTTGTTTTCTTCCTCATTGTTTGTTGCAATCAGCACATTGCTGTGATTGCATAAGCAATTTGAAACTCCTTGCAAAATCTTATTCATCGTAGCCTGGAAGATTTGCAGGGGTGGGGTGGGGGTGGGGGGGATGTGAGGAGTGGGGGTGGGGGGAGAATTTACACCATACGGCAGCTTGGTGTATGAGTACAGTCCCTTATGTGTGTTGATGGTGAGATACTCTTTGTCAACATTCAGCTGAGCGTAAGTGTGCGACAGGTCAAGCTTGGAGAAAACCTTTGATCCAGAGAGTGCTATATAAAAATCTTGTGATGTAGGTAATGGGTACTTCTCACCGTCAACTGCTTGGGTGATAGTAACTTTGTAGTCACCGCACAACCATACAGTTCTGGCACTACCACGATCGGGGTAGCTCATTCACTTTTGCTAGTTTTTACTAGCACTCCGTTCTCTCTGAGTTTCGCTAGCTCTTCCTCCACCTGACCTTTCAATGCATAAGGGACTGGCCTTGCCTTGCAATAGACAGGCTTCACATTGGAATTGATGCAGATATGCAGATCATACCCAGTAATGCCCTCAGAACTGTCTGTGAACATGCTTTCATACTTGTTCAGCATTGTGTCGAGTCACTTCTTTGAAGCACCTACACTGAAGATGTTTTTCCAGTCTAGTTTTAACTTTCTCAACCAGTCTTTGGCCTGCTGTGTGTGAACTCTCGTGGGAGCAAGTCATCCCTGTTTGAGGGACCGCCTATGATGATGATGAGCTCACTACAATAGTAGGCAGCTTTACTGACTGGCTATTGTGTTGAACTGTACATTCAATTTGTCCACAAGTCTGTAGGATTTCTCCAGAGTAGGTTTTTAATGCCATGGTACTCTTTGTAAGTGGTACTTGATTAAACTTACTCTCATATGTATCCTTACTCATGATAGAGCAGTCCGCCGATGTGTCAATACACATATCAATATATTGCTTGTTGATCAAAGTTTTGTATGGAGATCTTTCTCATGACTGCTAGTATTGCTGCTAGTGGCACAGATACTGTAGATGCCTAGTTCTTCAATACTGTGAACTCCTCCCTTTTGTTGTCGTCAGACTGGTTCTTACTTCCTGTTTTAGATCTTGCCTTGAAAACTGTTGAAATAAGGACTTGCTTCTGGCAGTGAAAACTCTTCACATTTCGGTATTAGCAAGTCTGAGGTGAGTGATTTCCATTGCAGCGATAACAATTCACTGAACTGCTCTCACCGACATGCTTTTGACTAGGTCTCACAGTTTTAGGTTTGGTGGTGGCTTTGTGACTGTACACCGTGTTATGTATGCAACTATATAATTCTTGCCACCAGTTGGAGTGACTGTTGGAGTCCTAATGGTCACCTGCACACACGTGCAGGGCCAGTATAAAAGGTTGGCTGCCATGTTGTTTAGGCATTCTGGAGTTGTAATAAAGAAGACTAAGGTCACACTAAGTTTAGCTCACAGTACTCAGCCTCGTGGAGTTCTTGTACACATAATAATTGGCGACGAGTAACAGAATACGAAATTTCACGCAACATGGCTGCCGTTGGAATATTAGAGATTCGTAGAGGGTGATGATTGGGAAGCCTTCATTGAGCGTGGCCAACGAGCTGGAAGGAGACACTAATGCGGTCAAGTGCAGGGCGGTTCTCCTTACCATCTGTGGGCCTAAAATATGCGGCCTCATCAAGAATCTGCTCGCACTGACAAAACCAACAGAGAAGGAATATACAGAGTTGTGCACTCTGGTTCAGGACCACCTCAAGCCGAAGGAGAGTATCCTCATGGCCAGGTATCGTTTTTATACGCACCATCGCTCCGGGGGCCAGGACGTGGCGGATTATGTCACCGACCTGAGACACCTTGTGGGCCCTTGCAATTTTGGAGCTGCGTTGGGGGAAATGCTGCAGGACTTCTCGTGCTGGGCTTCAGCCACGAGGTCATTCTTCGAAAGCTGCTGGCTGCCGAAATCCTAGACCTGAACAGGGCCATCACGATCGCTCAGGCATGCATGGCCACGACACGATCAATAACACCAAACAGATATCTTCTCAACATCGAAGCTCACTGGCAAGTACTGTGCATAAAATGACGTCGCTAGCAGGTCAAACTGGAAATGGCAGGGCCTATACATCTGTGGCAGCAAGACCTGTGATGTCTCAGAGTCCGCCATCGGGGGTGAAAGTGAATCCATCAGCACCGTGTTGGTGCTGCAGGGGTAATCATCGGGCCCATCAATGTCGATTCAAGCACTACATGTGCAAAGGCTGCACAACAATGGGGCACCTCCAGCGAATGTGCAAATGTGCTGCGACATACCACATGGCACAGGATGATCAATTCGGCGCGGATCACGCAGCACAGGCAACTCAACCCGAGGAAGAAGTGTATGGGGTACATACCTTCACCACCAAGAGCCCTCCTATAATGCTGAAAGTTAAATTAAATGGAGTTCCAGTATCCATGGCGTTGGACACAGGTGCAAGTCAGTCAATAATGAGCCAGAAGGCTTTCGAGAAACTGTGGGGCAATAAGGCACAAAGGCCCAAACTGAGCCCGATTAATGCAAAGCTACGAACCTACACCAAAGAGCACATACCAGTCAGTGGAAGTGCAGCAGTGAAGGTATCTTATGATGGAGCTGTGCATGACTTATCACTGTGGATTTTTGCAGGCAATCACCAACGCTGTTCGGCAGAAGCTGGCTAGAAAAGATTAAATGGAATCGGAATGACATCAAAGCACTATCTTCAGTGGATGACACCTCATGTGCTCAAGTGCTGAGCAAATTTCCCTCACTATTCGAACCAGGCATCGACAACTTCACGGGAGCCAAGGTACAGATCCATCTAGGCCCCGATGCACGGCCCGTCCATCACAAGGCTTGGGCGGTTCCGTACATGATAAGGGAGAAAGTCGAGATCGAACTGGACAGACTCCAATGCGAAGGAATCATATCGCCAGTCGAGTTCAATGAGTGGGCCAGTCCAATTATTCCGATGTTGAAAAGCGATGGCACGGTCAGAATCTGCGGAGACTACAAGGTAACGATTAACCGAGTCTCACTACAGGACCAGTACCCGCTGCCCAAGGCGGATGACCTGTTCGTAACATTAGCGGGGGGGGTGGGGGGGAGTCATACACTAAGTTGGACCTAACCTCTGCCTATATAACACAGGAGCTGGCTGAATCTTCAAAAAGACTGACGTGCATCAACACACACAAAGGGCTGTTTATATACCACAGGTGCCTTTCAGGATTTGCTCGGCTGCAGCCATTTTCCAGAGAAACATGGAGAGTTTGCTGAAATCTGTTCCGCGCACCGTTGTGTTTCAAGAGGATATCCTGATCACCGGTCGTGACACCATCGAACACCTACACAACCTGGACGAGGTTCTAAGTCGCCTAGACAGAGTGGGATTCAGGCTGAAATGCTTCAAGTGTGTTTTCCTCGTGCCAGAAGTCGAATTTTTGGGGAGAAAGTATTGCAACAGATGGCATCAGGCCCACGGACTCAAAGACAGAAGCCATCAAGAATGCACCCAGACCACAGTATGTGATGGAGCTGCGTTCGTTCCTGGGACTCCTCAACTATTTCGGTAACTTTCTATCCGGGTTGAGCACGTTGTTTGAGCCTTTGCACATGTTGCTACGTAAGGGTGACGACTGTGTTTGGGGCTAATCTCAAGACACAGCCTTTGAGAAGCCCAGGAACCTGCTATGATCTAATAAGTTACTTGTACACTATGACCCATGTAAACGTTTAGTGCTAGCTTGTGATGCCTCATCGTACGGGGTCGGCTGTATGTTACAGCAAGTCAATGAATCGGGCAACCTCCAATTGGTTGCATACACACCTAGAAGGCTGAGAGAGCCTATAGTATGGTCGAGAAAGAGGCGTTAGTATGTGTATATGAGGTTAAGAAAATGCACCAATACCTATTTGGACTTCGGTTTGAGTTTGAAACTGACCACAAACCGCTCATTTCACTGTTTTCAGAGAGCAAAGGTATAAACACCAATGCTTCGTCCCGCATCCAAAGATGGGCACTAACATTATCCGCTTATGACTATGTTATCCGCCACAGACCAGCACTGAAAACTGTGCCGATGCTCTCAGCCGGCTACCATTACCCACCACTGGGGTTGAAATGGTGCAGCCCGCAGACTTGCTACTGGTCATAGATGCTTTTGAGAGCGAGGGGTCACCCTTCATGGCTCGCCAGATCAGGACCTGGACCAGCCAGGATCCTATGCTATCATTAGTGAAGAGTTGCGTCCTAAATGGGAACTGGTCGGCCGTTCCCGGTGAAATGCAAGATGAAATTAAGCCATTTCACCAACGCAAAGATGAAATGTCCATCCAGTCGGATTGTCTCTTATGGGTTAATCGCGTGGTGTTGCCAAAAAAAGGCAGCGAAACGTTTATACGCAACCTACACAGCATCCACCCAGGCATTGTCATGATGACGGCAATTGCCAGGTCGCATGCTTGGTGGCCCGGCATTGACTCGGACTTGGAGTCATGCGTGCATCAGTGCAACACTTGCTCACAACTGAGCAATGCACCAAGGGAGGCTCCACTGAGTCTGTGGTCATGGCCCTCCATGGTCCAGGATCCATGTAGATTTTGCTGGCCCCTTTCGAGGAAAGATGTTTTTAGTAGTAGTGAATGCTTACTCCAAATGGATTGAATGTGTAATCATGTCATTCAGCACGTCCACAGCCACCATTGAAAGCCTCTGGGCCATGTTCGCCACCCATGGTTTGCCCGACGTCCTTATCAGCGACAATGGACCGTGTTTCACCAGCTCGGAATTCAACGAGTTTATGACCCACAAAGGCATCAAGCATGTCAGGTCTGCTCCGTTTAAGCCCGTGTCTAATGGTCAAATGGAGCGGGCAGTCCAAACAATCAAGCAGAGCATGAAACGCGTGACGGACGGCTCCCTGCTTGTCTTGTATTCTGCTCAGTTGCCGGACACGATCCCACTCGCTCACCGGGGTTCCCCCGGCAGAATTGTTAATGAAGAGAGTCCTCAAAACCAGGCTCTCCCTAATCCACCCGAATCTTAATGATCACGTGGAAACCCGGCAACACCAGCAGAACATGTACCACAATCGCGCGGCTGTTTCATGTGACATTGATGTTAACGACCCTGTATTTGTCCTGAATTACGTTCATGGTCCCAAGTGGGTTGCTGGCACTGTTTTGGCCAAGGAAGGGAATAGGGTGTTTATAATCAAACTGTTAAATGGCCAAACGTGCAGAAAGCATTTAGATCAGACCAAATTACGATTTACTGACAACCAGGAACGACTTGAAGAGGACATCACCATCGACGATCCACCAACACACACCCAACCAGCAATCGACCTCGCTGTCAATCACGAGGATGAACCCACTGTTCCTGAAAGTCCGGTCAGACCAGCCGCGGTGCAGTGCAGCAATGGTCCAACCAACTCACACACACCAGGGTTTGAACTTAAACGATCAATCAGGGAGCAAAGAGCTCCGGATCATCACAACTTGTAAATAACTTGTACCGAAGACTTTGTGGGGGGAGTGATGTTATCTATGTAACTATGTAATATTTGCCACCAGAGGGCATGACTGTTGGGAGTCCTAACGGTCACCTGCACACACGTTCAGGGCCAATATAACAGGTTGGTTGCCATATTGTTTAAGCACTCTGGAGTTGTAATAATGAAGACTAAGGTCACACTAAAGTTTAGCTTACAGTACTCAGCCTCGTGGAGTTCTTGGACACATAATACACCAAACCGCAGCTTGGTTTATGAGTGCAGTCCCTTGACTAGTCACTTCAGTTGGACAGAGCTCACTAGCATTCTTAGACACCATTTCCATAGATAGGGCAACTTTTCATGCTATGTCAAACTTTAGGTTCGGAGTACTCGGTAACTTGGACTGTGTGCGCTCATCCACCAGTCCACACACAAACTTATCTCGCAATGCATGATCCAAAAACATTGCTAAAGTACAACACAGACAGGTTCTTAAGAGCTACAGTGTACTCACTGATGGTTTCACTTTGTTTTTGATTTCTGGTTCAAAACTTATAGCTCCCTGATATTTCTAACGTCTTTTGGTCGAAATGGTCTTCGAGTTTCTTGACAAAGGGGCCAAAATTGTCTCTTTCTATAAGAGCCGTGACTGCCTCAAAGAGATGGCCATCAGTCGGTAAGGACTCACTGCTCGGCCGGTGTGAGAGGGGCCGCCATTTTGAAAATTGCCCTCCTTTATTTTTGAAGCGGTGTACGTGACCGCCCCGGCCGTCTGCCCGCCCCGTCAGGCATGCACCAATCCCTTACCGACCGGTGGCAATGCCCTTTCCGCCTCGCATAGGAAATTGCCCCGCGGGAGCAGATTGACCGCCGCTCGATGCCCCCGACAGCATTCCCCGGTGGGAAGCTTCTTATGGTTGGGTGGCGCGTTTGCCCTTAAAGGGGAGGGCGCACTGCTGCGGCCGCCATTTTATTTTAATTGTCAGCCGACTACCAGGTCGGCCCAACGATGGTGGCCACTGGTTCGACCGGGCCCTCTCTTGGGTACCGGGCCACTGGCCCAGCTGAAACCCTCCCTGGTGGCCCAGTGTTTTCCACTAAAGTGTCTGCAGTGTTCGCAGCCACCTTCCCCTTTTACTGAAGTGGAGGGACGCGTCAGCACAGCGCGGCACGTCCGTGTCACTATGACATCGTCAGTGACGTGCTGACATCATCAGTTAAGCACTGATGACTCAGAGCAATGGCCATTCAGACCCGCCCACACTTCCGCCCCACTGACAACCCCGCTCAATAAAAAATCAAAGACAGAATTTCTCCGGTTTGTCTGCCCCATTTGAGATGGAGGGCAATTTTGGTCCCAATGTCTTTAAATGACGCATCCATTGCTTTCCCTGGCGTGAATAAGTTTGTCAGTGTTACGTAGTCATCTAGCCCGATCGCTATTGGAAAAATTGCTTTCTTCCATTCAATAATTACTTTATTTTGAGCTTGAACATTCTCACCTGCCCCTTCAGTCTCAATAATGTTATTGGTCCTAAAAAAATATCTCTATCCGCTCAATGTAAGAACTGAATGGTTTGTGAGCTTGGTCATACATGCCAAGGCTTTCGATGAATCCTGTAGGTGCGACCATGATTGTCCCGATCCCATCGAACAGTGACTCAGCACGCAACCTGTGTACCTATGAGAATCAACGCCGCTGTTGCTGTGTATACATACACGCGAATGCGAAGCGCAGACAATTCTGCATGAGCATTAATGGTAAAACGTGGCAGAAATTCAGTTTAGGTGTCACAAATTCACCTTAAACTTGTCCACTCGAAGGATGAGCACTGTGTCCTTTCATGATCCCTATAAATGGCTTTGGGATCCCATCCTCGTTGCCAAAATGTAATATACTTGGATCGAACAAATGAAGGACAGAGACAGAAGAACATGAGTTGCTTGTCCATGCGCTTGCTTTAATAGGCCAGAGTGAACTGGCATGTTCATGCCAAGCCATGTGATATAACATTACATTTCTATGTAATATTTTGATAGGATTTACAGTCAAATGGCAAAGCTTACAAAATCTAGGCCCCTATATTAAGATTCGCCCCCCCCCCCAATCTGGATGGACAGGAGGGGGCGGGGGGGGGGGGTGGGATTTAAATTTTGTTCAACAGCGAAACGTCCCCAAACTGCCGCGTATGCACCCGTTGCTGTTTTACGGTGGCGGCTAGAATACCGTGCAAGTGTCCCACCCTCGAGTGGCAGAACATTTCATTAACATATTTAAGTCTGGCTCCAGAGTGCAATTAGGGAGCCTGATTTCAATTAACAGGTGCCAGCCTCGTTTCCCAGGGCTCGGGAATCCCGATAGTAAAATGGAGGCGGGAACTACCAGCTCCAGAAGGTCAGTGCCTTTTTACAGCACTTCTTGTGGGTCTGGAGAAGCCCGGGTGCTCCCCCCGGCCCCTCAACAAAGCCTTTGGCCTCCCTTCTGCTGATTGCAGCCTCTCTCTCCCACCCTGCCGTGATTGAAGAAATCCCCCCCCCCATCCCACTCCGCTAGCCCCGATCTGTCGGTCCCAATTGCCAGGGACTCTCCCCAAGCATCGTTGGCTGCTGCCTCCTGTCGCTGGTTTTCCAGCCCGGCAGCTGGCCAGCCTATCCATTTGGCTGGATGGGGGATGGAAATGGAAATGCCATTAAATTCGGCTGGACCTCTCTGAGCCCCCAGCCTTGCTGGATTTTCCCCGCATTATCGTGCTCCCCCTCATTGGAGTTTAGAAGAATGAGAGGTGATCTTATTGAAACGTATAAGATTCTGAGGGGGCTTGACAGGATAGATACAGAGCGGATTTTTCCCCTCGTTGGGGAGTCTAGAACTAGGGGCTTCAGAATAAGGAGTCGAATATTTAAAACGAAAATGAGGAGCAATTTCTTCTCTCAGAGGGTCATGAATCTTTGGAATTCTCTGCCCCAGAGAGCTGTTGAGGCTGGGTCATTGAATATATTTAAAGTGGAGATACAGATTTTTGAATGATAAGGGAGTGAAGGGTTATGGGGAGCGGGCAGGGAAGTGGAGTTGAGACCAAGATCAGATCAGCCATGATCTTATTGAATGACGGAGCAGGCTCGAAAGGCCAAATGGCCCACTCCTGCTCCTATTTCTTATGTTCTTATGTTCTCTGCTTCCCCATACATATCGGGTCTGTAGAGTTTGCTGGAGTGCAAGTGCGTCTTGGCAGTGTGAACTGAGGATCCAAGTTAGTGGTACTACAGCCCCACCACTGTCAGGAGTCTGTAATAACAGTGCAACCAGTTTGCATCGGCAGTTCCCTTTAAAAATGTGGACTTAGGAATTTATAATGGAAAAAAGTTGACAACAAATGAGGTTTTGTAAACAGGAAGTGCATGCAAACGTAAGATTTTTAATAGATTTGTTTTTCAGCAGCAAAGCTATTGCCTTCAATTTTGTTATCACATTTTGCTCCTGTGTAGCACGTGGAATGTTTTACTTCATTAAAGGTGCTATATAAATGCAAGTTGTTGTTGACCACATGAAATGGACATTAGCGCTCAAGCAAGTTCTCTTATCTTGGGAATCAAGGCATTGGCTGCATTTTCAACTGATGGACTTACGCGTGTCAGGTTCTAAATTCTTCGCTTGGCTCAGTGGTCAAACTCTCGCCTCTTAAGTTAGAAAGTGGTACGTTCAAGCTGCCTCACAGGACTTGGAGCATGTAGTCCAGGCTGACGCTTCAGTGCAGTACTGAAGGACCTTTAACCATGCTTCAGGGAGGAGAAACTGAGCAGTGGTGGGGAGGTGACCAAAGGTGCAATCAAAGGATTTCAAGGGGCAGTGGGGGAGAGGGGTGGGGTTTAAGCAGAATATTCTAAAGTGTGAGGCTGAGATGACTGTGAGCTCTGCTATTGGAATGAGATAGGGGAGGGGTGGGGTTGCAAAGGAAGCCGGAATCAGAAGACTGAAGGAGTACAGTGTCTTGATCTTAAATTTAATATCGGGCATGGGTGAAGGTCTGTGATTTGTGTTCTTGAGTTTGAACGGATAATGCTAATTTTGAAAAACCTTGCAGAGCGCAGAACCTCACTTTAACTGAAAATGAGAGCAGACTAATTTCGGCAGGTCTGCCTGACCTGCTGGGACAAGCCACAAGCAGCTGTGTGACCATGGTGACTTCCCGAATCCCTCGAGCCTTGCAGTGCAGTGAAGTGAAGTTGTCACTTTGTCTCTTGGATGTCAGTCGAGTAGCCACCTCTGGTTGGACGTATCCCTGGAAATGTCATCACATGGCTTCCTGCCTACAACCATCCCACCCAGTCATTCAGCATTCCTCCCCTCTCAATCTCCAATATTTTCATAACTAATAAATGAAAGTGTTCTAAAAAATGAAAACACTTTTTTTGAATGCCCCATTGATTTTTCTCACGGGTTCTCTCGTAGCAGTGTTCAGGATTACATAGAATTACAAAGAATGTGCCTCATAGAAAAAGGTTTTCAGCTCAGCTGGTCTATGCTGGTGTTTATGCTCCTCACAAGCCTCCTCCCACCAACCCCCTTCATCTAATCCTATCACCATAGCCTTCCTTTCCTTTCTCCCTCATGTGTCTATCTCACATCTCAACTATTCTTTGTGGTGTCAAGGTCCATATTCGAACCACTCCCTGGGTAAAGAAGTTGCTCTTGAATTCCCTGTTGGATTTATTAGTGTATTTATGGCCCCTAGTTTTGGTCTCCCCCACAAGTGGAAACATCATCTCTATGTCTACCCTATCAAACCGTTTCATAATCTTAAAGACCTCTATCAGGTCACCCCTCATCCTTCACTTTTCTAGATAGCCCAAGCTTGTTCAATCTTTCCTGATAGGTAGAACCTCTCAGTTCAGATATCATCCTTGTAAATAATTGCATCTTCTCCAGTGGCTCTCTATCCTTTTTATAATATGGAGACCAGGGGCTGGATTTTCAGCTCCCTTGCACCTCTGGTAGCGCCCCTGAGAGGCAGTAAAGTGTGTTTTTAGGTGTAATGGTGGACGGCCAGCTTTAACTGCCCGTTCGGCAAATTTGGCTCAGGGTTTGCGACGGCGTAAAAACTTACCGCCCGCCCTCTAGTTTCACTGAGATCATGACGTCAATTGTTGTGCAATGCTCCTCTAGCACCTCAGATGCAAAATTACGCCTTAACACCCCATTATACACCCCAAAAGTCAGGCATTCCCACGGTCCAGTGGACCGCTCTGGAGGCAGCCTTCAATACTCCCCTGAACAGGTTTCAAAATTAATTGTGGTGTGCTGCATGTTGCACAACTTGGCCATCATGAGGGGCCAGGCATTTCCAGTGGCGATTGCAGGCCCACGTCAGGAGAAGGAGGAGGACGACGAAGAGGAGCCTGGCGACACCCGAATCCATGGGGGTGGGAGCATGGAGATGCTGCCGGACCAAGAGTCGCACGCCGCCAGCTCATAATGGACCCGCTCTCCAAAATGGAGGAAACTGAAGGATGGAGCTAATATTGGACACGCTATCTGCCTCCGTAAAGGCACATCTCTGGTGAACGTTGGATGATACATAAGACATCAATGGCAAAGGAGGAATCATAAATTTTACAAAGTAACAAAAACTCTCCCCCACCAAAAGAAAACCATACAATATACAATGTTGTGTTGCAGGGCAATGAATAATAATGAAGTTCTTAAATCAACAAAATTATTTACAAGCAAAATGAACAAAAACCAGGGCATCTGCACAACCTTTCCTTGCACGTTATTCTGACTTGCCCTGCACTTTTCCACCCCTACCCTTTAACCGCCTCCCACACCTGCTGCTCCTCCTCAATGAGGTCTTAGTGACTACAGCACGGCTGTTTGAGGGCTGCTGTGTAAGGAGGGAAGACAGTGCAGAAGACCTAGGAGGATGCCCTGGACCAGCTCTGGGTCTGGAAGGCCCGGCTTCGGACTGCTGCGCCTCAGCATTGGTGGCAGCAGTCTCTGATAGTTCAGGTGTAGACCGCATTAAGTGTATGGTGGGAGAGTCAGTGATGGGAGCCAGAATGCTGTCATCAGGAGATTAAGCTTTCATTCCTGGAGACTCCAGTACAATCCTGGACAGTTGGCAATCCTAACTGTGAGGCTCACACCACACCACTGATCCACTGCCATTGACAAAAGCCACATCTCCGCTCTTTCACTCAGTTACACACAGAAAGGGAGTTTTTTTTATCACTCAATGTTGAAACAGATGTTGAGGTGCAGCAGGGAAGAGGTGTAATTTGATTTGCAGTCGACTTGGCTACTCAGCTTGATAAGCTAATGAAATCTTATCAGAACCCAACCCCCTCCATAGCACCATGGGGTAAATGAGCTGTTACTTTACTCTTTGTCCCTGCCAGATGTGGAAGCAGCCCAGAATTGGATTAGAAATGCATTCCCTGGTTAATCAAGCCAGTGCTTCAGGGGAATTAGGCATATTTATGACTTACAATTTAAAGGGGCTGTGAATCCTCTCCTTCAATTTTCTTTGCCCTTCAGAGATTGTCATTCATTCAAATCCCATCAGGGCAGTATGAGAATTTGAATTCTCTTTACAAAATCTGGAAATAAAAAGCTGGTGTCAGTCAAAGTGACCATGAAACTGTCAAATCGTCGTGAAAACCCAACTGGTGCACTAATGTCCTTTAGGGAAGAAAGTCTTCTGTCCTTACCCGGTCTGGCCTACATGTGACTCCAGCCCCACACCTGTGCGGCTGACTCTTAACCGCCCTCAATTGTATCAAACTGCTTCAGTACAAGTAGAAGACCCACCACCATGTTGTCAGGGTAACCAGAGAGAGGCAACAAATGCCAGTCTTGCCAGTGACGCCCACATCCCAAGAATGATTCATTTTTTTATAAATTAGCTTCTTTAAGACTTTTGTTAATACAACATAATTGCCTTATCTCAGAATTTTACTGCATTAAAATTACTCTGGGATCGCTGTTTGTTCCGGTCCATGGCAAGGGTAAAGCAGGTGCACAGTTGATGGGAGATCATTGATCGTAGAATTGGGAAAATGGGCCTATTGCCCACTTCTGACTGGGCTGCCATTCTACACTGTAGCATCTTATTATAGGTGTCAGCTGTGGCTCAGAGTGAGCACTCTCGCCTCTGAGGCAGAAGGTTGTGGGTTCAAGTCCCACTTCAGAGACTTGAGCACAAAATTTACGCTGATATTCCAGCGCAGTATTGAGGGACTACATTCCTACATTTCAAAAGTGCTTAATTGCCTGTAAAATGCTTTGGGATGTCCTGCAGTTGTGAAAGGCACTATATAAATGAAACTTCTTTCTGTCTTTATGAAGTGCTAGTGCTCATTTAGTGCTTGGTGCATTAAAATGAAAGCCCATCACCAACTTCTCAGGGCATCTAGAGATAGGCAACAAAGGCACCTTTGCAAGTGGCACCACACCCCAAGAACAAATTTACAAAGGGTCCTGAATTTGATGGAAAAGTATTGGAAAGAAAAATCTAACATAATTATAAAGGGCCCGAATTTAGTGAAGGCCCCCGCCCGCCCAAAGGGCTGCCGAGGTACCTGACGGTACTTTGGGCGGAGTTTTCAACAAAAGGGTCCTTCAAAGGGTGGCAAATGAGGTACTTATGCCGCCAATCTGGGCGGCAGCCGGCGGGAGCTCCCAATCTCGGTGGCAAAGGCACTTGCCGCCCAAGTGCCACCGAGGATGGAGTCAGGCCCACGGAGGGTCAAAGACCTGCAAATAAAAGCATCAAAAAAAAACCATCGGAACACCTTCAGGGGACCCCATACAGGTAAGTCAGTTTTTTTCCAGCTCTTTACACCTACCGTCGGGGATAGACCAGCCACCTCGCAGTGGTCCACTCCCGTTCTGGCGCCGAGTCCCGCCCGCACCAATCTAGCATCTCGGCGGGTGGGAATCCACTTACGCCACTCGGCTGTCCGCTGACATCAGCGGGCAGTTCCCGGCGGCACTCGCCTCCCGCCTGCTCCAGACCAGATTGAAACTGGCACTGGGCGGAACCCGAGGAGGAATGTGGCTGGTGAGTGCATTAATTTCGGGCCCTTACTTTTTGAGTTGTGTTTGGACATTTTAATTTTAGAATGGCAGCAAGGTACAGTTTGTGTGCAATCTGTTTCTTTTAATTTGTATTTTTGTATTGCTTACAGTACCTCCGGCCAACTCCAGCTTAAAATGGCAAACAGGGTCCTCGGACTCCGATTTCTATTTTAATGAAGGGCTTTGGATGCCCAGTGGTTTAGGCCCCTTTCAAAATGTCACCGGCCGCATGGGCGGGGTTAACAGGATAGTAAGGACCCAGTTTGTGGGCGTTACAGTCGCAGTAACACCAGGTGAAACAAGTGAAAATCAACCCCTCACATACATGCACCCAACATCATTCATTCCATAGCGAAGAAGACAGACAGAATATCATCTCATTTTTTGCAGTGAGTCCGTTGGTGACTGTCTAGACCTATTTTTGCTCGGAATGAGCGAACGCAGATGGAACAGTGGATCCTGGATACATCAGATTTATGAATTTCGATTCTTCACGTGAGTATTCCTCAGCTGGCGTTTGCATTCAGCATCAGCAATATGACATGCTTCATAGTAATAGGTTGCTTCATGGATTTTTTTTGCCTTGCTATCTTATCTTGAGCAAGTTGTTCCCATTTATGGTTGTCTATGTGGCACTATTTTAGAGTCGCTTGTAAAAGAAAGAAAGAGATTTGCATTTATATAGCACCCTTCGCGTCCTCAGGACGTCCTAACGTGCTTTATAGCCAATTAAATACTTTTCAAGTGTAGTCACTCTTTTAATGTAGGAAACGCGGCAGCTGACCTGCACACTGTAAGTTTCCACAAACAGCAATGTGATAATGACAAGATCATCTGGGGTTTATTTTAGGTGTTGGTTGTGGTATAAATATTGACAAGGACACTGGGGAGAACCACTCTGCTCTTCTTTCAAATAGTACCATGGGATCGTTTTTGTCTGCCTGAGAGGGCAGGTGGGTCCTTGGTTTAACATCTCATCTGAAAGACCGTACTTCTGACAGTGCAGCACTTCCTCAGTACTGCACGGAGGTGTCAGCCTAGATTATGTGCTTAAGTCCTCGGAGTGGGCCTTGAACCCACAATCTTCTGACTGGGGGGTGAGAGAGTAGTCTTTATATCTCTTTTGTACCCACCACAAAATCACTTTCCAGTTGTCAGTGCACCGTAAAAAGATCATCTTTAGGATTGGTTCGGCGGACATTCGCACCACATGACCTGACGATCATACAGTGTCTCCATGATCAGAGTATCTATGCTCGGCACATATCCTGAGTGATGCAATCTTGCTTGTTGTCTTGAGAGCATGTTATTGGACAAATATGCATGCAAGCGCAATTAACAATGTCAAATCTTCAGAGTGCAGTGATATTCACAAGCCTCCAAAGCCTTGGTCTGGAATGTCTAAATGTGTGCCCAAAGCCAATTAGGTTGTGTTGAACATAACCAGATTTGTTCAGGCTAGTCCAAGCCCATTAGGTGAACATTATCATTACATTTCCCCACCCCCACCCAACCCCCTGCCCCAGCAGAGCCATACGGCTCATTACAAAAAATAGAGAGATTGTCAGGAAGAAAGCAGCTGTATTAGTCCTTGCTTACCTAGGGCTCTTGAAGCGCTGCCAAGATTGACATATCTTGTTTGTAAACTGACTGTCATGTCAAATCCTCAGACATATAAAATAATAATCACTGTAAAGCAAAATGAATTCTTCCAATAGAAAATTAATACCACCTCCAAAGACCTGACTACATTCTTATTGTGTTCGGGCAAAAGTGCAATTAAGTTATTAAAGTCTTTTGCAGTGTAGTAGAGCAGAAATATGTTTTTATTATGAATTTCATCAGGCAGGTTTGGTGAACATTGGATAAGACATAGACATAAGAAATAGGAGCAGGAGTAGGCCATTTGGCCCCTCGAGCCTGCTCCGCCATTCAATAAAATCATGGCTGATCTGATCTTGGCCTCAACTCCACTTCCCTGCCCACTCCACATAACCCTTTGCTCCCTTATCGTTCAAAAATCTGTCTATCTCCACCTTAAATATATTCAATGACTCAGACTCCATAGCTCTTAGGAGTAGAGAATTCCAAAGATTCAGAGAAGAAATTCCTCCTCATTTCCATTTTAAATGGCAACCCCTTATTCTGAAAATATGGCCTCTAGTTCTAGATTCCCCCACGAGGGGAAACATCCTCTCTGCATCTGCCCTGTCAAGCCCCCTCAGAAATTTATATGTTTCAATAAGATCACCTTTCATTCTGCTCAACCCTTCTTTATAAATCAACACCTTCAAATCAACCCCGTGAACCTTCTCTGAACTGCCTCCAATGTAAGTATATCCCTCCTTAAATAAGGAGACTAAACCTGTACACAGTACTCCAGGTGTGGTCCCACCAATGCCCTGTACAGTTGCAGCAGGACTTCCCTACTTTTATACTCCATCCCCCTTGCAATAAAGGCCAACATTCGATTTGCCTTCCTAATTACTTGCTGTACCTGCATGCTAACTTTTTGTGTTTCATGTACAAGGAACCCCAGATCCCTCTGAAGCATTTTGTAATCTCTCCCCATTTAAATAATAATTTGCTTTCTTATTTTTCCGACCAAAGTTGATAACCTCACACTTTCCCACATTATACTCCTTCTGCCAAAGTTTTGCCCACTCACTTAGTCTATATATATTCCTTTGCAGATTCTTTGCGTCCTCCTCACAACTTGCTTTCCCACCTAGCCTTGTAACATCAGCAAATTTGGTTATATTACACTCAGTCCTTTCATCCAAGTCATTAATATAGATTGTAAATAGTTGAGGCCCCAGCACTGATCCCTGTGGCAGCCTACTCATTACAATTTGCCAACCTGAAGATGACCCATTTATCCCGACTCTCTGTTTTCTGTTAGTTAGCCAATCCTCTATCCATGCTAATATATTGCCCCCAACCCCATGAGCTCATATCTTGTGGAGAAACCTTTTATGTGGCATCTGATCCAATGTCTTCTGGCAATCCAAATACATGACATCTATTGCTTCCCCTTTATCCACCATGCTCATTACATCCTCAAAGAACTCCAGCAAATTTATCAAACTTGATTTCCCGTTCATAAAACCATGCTGACTCTGCTTGACTATTATGATTTTCTAAATGTCCTGCTACCGCTTCCTTAATAATGGACTCTAGCATTTTCCCAATGACAGATGTTAGGCTAACTGGCCTATAGTTTCCTGCTTTCTGTCTTCCTCCATTCTTAAATAGAGCCATTACATTTGTGGTTTTCCAATCCGTTGAGACCTCTCCAGAATCCAGGGAATTTTGGTAGATTACAACCAATGCATCCACTATCTCTGCAGCCACTTCTTTTAAGACCCTAGGATGCAGGCCATTAAGTCCAGGGGACTTGTCCATCTTTAGTCCTATTAACTTGCTTCGTACTTTTTCTCTAGTGATAGTGATTGTTTTAAGTTCCCCCCTCCCAATAGCCTCTTGATTATCAATTATTGGGATGCTTTTACTGTCTTCTACTGTGAAGACCGATACAAAATATGTGTTCAACGTCTCTGCCATTTCCCTGTATCCCATTACTAATTCCCCAGTTTCATCCTCTAAGGGACCAACATTTACTTTAGCTATTTTCTTCCTTTTTATATACCTGTAGCAGCTCTTACTGTCTGTTTTTATATTTCTTGCTAGTTTACTCTCATAAACTATCTTCTCTCTCTTTATTTTTTTTACTCGTCCTTTGCTGCTTTGAAAAAATGTTCCAATCCTCTGGCCTTCCACTGTTCTTTGCAACAATTTGCAAATAATTTGTTTTCAATTTGATACCATCCTTTACTTCCTTAGTTAGCCATGAATGGTTCATCCTTCTCTTAGAGTCTTTCTTTCTCACTGGAATATATCTTTGCTGAGAGTTATGAAATAATTCCGTAAGTATTTGCCACTGCTAATCTACCGTCTTACCGTTTAATCTATTTTCCCAGTTCACTTTAGCCAATTCTGCCTTCATATCTTTGTAATTGCCTTTATTTAAGTTCAGGACACTAGTTTGAGACTTGGTTTTCTCACCCTTAAATTGAATTTGAAATTCGACCATGCTATGATCACTCTTCCCAAGAGGATCCTTTATTGTGAGATCATTAATTAATCCAGTCTCATTACACATTACCAGATCTAAAATGATCTGCTCCCTGGTTTATTTCACAATGTATTGTTCTAAGAAACCATCCTTAATACATTCTATGAATGTATTAAGGCTACCTTTGCCAATTTGATTTGTCTAATCAATCTGAAGATTAAAATCACCCATGATTATTGCCGTACATTTCTTACAAGCCTCCATTATTTCTTGATTTATATCTTTGATATTTCTTTCAAAGAGGCACAGGCATGATGGGTCTTCTGTGCTGTATGATTCGATGTGCTCTGTTATCATATCTCCAACACCTATGGGATTAATCGGTAGGATGAGTGAATCGCTCAGACTTGTCCTTTTTGCACAGCCCCTTTTGAAGTGCATTCTTTGAAGCTTCCTTGTGATTTATGTCAAACCAAAATGTGGATTGTGTTTCTTTTTTAATCTATGTCAGACTTTCATATTTCTTTATGTGAAGGTAAGTCACCTTCTGGTGAAGAAATGGGAAAAAAGGGAAGCAAACCAAAAACCACGACAAATTTTATTGTCCTTTTAAAGAAAATAGCAGTGTCTCGGGTTTGAAGGGAACTTGCTTGCCTTCCCCTCCCCCGAGAAATCAAATCAAAAGAATTCACATCAAAAGACTTGACTGCCATTGAAGGGGTACTATACCTTGTGGTGCTTTATTTGATTTTTTCACCCCTAACATTTTCACATGAAGGTGATTTATTTTCATGTGAAAAGAAGCTGTTTGCTCATCCATCAATAATAGTCTATAAAATTCTTACTGTGAGTATTATAAGGGCAAAAGAGATCAATGCAACCAGCACAAAGATTGTTCTATTATTGATAATGTTTATAAAGTGAGCTACACCTAATATGTAGAACCATCATTGCAGCATTCAGGAACTCCGTTATGTTTTTCTTCCAGATCTATAAACCTCAATGGTATGTACAAAACAGATCGAAGGCATATCATGATGACTGGAAATCCAAATATCTATTTGTGTTTCAGTAAAAATATAAGTTCTGTGGATGAATGCTAAACCTAATTCTAAACCGTAAGAGATTTTGATTTAGAGTCAGGTGAATGTACTCAAATTTGGCTCAATACAGCTCTTTTTTTAAGGTTTGGGACTGTGCTTTTTGAAGAATTGATTCCTGCCCACCTGGTGCAAGCTGTATGGGTGGGAGGGAAGTTCAAATGGCCACATGACTTGCCCCCACAAATCCCATTGTACTCTCTCCGTGTCCTCTCTTTTGAGCAGACGAGCAGGACGCCCGCCGGAAGGCATTGGGGTCCTGCTTTAAATATGCAGATCAGACTCCGATGATATCTTGGGGGTCTGATTGCAATCTTAACCTCAGACCTGTGAGAGGAAGCTGTGCCAGCCAGGCAAACCTGGTCACAAGAGGATCCGGGCCCAAACAAGCCTAGAAAGGTAAGTTATTTTAAACAAATCGTTTGCTTATGAGCAGAAAAATTCCACCGGGCAAGTGTAATGTAGCCAAGTTTGCTGATGATACAAAGATGGGTGGGAGAATAAATTGTGAGGAGGACACAAGAAATCTGCAAAGGGATATAGGCAGGCTAAGTAAGTGGGCAAAATTTGGCAGATGGAGTATAATGTGGGAAACTGTGAAGTTATCCACTTTGGCAGAAAAAATAGAAAAGCAAATTATTATTTAAATGGAGGAAAATTGCAAAGTGCTGCAGTACAGAAGGACCTGGGGGTCCTTGTGCGTGAAACACAAAACATTAGTATGCAGCTACAGCAAGTAATCAGGAAGGCAAATGGAATGTTGGCCTTTATTGCAAGGGGGATAGAGTATAAAAGCAGAGAAGTCCTGCTACAACAGTATAGGGTATTGTTGAGGCCACACCTAGAGTAACTGCATGCAGTTTTGGTCTCCGTATTTAAGGAAGGATATACTTGCATTGGAGGCTGTTTAGAGAAGGTTCACGAGGTTGACTCCGGAGCTGAGGGGGTTGATTTATGAGGATAGGTTAAGTAGATTGGGCCTGTACACATTGGAGTTGTAAGGGGTGGTTTGCAGGGGGTCAGCTTTCCCTTCTGACCTTATATGAGCAGTTCCGAATCGCTCCCACACCCTTGGTTCTCGACACTGGAATTATGAAGGGACTGTGACAGACTTGGACAGACAATCGGTTTCAAGGTAGGAAGCAGGTATGGCTTTATTGTGTTTAAAAAGAAGTAAAAGGCACACCTTTAATAACACACACAGACCAATACACACTGAAGGGTACAACACATTGAATAAAATGTCAAATTACAGCCTGTGGGGAAAAGAATACAGCTTAAACTCTAAATGGGGTAACGAGGAGAATGCAGATACATTTACACAAGTTATCCCAGCCTCCCCCCTCCCAATTCCCCTAACTAACTAAGTTATAGCTCTGAGGGTTCAGGGGCTATGCTCAGCAATCCCTTTAGACAGTTGCCGGTGAATCACGGTTTCGGGGTTTGCTGCACTTGGCCTTCTAGGCGAGCCGCACCCCGGACGGAGGAGAGGACTTCGGACTGCGTAGTCTTCAGTTGGGGTGCGTCCGTTGATGCGGTAAGTTGCATTTCGGATGTATAGGATAAGTACCCACTTTATTTGGATTTAGTTAGTCCCTTTAGGTAATTTCTCACCCGTTGGCCGTTCAGAAGTAGATTGTAAAGTGGAAATAAATGTTGATTCTTCGGTTTTTGCTGAGTTGGTTTTGATTGGTCGTTTCGCTGGTTGTGGTAGCCCGGGTTTGTCAATTTGGTTGCTGAAAACCTTCCATTTCGTGGGCCTCATGCTCAGTCGGTCCTTGACGATTTCTTGTAGGTTCCTTCACTATTCCCTTTCTTCACTCCGGCTGCTTGTGTCTGTCTCCGTGTTCCCATCTGTGTCCTTGTTCGAGTCTGTGTTCTGCTAGTCTGTGTTCTGCTAGAGTCTGTGCGAGTTACAGTCTGTGTTCTGCTTCGTTCTGTGTTCTGTTTGAGTCTGTGTTCTGCTACCTGTGTTCTGCTAGAGTCTGTGTTCTGCTAGTTTCTGTGTTCTGCTAGTCCTTCCTTGTAAAACTGGGGGATAGATATATCCCCCAAAAAAAGGCTCCGTTATCTCCCATCAAATCTCTTGGGCTCTGTTTAAACTGTTCTGTCCATTGATTTTCAAATGTCTCCTTTGTCAGCAGTAACTCGATTAGGGTGTGAGAATGTGCTATCATTGGTTTTGCATTGTTTTAGGATTGTCCAGTTTTTCTGACCATGATTTCCATTGTGCTTGATTGGGTAATTCGATTATCTCTTAGGGGGTGAATAGCCTGGGGTCTTTAATACACGAATTTGCTTCAGATGTTGGCCCCACCTCCTGTATTTGGTAACTCTTTTTCACAGCCAAAATGTTGTAGAATCTTAAAATTGATATGCTCCTTCCCATAGATGTTTAGGAGATCTCAAACTTCTGTAATTTAGGTCCATTTTGAATTCCATTTCCTATGAGTCCAAACACTGGGGGGGGGGGTCTCCATGAATGCATCCTCTTTTATCCCCCGCAGGCTTCGTCTGTCCCTTTAAACTCATTTTAAAAGCCCAGAAAGGGATCCTTCTCCTCTGCAGGGGAAAGGTACCTAAAATCTTTGCGAGATATTGGTAAATTCTACAGAGTTCAGAAGAATGAGAGATGATCTTATTGAAACATATAAGATAATGAGGGGGCTCAATAAAGTGGATGCAGAGAGGATATTTCCACTCATAGAGGAAACTAAAACTAGGGGACATAGTCTCAAAATAAGGGGCCGCCCATTTAAAATTGAGATGAGGAGAATTTCTTCTCTCAGACAGTTGTAAATCTATAGAATTCTCTGCCCCAGAGAGCTGTGGAGGCTGGGTCATTGAATATATTTAAGGTGGAGATAGACAGATTTTTGAGCGATAAGGGAAGAAAGGGTTATGGGGAGCAGGCAGGGAAGTGGAGCTGATTCCATGATCAGATCAGCCATGATCTTATTGAATGGCGGAGCAGGCTTGAGGGGCCAAATGGCCTACTCCTGCTCCTATTTCTTATGTTGTTATGTTCTTATAACACCTCCCGCCGGGTTCGGGCAGACGAATGATGAGGCCTATGCAGATGAGGCTTGGCAGCTAACATCTCCCATGCTTCACGCTGCAGATGGCCGAATAGTTTCCCATCTCCCTCAGCCCCCGCCTGCTCGACTCCCGTTGTAAAGCATGCACTCCCATGTTCCACCACCAGCCACCAGGAAGCGCATCCCCATAAGTCCCAAGGGATCCCAGCATCCCTTGGGAGCACTGTATATAAGCCGGCCCCTAAGACCTGTTACTCACTCTGGAGTATCTTAATAAAGACTGAGGTCACTGTTACTTTAACCTCGCTGTGTGCAGTCTCAATTATGTTAGGAACACAACAACTGGTGACGAGTACACGAATCCACGCAAAGATGCAGCAAACTGTGGGCATCCTGGAGAAGTTGTCGGAGGGTGAGAATTTGGAAGCCTATGTCAAACGGCTAGACCAGTACTTTGTAGGTAACGAGATGGACGGAGAAGGAAGCGCTGCAAAAAGGAGAGCGGTCCTCCTCACAGTCTATGGGGCACCAACCTACAGCCTGATGAAGAATCTTCTGGCTCCGGTGAAACCCGCAAATAAGTTGTATGAGGAGCTGTGTACACTGGTTCGGGAACATCTTAACCCGAGGGAGAACGTGCTGATGGCGAGGAATCGGTTCTATACGTACCAGCGATCTGAAGGTCAGGAAGTGGCGAGCTATGTCGCCGAGCTAAGGCGACTTGCAGGACAATATGAGTTTGATGGCTACCTGGAGCAAATGCTCAGAGACTTTTTTTACTGGGCATTGGTCACGAGACCATCCAACAAAAACTTTTGATTGTAGAGACACCGACTCTCAGTATGACCATTGCGATAGCACAGGCGTTTATGTCCACCAGTGATAAAACCAAACAAATCTCTCAGCGCACAAGTGCTAGCAATGTTCATAAATTAACTGGAACTGTGTTTGCGAGCAGAAGTGTACAGGGCAGAACCCACGAGTCAGCAACTGCCAGCAGGTCTCAGGTGACCAAGATGACTCTGAGTCCACAACAAAGGATGAATGCAAGACAATTCACACCTTGTTGGCATTGTGGAAGCTTCCATTCAGCCTATTCATGCCGCTTCAAAGGGTATGTTTGCAAGAGCTGTGGAACAATGGGGCACCTCCAAGAGCTTGCAGATGAGCTGCTAACCACCACGTGGCAGAAGAAGATTGGTCCATGGTGGACCAAAGCAATTTCGAGCCTCAGAGAGAGGAGGCAGATGCTGAAGTACACGGGATGCACACATTTTCGACGAAATGTCCACCTATAATGCTAAATGTAAAATTGAATGGCTTCTCGTAGCCATGGAACTGGACATTGGTGCTAGCCAATCCATCATGAGTAAAAGGATGTTTGAGAGACTGTGGTGCAACAAGGCATTCAGACCAGCCCTGAGCCCCATCCACACAAAACTGAGAACGTACACCAAAGAGCTTATCACTGTCCTGGGCAGCGCCATGGTCAAGGTCACCTATGAGGGCACGGTGCATGAGCTGCAACTCTGGAATATCCCGGGCGATGGCCCCACACTGCTTGAAGGAGGTGGCTGGGCAAAATCCGCTGGAACTGGGATGACATCCGAGCGCTATCTCATGTCGATGAGGCCTCATGTACCCAGGTTCTTAACAAATTTCCTTCCCTTTTTGAGCCAGGCATTGGAAACTTTTCCGGAGCGAAGGTGCAGATCCCAGAGGCACGACCCATTCACCAAAAGGCACGAGCGGTACCTCACATGATGAGGGAGAGAGTGGAAATCGAGCTGGACAGGCTACAACGCGAGGACACCATCTCCCCAGTGGAATTCAGCGAGTGGGCCAGCCTGATTGTTCCAGTACTCAAAAGTGATGGCATGGTCAGGATTTGCGGAGGTTATAAAGTAATTATTAATCGTTTCTCGCTACAGGACCAATACCTGCTACCTAAGGCAGACGACCTATTTGCGACGCTGGCAGGAGACAAGACGTTCACCAAGCTCGACCCGACTTCGGCCTACATGACGCAGGAGCTGGAGGAGTCTTCGAAGGGCCTCACCTGCATCAACACGCACAAGGGACTGTTCATCTACAACAGACGCCCGTTTGGAATTCGGTCAGCTGCAGCGATCTTCCAGAGAAACATGGAGAGCCTACTCAAGTCGGTACCACACACGGTGGTTTTTCAGGACAACATATTGGTCATGGGTCGGGACACCGTCGAGCACCTACAAAACCTGGAGGAGGTCCTCCAGTGACTGAATCGCGTCGGGCTGCGGCTGAAGAGGTCGAAATGCATCTTCATGGCAACAGAACTGGAGTTTTTGGGGAGAAAGATCGCGGCGGATGGCATTCGGCCCACAGGCGCCAAGACAGAGGCTATCAGGAACGCGCCCAGGCCACAGAACGTCACGGAGCTGCGGTCGTTCCTGGGACTTCTCAACTATTTTGGTAACTTCCTACTGAGGTTAAGCACCCTCTTAGAGCCCCTACATGTGTTATTGAGTAAAGGTGAGAACTGGGCATGGGGAAAAAACAAGTAATTGCTTTTGAGAAAGCCAGAAATATTTTATGCTCCAACAAGCTGCTTGTATTGTATAACCCGTGTAAAAGACTTGTGCTAGCATGTGATGCCTCATCGTACGGAGTCGGGTGTGTATTACAACAAGCTAACATTGCGGGGAAGTTGCAACCTGTCGCCTATGCCTCCAGGAGCTTGTCTAAGGCAGAGAAGGCCTACAGCATGATTGAGAAAGAGACATTAGCGTGTGTGTTCGGGGTAAAGAAAATGCATCTGTACCTGCTTGGCCTCAAATTTGAGCTGGAAACTGATCACAAGCCCCTGTTTGCTGAAAACAAGGGGATAAATACGAATGCCTCAGCCCGTATACAAAGGTGGGCACTCGCGCTATCAGTGTATAACTATACCATCCGCCACAGGCCAGGCACCGAGAACTGTGCAGATGCTCTCAGTTGGCTACCATTGCCCACCACAGGAGTGGAAATGGTGCAGCCTGCAAACTTGTTGATGGTGGCGCAGCCCGCAGACTTGTTGATGGTCATGGAAGCGTTTGAAAATGATAAATCACCTGTCACGGCCCGCCAGATTAGGACTTGGACCAGACAAGATCCTCTGCTGTCCCTATTAAAAAACTGTGTACTGCATGGGAACTGGGCCAGCATCTCTGTTGAAATGCAAGAACCAATCAAGCTGTTCCAGCAGCGAAAGGATGAGCTGTCCATTCAGGCAGACTGCCTATTGTGGGGTAACCGCGTAGTGCTACCCAAAAAGGGCAGGGAGACGTTCATCTCGGATCTCCACAGCGCACACCCGGGTATAGTGATGATGAAAGTGATAGCCAGATCCCATATGTGGTGGCCTGGTATCGACTCTGACTTAGAGTCCTGTGTACGGCAATGCAGCGTGTGTGCTCAGTTGAGCAACGCGCCCAGAGAGGCACCACTAAGTTTGTGGTCCTGGCCCTCCAGACCATGATCGAGGATCCATGTCGACTATGCGGGCCCGTTTCTCGGTAAAATGTTCCTGGTGGTGGTGGATGCTTTTTCTAAGTGGATTGAATGTGAAATAATGTCGGGAAGCACCACCACTGCCACCATTGAAATCCTGAAGGCCATGTTTGGCACCCACGGTCTGCCTGACATACTGGTCAGTGACAACGGGCCATGCTTCCCCAGTGCCAAATTTATAGAATTCATGACCCGCAATGGGATCAAACATGTCACCTCAGCCCCGTTTAAACCAGCCTCCAATGGAGCAGGAAAGCGGGCAGTACAAACAATCAAACAGAGCCTCAAACGAGTCACAGAAGGCTCACTCCAAACCCGCCTGTCCTGAGTACTGCTCAGCTGCCGCACAAGACCCCACTCACTCACAAGGGTGCCCCCGGCTGAGCTACTCATGAAAAGGGCACTTAAAACCAGACTCTCGCTGGTTCTCCAAACCTACATGACCAGGTAGAGAGCAGGCGGCAGCAACAAAATGTAAACAATGATCGCGCCACTGTGTCACGGGAAATTGATCTGAATGAGCCTGTGTATGTGCTAAACTATGGTCCCAAGTGGATCGCGGGCATGGTGATAGCTAAAGACAGGAAGTAGGGTGTTTGTAGTCAAACTAGACAATGGACAAATTTGCAGAAAGCACCTGGACCAAATGAGGCTGCAGTTCACAGACTGCCCTGAACAACCCACAGCAGACACCACCTTTTTCGAGCCCCCAACACACACCCAAAGGATCAACGACACCACCTCGGACCAGGAATTCAACATCACGCCCAACAGCCCAGCAAGGCCAGGCTCACCCAGCAACCCTGCAGGACCAGCAACACACCAGCCCAGCGAGGGCACAGCCAACACACCAGAACAGACTTTTGTTCCGAGGCGGTTCGCCAGGGAAAGAAAGGCTCCCGACCGCCTCACCTTGTAAATAGTTTTCATTTTGACTTTGAGGGGGAGTGATGTTGTGTATCTGTAAAGCATGCACTCCCATGTTCCGCCACCAGGGAGCGCATCCCCTGAAGTCCCAAGGGATCCCAGCATCCCTTGGGAGCACTGTATATAAGCCTATCCCTAAGGCCTGTCCCTCACTCTGGAGTGTCTTAATAAAGACTGAGGCCACTACTAATTTAACCTCCCTGTGTGCAGTCTCATCTGTGTTCGGAACACAACAGGAATTAAAATCTGGGCTTAGACATCCCTCCACACACCACCAGTTCAACATAGGTATGTATATCTTTGATTCACAGTAATGTAGTTGGGAGTGTGATCTGTGACCTAGTAGTGATAATATCTTTTAGCGCGCTAAAGAGAAGAATGGACTTCTTTGGATGGTCCATCTATTTCTTGGTAGTTTAGTGTAGAAGAGGGGTGGCTGTGTTTCCCTGTGATGGTTAGTCATCCAGTCATTCCAGCCCTTCAGTCCTTAGCATAGATGAATCAGCTCTGCAGGTCTACTGACTCAATTCACATGAAGTTTTGCATTTGAATATCGCTGCCATTTTTTTTGCATGTATCTAGTACCTGGGCATAGAAATTGGTCTCCTTAGCACCTCCTGAAGTGTGGCTTTCGAGCTCTGCTTTAATTAAAGGGCTAAGAATGGGTCTCGGGAGTCAAATGAGTTAAGAGACTTTTGCAGTGGTCAGTTTCTTAGGTGGCTTGAAGGGCAGTCGAGATAACGTTAGATATAACATGTTGACTTTTCAATAGCCAACGGATGTAAGCTGTGTGACTTGGAGATTGAACCACAGGGGCCTAGAAGGGCAGGAAAGCAGAACAATGGGGCAGAAGTGAAATGTTAACAGGATACTATCTGGCCTGAGCTAGGGTCATAGTAGCAACAACAGATTGTGATCACATCAGTAATGGAGGCGGTACCTTAATGTTACACGAGCCAGCATAAAACATCAACGAGTGATTATGTGACGCGGAAGGGAAGTAACCAATCAGCAAATGTGTACGCTGGCTTTGGGTCAATTAAACGTTGCCGGGGGATCGTGCACAAGGCTGACATGCATCATTAAGTGTATAAAAGATTGCTTAGAACCATGTATCATCGGAGAAGCCTGGCTACAGACAAGAGAGCAGGCAGTCTCCCCACCGGTGCAATAAAGACTACTTGCATCTTTGAAGCCAGACCTCGTGTTGAGTGTCTACTTTAAATACTCCACTACACCTTCCATTATCAACTCCCAGGGAGCAATAACGGGGCGCTAACCAGGTACCGACTTGGCACAGTGATAACATCGACTCTCGCCATATTCGACAGGAGGTTTGCGGCGGTGGTACTTCTTCGCCTGAAGATCATGACATCATCGCCACGTGCATTGCCCCAGTGGTGACCCGGACCCAAACTTGGGCTCTGCACCCTGCAGCATCTCCAGGCGAAAACACCGGCAGCTACAGGAGGCATCCATCGGAAGACCGGGCGCTTCAGGGGCGATGATTAAAGGCAAGGTGGCCGAACTAAGTTCAAAAAATTTTTTACTGCCCTCTTTCAGGTTTGTTGATGCTCTTCTTTGCCTGCGATCGATCAGCCCAGCACTCTGCTTCAGTGCATCAGCTGATCGGGCCGGATTGCGATTGCCATCGGGGAGAGGGTAAGTTTTTATTTCGCGGAGCCTGCAGTGATGGCCCTTGCCTTTAACTTACCGTCCCGTCTGCTACCTCTTGCACTCCAGGAAGGAAGTGGAGCGCCTGATTTAGAGCTCTACTTCCTTCCTGGAGCATTACCCCTGAATTTTGTTAACGTAGAAAAAGATTAGCGCCTGACAGGTTTCTCCCCCATGATGTTTTAGAGGGGATATCTGATCTCGTACCAGTAATGTGTTAATTTGACATCTTGTACTCTGCGTATCCTTTAATTTGTACTTTTGTTTCAGAGCAATCAAACTTCAGACTGTTGCATGTCAAACCGAAACTTGGAATTCAGATGTGTTTGGAAACATCAGGGAGAATTTTAACCTCCCACAAGGAGGGGGCGGGGTCGGGGGACATGGGCAGTGTTAAAATCTGAAACCCGTCCCCTACCCACCTCGAACATGCCCATTTCTGGAGGCATGTCGTGGGATGGGCGACTAACCGGATCTCGAGAGACTAATGAAGTTGCGTGCCACAAACTTAAACAGATTCTTAGATTTAAGGGCTGGGTTATCCAGGGCTCGAGAAACCTGGCAGCTGAGGTGAGTTGAGAAGAGCAGGATCCAGCAGGTAAGTGTTTTTCCAGCATTGCTTGTGAGTCAAGAGGAGCAGCAATGATCCCCCCACCTCGTCCCCTCAAGCAAACCTGCTTCCCTCCCCCACAATCCAAAGCCCCCACACCCTGCAATCTGAAATCCCTCCACCCTGCCATCTCCCCCCAACCCACGATCTCCCGGCAATCTACGATCTTCCTCCCCATTCCCATTCCCCAGCTGCGGCCTTCCAGCAAAGACGTCATGCCCAACAGCCAGACAGCCTCTCAATCTAGCTGGCTGCTGGCCAGGAAAAGGAAGGAAAAAAAATCAAATGAAGTCCTGCCGTTAAGTTCGGCAGGACCCTCGCGTTCCCCGTACTTCCGAGCTTCCTGGCTGCTATGACCCCGGCTGTGTTCTCTCTCTAACTCCCTGTAAATATCGGGGCCATTGCTTTACGTAAATAAGACATTTCCACTTGTGGAGGATACCAAACCTAGGGGCCATAAATATAAATCCAATAGGGAATTCAGGAGAAACTTCCTTATTCAGAGAGTGGTTAGAATGTGGAACTCACTGTCATATGAAATAATTGAGACAAACAGCACAGATGCATTTAAGGGGAAGCCAGATATGTACATGAGGGAGAAAGGAATGGAAAATTATGCTGATAAGATTAGATGAAGAGGGGTGGGAGGAGGCTCGTGTGGAGCATAAACACTGGCTGAATGGTCTGTTTCTATGCTGTACATTCTATATAATTTTGGCTCTTATCATTTTTTTAAATGCTACAGGCACTAAAGGAGGTTTTATGATTTCACAAATCACTCGCGATGGTATGAAGAGCAGTTATTTTGACGTTAATTTTTTTTAACTGGAGATGGTGAGCTATCAACTCTGAGATCAGATAAATAATGCCAAAATGATAGAAAATGCCTGGACAATCTATTGGTTCGGTGCCATTCCTTCAGGAACTTTTCATGTGTATACTCCTTTTTGGTTATTTTCAGCCCAGTCCAGTACATATCTTTCCAGATAAGATATTTTACTTTATAAATTACAAAGTAAGAAAGGGATTTTAATACATAATCCCACATTAGGCCATTCAATTGGGCCATGTTGAAACATTTAATTCTGCCCATTTGCTTATTCGCATTGGCTATTTCTTTTAAAGAATGGCCAAGTGCATACATAGGACAAAAAGCTCCTCTGCATCTGGGTACCTGGCCCTTGAATATATTCTGTTAGTCGATTGCCACAGTTAGTGTGTATTAAGCAAGTGCCTACTATGGTGATTTGAATGTCAGCAACAAGGATAGGTGATTTACTTTTAATTTACTATTTCATCTTCCTGCCATTCTAACAGAGCATGCACCAGTTTCCCCCACTTGGCTGTATAGTAACTTGGATGCCTCCTCTATGTGTAATGATGGTCTTCAGAAATGAATGACAAGTGATAGAATGAGGATTGGATCTTTCACTTTGAATTCAGTACTTCTGAACCTGGATCCTCGAAAAACTCACATTTCCACAATGAGCCCACACTTCCCCTGAGAATAAAAAAAAACATTTTAAACACATTTTAAAGCACTTACTTTGCTTCCTGATCTGAATCTGCACTCTACAGGGAAACACAATTTGGCGACGAGGATGATTCAAATTAACCTCCCTACCCGCCCGCCTTTCCTAGCCATATCCGGGGTCCCTCCAATTTCGTGGCCGAGATGGATACACAGTTTTTCTACATCACGGCGAGTGAGTTAGACAGCAATAACATAACACCGCGGTGCAATACTTATCTACTGTCTCGTCACCGAAGGCCAACGCATCTTTGGCCAAATCGAAGACATGGAGTCCTACGACAAAGCAGTAAGCGCCCTAGAGAAATATTTTGGGCCAAAGAAAAGTATCATGATGGAGAGATACCAATTTTGTAAAAGGGGGCAAAGGAACGGTGAACCAATCAAACCATTAACTGAACTGGCTGCTACGTGTAACTTTGGAGCATTCACAGAGGAAATGATCAAGGATCAAACTATTGAGAAAACAACAATCCCTCGTATTCGGGAACGCTTGCCAATGGAAGATGATAAATTGACCTTAGACAAAGCAACTAATTTGGCCATCCAAATCAAATCAGCGCTTTCCGATGCAAAGGTGATCAGATCCCGTGCTCCCCCTGTGCAGCAGACTGCAGCTACAGCCCATGTGCAAGGTGTTCGTCCGTAGGAAATCACAGCAGAGACCCAGGGCTAGTAATAAGCCACCCATTACAGATTGCAGGCTTAAAACTTCCACTGCTTTAACTATAGGGACAAATCACACTCAGCAAAGAGTCCTAACTGCCCTGCATGTGGGAAGAAATGCTCTGCATGTGGTAAAATGAACCATTTTGCTAGTGTCTGTCGTTCATCGCAGCATATTCGACATGTAGACAATCTCGATAGTGATAAAGCCAGTATGGTTTACACTGTTAGTGACATTTCACACATTGGTTCGGGCAAATTCAAGGACTGTGAGGTAAACAGTGATGGCACACCCATTTGCCTCCTCATTGACCTTGGAGCCAAAGTCTCCATATTGAGCGAGGCAGTGTACAAAACCCACTTCACGCACTGTCAAATGCAGCCCGCAACTTCAACTCTACATGCGTACTCCGACTCCAAGATTGAGGTACTTGGGGTCATATCTTTCCCAATACACTACAAGGACATAACATTGGAGAACTTTTCCTTTCATGTCACGAAGGGACGAAGCCTCATGGGTGTTGACCTTTTTGACAAGTTTGGGTTCAAAGTTTGCGACCCAACCGGCATGCCAGTGTACACAGAAGACTTTAACAAGCAGTATCCCTCAATCTTCACAGGATTTGGAGTGACAACAAAATTCTGTCATCGTCCCCATCGACGAACTGTCTTCAGAATTCCACGGCTCAATAGTTTTTACGAAACTCGACATATGCCGCAGTTACCTGCAAATACCCCAAGCGGAAGACAGCAAACCGTTTACGGCATTCACAATGCATGATGGTCTGAATCAGTATCGACGCATGCTCTACGGGCTATCTTCTGAACCAAGTGCATTTCAGAAGATTATCACTACTATGCTAGCAGGCATAGAGGGAGCCCTCAATCTGCTTGACGATATCGTTGTCCATGGACGGACAATGGAAGAACATGACCAGCGACTTGATGCAGTTATGGCTAGACTTGCTACACAAAACATTACACTTAATGCTGATAAGTGTACATTCGCTGCTGGAGAAATAAACTTTCTGAGCTACAGAGTCATAGCACAAGGTGTCAAGCCAATGCTTGACAACATTGATGCGATCCAGCGAATGCAGGAGTCTACCAATGTCAAAGAACTTTCATCATTCCTTGGCACTTGCAACTTCTATCTTAAGGTCATCCCGCACTATGTGCACATTGCCGAACTACTTCTCAAGTTGCTGTGCAAGGACGTCCCTTGGGAATGGACAGATTCCCAGGCTCAGACATTCACCACGCTAAAGGAGAAAATCATATCCCCTTCTATCCTCATGCACTTTGATCCGAATGCCACTACGTACGTTACCACAACTGCATCAGGCACCGCCATGGGTGCTGTGCTATCACAATGGATTGACGGCCTGCAATGCCTAGTAGCCATCGCCTCTCACACGCTCTCGTCTACAGGGGAATGCGAAGCACTCGCTTGCATCTATGCATGTGAACGCTGCCACATCTACCTCTATGGCAGGAAAGTTACCTTCCATATGATCACCAAGCGCTAACTACGCTACTCACTACAACTGGATCTGGGCACAAACCACTACGAATCAGCCAATGGTCAGATCGCCTTCATCAGTATAACTTTCATTACAGTATAACTTTGATTACAGTACATTGCTAGCAGACACAACCACGTAGCTGACATGCTCAGCCACTCCGACACCTGTTTCGGACTCTGGTGCTGACTTGTTCACAGATGACGACACATATGTCACGTCGATCATCACTCAGTGTCCTGCAACGAACTCAAAACCGAATCACAGCATGGTGCCACTCTGCAGCATGTGTGCCACTTCCTCCACACTGAGTGGCCTAAGCAAATTCGGGAAGAGCTGAAAACATTCCACAGACTTCACGATTAATTTTCCGTTTGGAATGATGGCTGTCTAGCTCGTGGTGATCGAGCCGTAATTCCCAAGTCGCTTCAACAGCGCATTCTCTCCTTGGCACACAATGGACACCCTGGCATAGTCCGTATGAAGCAGAAATGTCACGATTCAGTATGGTGGCCTGGGATTGACACTCACATCGAGGAGTTTGTCTCACATTGCGAAGCATGCAGTCTGAGTGAAAAGGCCACAAACAGCCGACGAGCACCAATGAAGCCCAGTCCATGGACAGAAAGACCATGGCAACAACTTCAATTGGATATCTTCGGTCCAGTTGAAGCAGCTCCACAACACTAGCATTTCCTTGTTGTAGTACATGACCTGAATTCCAAATGGCCCGAAATCGCCACAACAAGTTCAGTGACCTCATCAATGATGGTCACTATTCTGCAGTGTATGTTCACGAGGTGGGACCTCCCAGAGGTCATAATCACTGACAATGGACCACAGTTTGTGTCCGACCAGTTTGTGGATTTCTTCATTCGTCATGCTATTGAGCATCGCTTTACGGGGTCAAGCAGGGCTGCGTCATTGCTCCAACCCTCTTCTCAATCTTCCTTGCTGCCATGCTCACCTCACAGTTGATAAGCTCCCCGCTGGAGTGGAACTAAACTACAGAACCAGTGGGAAGCTGTTCAACCTTCGCCATCTCCAGGCCAGGTCCAAGACAACTCCAACCTCTGTCGTCGAGCTACAGTACGTGGATGACGTCTGTGTCTGTGTACACACAGAGGCTGAACTCCAGGACATAGTCGACGTATTTACCAAGGCGTATGAAAGCATAGGCCTTACGGTAAACATTAGTAAGACAAAGGTCCTCCACCAGCCTGTCCTTGCCGCACAGCACTGCCCCCCCCAGACATCAAGATCTACGGCGTGGCCCTGGACAACGTGGACCACTTCCTCTATCTCGGGAGCCTCCTATCAACAAGAGCAGGCATTGACGACGAGATCCAACACCGCCTCCAGTGCACCAGTGCAGCCTTCGGCCACCTGAGAAAAAGAGTGTTTGAAAACCAGTCCCTAAAAACTGTCACCAAGCTCATGGTCTGCATGGCCGTAGTAATACCTGCCCTCCTGTATGGCTTAGAGACGTGGACCATGTACAGTAGACACCTCAAGTCGCTGGAGAAATACCATCAGCGATGTCTCCGCAAGATCCTGCATATCCCCTGGGAGGACAGATGCACAAACATTAGTGTCCTTGTCCAGGCCAACAACCCCAGCATTGAAGCACTGACCACACTTGATCAGCTCCGCTGGGCAGGCCCCATAGTTTGCATGCCAGACACGAGGCTCCCAAAGCAAGCGCTCTACTTGGAACTCGTCCACGGCAAACGAGCCAAAGGGGGGCAGAAGAAACGTTACAAGGACACCCTCAAAGCCTCCCTGATAAAGTGCGACACACCCACTGACACCTGGGAGTCCCTGACCATAGACCGCCCTAAGTGGAGGAAGTGCATTCGGGAGGGCGCTGAGCTCCTCGAGTATCGTCGCCGAGAGCATGCAGAAATGAAGCGCAGGCAGCGGAAGGAGCGTGTGGCAAACCAGGCTTTCTGCCCACCCTTTCCCTCAACGACTATCTGTCCCACCTGTGACAGACTGTGGTTCTCGTATTGGACTGTACAGCCACCTTAGAACTCATGCTAAGAGTGGAAGCAAGTCTTCCTCGATTCCGCGGGACTGCCTATGATGATGATGACTGCTTGGTGCAATCCTCAAAGCAACGGAGGTGTTGAGCGATTTAACAGTGTCATCAAAGAGGGTTTGAAAGCCAATGCCAAAAATTTGACGAAGCGATTCAAACCATTCTCCGCACATACCGTTCGACAAAGCACTCGCTAATGGGGAAGATACCCGCTGAGCTCATGATTGGGCGGAATCTTCACTGGCTACTGTACATTTTCAAACCCCCAGCCAAACCTAGCGCGGAGAGACCAGCAGGGTGGAACAGAGGCACCCTTCTATTTCCCAACCAAAACCTAGAGCAAACACTGCAAGCTCCACACCGGTCTCAGCGTATCAGAACACGACCTGGCTATCTCAAGGACTTCATCTGCACATAGACTGTGGTTTTAAAAAAGGGGGAAATATGTTGTGTTCATACTCTATTTATTTGTTACAGCTCACAGGACGGGCATTAGGACCTTGCGGGAGCTATTCAAAGCTGTATTCATTCTGGTTCATGCCGGCTTGAGACTCCATTTTTGGTTGTATAAAAGCCAGTTAAGCAGCGCCCATCTTGAAAATGAAGTTAAAAAAATTTTGATTGTCAAATGGTCACGTTAATGGCCAAAGAAAACATGCCATGTGCAGAACCAATATTACTACTCAACTATATTAATGATTTGGATGAAGGGACCGAGTGTAATGTAACCAAGTTTGTTAATGATACAAAGATGGGTGGGAAAGCAAGTTGTGAGGAGGACACAAAGAATCTGCAAAGGAATATAGACAGGCTAAGTGAATGGGCAAACATTTGGCAGATGGAGTATAATATGGGAAAGTGTGAGGTTATCCACTTTGGCAGGAAAAATACAAAAGCAAATTGTTATTTAAACAAAAAGAGATTTCAAAATGCTGCAGTACAAAGGGACCTGGGGGTCCTTATGCATGAAACACAAAAAGTTAGTATGCAGGTACAGCAAGTAATCAGGAAGGCCAATGGAATTTTGGCTTTTATTGCAAGGGGGATGGAGTATAAAAGTAGCGAAGTCCTGCTACAATTCTACAGGGTATTGGTGAGACCACACCTAGAATAGTGCGTACAGTTTTTGTTGTGTATGCAATAACTGTTAGACTGAGTACTGTTTAACTCCAAGAGGTATGACTTTGGCTCCGCTTTATTAAGGCCCAAAGTGACTAATATACGGCTGGCCTTTTATACTTGGGCTGCACGTAGGTGTATGCAGCCCAATGGCCTCCAACAGTGATGCCATCTAGTGGCTAGTGATCCCAAAAGTACATAAATGACAATATCCCCCTCTGAGATATTATAACAGTCTTTTACAAATTGAGACGGTCCGGTGTTTTACGCTGCCGGGTTGACCGTCTCAGTTCAACTCCAGCCTTGGGTGAGTGTTCAGAGTCTGTTGTGACTGGTGGCTGGGTGGCTGACCCGGTGGGAGCGGCAATGGCCATGTCAGGGATTGAAAGTCCATTTTCATTAAACATGTCAGTGATTGAAAGTCCCAATTCACTGATGACCACTGAGTCCTCTGATGACTGGGGTAGGTTGGTCGGTCATCGATTGTCTCTTCCTCCGACTGTTCCGGTTTGTCTGATCCATATGTTTCCTGCATGCTTGCCCATTTTTGAGCTTGACAATAAATACTCTGTTGCCCTCCTTGGCCATGACAGTAGCAGCGATCCACTTGGGACCCTGACCATAATTCAGAACATATACAGGATCATTTACAGAAATATCGCGTGACACAGCTGCGCGATCGTGATACCCTTGCTGACTTTGTCTTCTATATTCAACATGATTATTCAAGTCAGGGTGTACAAGAGATAGCTTAGTCTTAAGATCTCTCTCCATCATTAGTTCAACAGGTGAGACCCCGGTGAGCGTGTGTGGTCTTGTCCTGTAACTAAGAAGTATGCATGACAGGCCGGGTCTGCAGTGACCCTTGGGTTACTCGCTTCATACTCTGCTTTATGATTTGGACAGCATATTCTGCTTGCACATTGGATGCAGGTTTGAACGGTGCTGACCTGATATGTTTGATACCATTGAGTTTCATGAACTCTTGAAACTCCTGACTGGTGAAGCACGATCCGTTGTCGCGAACAACAATGTCAGGCAGACCATGTGTCACGAACATGACACTGAGATTCTCAATGGCCGCTGTGGATGTGCTGGATGACATGATTATACACTCTATCCACTTCGAATATGCATCCACCACAACTAAAAACATCTTCCTCAGGAAGGGACCTGCAAAGTCTATGTGGATCCTGGACTATGGTTTAGATGGCCATGACCAGAGACTCAGCGGCGATTCCGCTGGTGCTTTGCTGAGCTGCATGTAAGTGTTGCACTGATGCACACATGATTTGAGCTCAGAGTCAATTCTGGACCACCATACATGAGACCTGGTGATGGCTTTCATCATTACTGTTAGGTATGGAGAAAGATATAGACTGAACACTGTGAGCTCAAAGTAAAGTGTGACCGTAGTCTTTTATTGCAGGTCTTCAGAGTGCCTCTCCAACCTGTGAGGCCTCCTTAAATACCTGTGCTCCCAAGGGATTATGGGATCCCTTGGAACTCCAGGGAATGAGCCCTCTGGTGGCTGTAAATACAAGTTCACATATATAAGCACACTCCCCCCCCGCCCCCCCCAAAGTCAATAGTGTAACTATTTACAATGTGAGTCGATCTGGGGCCCTTCTTGCCCTGGTCTCGGTGTGAAAGCTGGTATGGTTGAATCATTTGTTGGGCTCTCGCTGGGCTGCTATGCTCCTGACCTTGCTGGGCTGCCTGGTGTATTGGGTCCTACTGGGCTGCTGTGGATGATGGGTTCTGCTTCGTGGTCAACCGCGGTGCTGGCTACCACTGGCGTGTATGTTGGGGGATCAAAAAAGGTAGGGTCCAAGGTGGGTTGCTCAGGATAGTCCGTGAATCTGAGTTTGATTTGGTCCAAGTGTTTCTGGTGAATGAGTCCATTTGAAAGTTTGACCCGAAACACCCTGCTCCCCTTTTTGGCCACGACAGTGCCGGGAAACTACTTGGGACATTGTCCATAATTGAATACAAATACAGGATCATTGATTTCAATCTCGCGTGACACATTTACGCTATCATGGTATGCACTTTGTTGAAGCCGCCTGCTCTCTACCTGTTCATGTAGATCAGGGTGAACTAACGAGAGCCTTGTCTTAAGTACTCTTTTCATGAGCAGTTCAGCAGGTGGGATCCCAGTGAGTGAGTGGGGTCTCGTGCGATAGCTAAGCAGGACTCGGGATAGGCGAGTCTGCAGCGAGCCTTCAGTTACCCTCTTCAAGCCTTGCTTGATGGTTTGCACTGCTCTCTCTGCCTGAACCATTGGACGCTGGTTTAACCGGGGCAGGTGTGACATGTTTGATCCTGTTACGGGTCATGAATTCTTTGAACTCAGCACTGGTAAAACATGGCCCGTTGTTGCTCACCAGGACATCGGGTAAGCCGTGAATGGCAAACATGGCCCGCAAGCTTTCAGTAGTGGCAGCGGACGTGCTAGCCGACATTATCTCACATTCAATCCACTTGGAGTACGTGTCTACAACCACAAGGAACATTTTACCCAAGAATGGGCCTGCATAGTCAACATGTACCCTAGACCACGGTTTGGATGGCCAAGACCATAAACCTAGTGGCGTCTCCCTGGGTACATTGCTTAACTGCGAGCATGTGAACGCAGGACTCTAAGTTCGCATCGATGCAGGGCCACCTCACGTGGGATCTGGCTATCGCTTTCATCATTACGATGCCTGGGTGGGTACTGTGGCGGTCATTGATGAAGGTGTCTCTGCCCTTCTTGGGGGCTACTACTTGATTGCCCCACAGAAGGCAGTCTGTCTGTATAAGCATTTCATCTTTGCACCTCTGGAATGGCTTAATCTCTTCCTGCATTTCTACTGGGACACTGGACCAGCTCCCATGAAGCATACAGCTTTTGACTAGAGATAATAAGGGGTCCTGGCTTGTCCAGGTTTTGATCTGCCGGGCAGTGACGGATGATTGCTCATTCTCAAATGCTTCCATAACCATGGCAACATCTGTGGGCTGCGCCATTTCCACCCCCGTGGTGGGCAGTGGCAGGCTACTGAGAGCATCGGCGCAGTTTTCTGTACCTGGCCTGTGGCGGATGGCGTAGTTGTATGCGGACAACGTGAGCGCTCACCTCTGGATGCGAGCCGATGCGTTGGTATTTATCCCTTTATTCTCAGAAAACAGGGATATAAGTGGCTCATGGTCAGTTTCCGATTGGAATTTTAGCTCAAACAGGTTTTGATGCATTTTCTTTACCCCATAGACACATGCTAACGCTTCTTTCTCAATCATGCTATAGGCTCTCTCAGCCTTAGACAGACTCCTGGATGCATAAGCAATCGATTACAGTTTCCCAGAATCATTAGCTTGTTGCAATACACACCCGACGCCATATGACGACACATCACATGCTAGTATCAAATGCTTGCATGGATCATACAACACAAGCAATTTGTTTGAGCATAACAATTTTCTCGCTTTTACAAAGGCATTTTCTTGGCTTTTGCCCAGAACTCATTCATCCCCTTTTCGTAGTAAAACAGGCAGTGGTTCTAACAATGTGCTATGACCCGGTAAGAAGTTACCAAAGTAGTTCAGGAGTCCCAGAAACGACCACAGCTCCGTCACGTTCTGTGGCCTCGGTGCGTTCTCAATTGCCTCTGTCCTCGCGTTGGTGGGCCTGATGCTGTCCACCGCAATCCTACTACCCAAGAACTCCACTTCAGGCACCAGGAAAATGCACTTTGAGCGTTTTAACCTGAGCCCCACGCGGTTGAGTCGACTAAGAACCTCCTCCAGGTGCTGCAGATGCTCGACTGTGTTCCGAACTGTGATCAAGATGTCATCCTGGAAGATCACGGTATGGGTTCAGTAAGCTTTCCCTGTTTCTCTGGAATATCGCCATCGCTGATCAGATTCCAAACGGACATCAGTTATAAACAAAAAGACCTTTGTGCGTGTTGATGCAGGTGAGGGCCTTCGATGATTCCTCCAATTCCTGCATCATGTAAGCTGAAGCCAGATCCAGCTTCGTGAACGTCTTTCCTCCCGCCAGCATTGCAAAGAGGTCATCGGTCTTTGGTAGTGGATATTGGTCCTGCTGGGAGAAACGATTGATAGTTACTTTGTAATCGCCACAGATTCTGACGATGCCATCTCCCTTGAGGACAGGAACGATTGGACTGGCCCACTCTTTGAACTCGATCGGTGAAATGATGCCCTCTCTTTGCAGCCGGTCTAGCTTGATCTCTACTCTTTCTCTCATCATGTACGGTACAGCTCTCGCCTTGTGATGGATGCATCGCGCCCCCGGAATTAGGTGGATCTGCACTTTTGCTCCTTGGAATTTCCCGATGCCTGGTTCGAACAGTGAAGGAAATTTGTTTAAGACCTGGGCACACGAAGTGTCGTCAGCGGGCGATAGCGCTCAGATGTCGTCCCAGTTCCAGCGTATCTTTTCCAGCCAGCCCCTGCTGAGCAGCGTGGGATCATCGCCCGGTACCACCCAGAGTGGTAGCTTGTACATCGCGCCATCGTAGGAGACCTTTTACGGTAGCACTGCCGATTACAGGAATCAGTCCTTTTGTGTAAGTTCTTAGTTTCGTGCAAACTGGAGTTAAGACTGGCCTTAAGTCTTTTTGCCCATGATGGACTGGCTCGCGCCCGTGTCCAACTCCATTGACACCAGGAGTCCATTTAGTTCAACATTAAGCATTATCGGAGGACAATTCGTGATGAATGTACTTCTGCCTCCTCGGTCTGAGGCTCTGGTTTGTCGTAATCCTCCGTGGATCTGTCCTCCTCTGCAACATGATGGGTTGCAGGTTTGACAGGATTTGCAGCTCACCTGCACACTCGTTGGAGGTGTCCCATTGTTCCACAGCCCTTGCAAATGTACCCTTTGAATCGGCATGAATGGAAACGATGATAACCCCCGCAGCGCCAGCAAAGTGTTAATGGCCTTGCATTCATCACCTTTGATGGTGAACTCTGAGACATCTGCGGACATGCAGCTACAGGTATGTGTGACCTGCCCTATACATAACGATTCAAAAACAACATCACTTTGTTCACAGTACTTGTAGCAGCACTTGTGTGCTGAGAGATTTGCTTTGTATTATCACTGGTGGCAATGAACGCCTGGGCTTTCGCTATGGCCTTACTCAAGGTTGGTGTCTCTACAGTCAAACATTTGCGAAGTATGGTTTTGTGGCCAATGCCAAGCACGAGAAAGTCTCTGAGCATGTGCTCCAAATGTCCTTCAAATTCGCAATGTCCTGCAAGACGTCTTAAATCGGCGACATAACTCACCACCTCCTGGCCTTCAGCCATTTTGTTGGTGTAGAACCGCACCTCGCCATCAGAACACTTTCCTTTGTGTTCAAATGCTCTCGGACTAGTGTGCACAAATCGTCGAACGATTTCTCCGTGGGTTTCGCTAGAGTGAGCAGATTCTTCATGAGGCCATACGTTGGTGCCCCACAGATGGTGAGGAGGATCGCCCTTCATTTGGCAGTGTTCTCTTCCCCATCTAGCTCATTGGCCACGCAGTATTGGTCGAGTCACTCGACAAAAGTTTCCCAATCATCTCCCTCCGAGAATTTCTCCAGGATGCCCACTGTCCTCTGCATTTTTGGGTTCGCTATCTGTATCTCGTCGCCAGTTGTTATGTATGGACAAAGAGTCAGTCTGAACACTGTGAGCTCAAAGTAAAGTGTGACCTTAGTCTTTTATTGCAGATCTCCAGAGTGTCTCTCCAACCTGTGAGGCCTCCTTAAATTCCTGTGCTCCCAAGGGATTATGGGATCACTTGGGACTCCAGGGGATGAGCCCTCTGGCGGCTGTGCAGAGTAAATACAAGTTCACATATATAACAATTACAATGCCGGGATGTGTGCCTTGTAGCTCACGTACAAATTTCTCTCTCCCTTTCTTGGGCATAACAACACGATTGTCCCACAATATACACTCCGACTGAATAGACAGTTTGTCTTTGTGACGAATGTAATGTTTGGTCTCCTCGCACATTTGCTTGGGTATGGCAGACCAATCACCTTTGAGGATGCAACTCTTCACCACCGATAAAATAGGGTCCTGGCAGGTCCAGGTCTTAACTTGTTGAGCCATGACAGGGGTTCCTTCACTCTCAAAAGCATCCACAACTAACAATAGGTGCTTCGGTTGTGGCGTTTCCACCTCCGGTGTGGACAACGGTAGACAATCCAAAGCATCGGCACAATTCTTGGTGCCAGGTCTATGGCGAATGACATAATCATAAGCGGATAATGTTAGCACCCACCTCTGGATGCGGGATGAAGCATTGGTATGGATACCTTTGTTTTCGGAGAACAGTGAAATGAGCGGCTTGTGATCTGTCTCCAGTTGAAACCGAAGACCGAACAGGTACTGATGCATCTTTTTAACCCCATACACACAGGCTAGTGCTTCGTTCTCTACCATGCTGTAGGCTCTTTCCTCTTTAGACAAACTTTTTGAAGCATACGCGGCTGGTTGAAGATTACCCGACTCATTAGCTTGTTGGAGTACACAACCAATTTCATATGACGAATTCCTTATCACAGGACAATACTAAACGTTTACATGGGTCATAATGTACCAGCAGCTTGTTAGAGCAAAGCAGATTAGTGGCTTTCTCAAAAGCTCTGTCTTGAGATGCACCCCACACCCAGTTGTCGCCTTTTCTTAGCAGCATGTGCAGTGGTTCTAATAAACTGCTCAATTTAGGTCGGAAGTTATCGAAGTAGTTGAGTAGACCCAGGAAAGAACGCAGCTCTGTCACATTCTGCGGCTTGGGTGCATTCTTGATGGCCTTGGCTTTCGTGTACGTGGGCCTGAGGCCGTCAGCAGCAATTTTCCTCCCCAGGAATTCGACCTCTGGTGCCATGAAGATGAACTTCGAGCGTTTCAGTCTGAGTCCCACTTTGTCCAGACGATGTAGAACCTCTTCCAGGTTGTTCAGATGTTCCTCAGAGTCATGACCTGTGATCAGGATGTCATCTTGGAACACGAAGATTCTGCGAATGGACTTCAGTCGACTCTCCATGTTCCTCTGAAATATTGCTGCAGCCGAGTGAATTCTAAAAGGGCACCTGTGATAAATAAACAGTCCTTTATGTGTGTTAATGCACATAAGTCTCTTCGACTTCTCGACCAGCTCCTGTGTCATGTAGGCTGACGTCAAGTCCAATTTGGTGAACGACTTCCCCCCCCGGCTAGTGTTACAAACATGTCATCAGCCTTTGGTAACGGGTACTGATCCTGTTTTGAAACCCTGTTGATCATAACCTTGCAGTCTCCACAGATTCTGACTGTGCCATCACTTTGCAGCACAGGAACAATGGGGCTGGCCCATTCATTAAATTCAACCGGCGATATGATCCCTTCATGCTAGATCTGTCCAGTTCGATATCTACCTTCTCCCTCATCATATACGGAACTGCCCGAGCTTTATGATGGATGGGTCTTGCGTCTGAGTCCATGTGGATCTGCACCTTGGCTCCCATGAAGTTGCCGATGCCTGGTTCGAACAACGAGGGGAACTTGCTCAGTGCTTGGGCACATGTATCTTCCTCCGATGACAACGCCTTGATGTCGTTCCAGTCGCATCTTATTTTTTCAAGCCAGTTCCCGCCGAACAGCGTTGAGCCATTGCCTGGGACAATCCATAGCGGTAACTCCTGAACCGCACCATCATATGACACTTTAATTGTGGCTCTGCCAATCACCTTTACGAGTTCTTTGGTGTACGTGTGCAACTTGGCATTAACTGGACTCAGCCTGGGCCTCACAGCCTTAGTATCCCACAACTTGGCGAATGCCCTCTGGCTCCTTATCGATTGACTCACCTTCGTGTCCAGTTCCATCGATATCGGCACCCCATTAAATTTCACGTTGATCATTATCGGTATGCTCTTTGTTCAGAATGAATACAGTCCATACACTTCCTCCTCTGGTATCTCAGATTGCGTATCCAGATTCACCCTAGTCTGACCATCATCCTCCACATGGTGTGTCGCAGCACGCTTGCTCATCTGCGGACACTTGCGCTGGAGATGCCCCACTCTCAGACAGCCTTTGCAACTATTTTGCCTAAATTCGCATTGCTGGTGCCGGTGATTTACCCCACAATGCCAACATGGATGCATTCCTGCTGGTGGGCTTTGGACCGCCGCAGGTTTCACGTACACAGTTGGGTAGGCCCTGCCATGTGCCGCTCTGCTGAACGCCGAATCAATCACATTTACAGTACTTGCCAAGTTTCAATTTTTCACTGATATCTGCTTTAGACTTCTATCCATCATCCTGAATGGCTGAGCCATCGTGATGGCCCTGTTCAAGTCCAAAGTCTCCACCACCAGTAGTTTACGCAGGATCACCTCGTAGTTGATGCCGATTACAAAGAAGTCCCGCAGGATATCTGCCAACACAGCCCCGAACTTACACGGTCCTGCTAGATGTCTCAGGTCAGCAATGACTTCCGCCGCATTCTAGCCCTCTGAGCGAACGTGCGTGTAAGATCTGTATCTCGAGATGGCGATGCCTTCGTCTGGCTTTAGGTGATCCTGTACCAGTGTACACAATTCTTCATATGTCTTTTCTGTTGGACTCACAGGCAGGAATAGATTCTTTATCAGATCATAAATTTTTGGACTGCAAGCCGTGAGGAACACAGCCCGGCGCCGATCTGCATCACCGACCTCCTCCATTTTGTTGGCCACGAAGAACTGGCTCAAACCGCTTACAACATCTGCCCAACCTTCTCCTTCCACAAATCGCTCCAACAATCCAACTGTACTCATTTTTGCATGCAAAGGTTCTTGTTGCCTCGTCGCCAAATGTTGTGTATGCAATAACTGTTAGACTGAGTACTGTTTAACTCCAAGAGGTATGATCTTGACTCTGCTTTATCAAGGCCAAAGTGACTAATATACAAAACGGCTGGCCTTTTATACTTGGACTCCAACAGTTACGCCATCTAGTGGCCAGTGATTCAAAAAGTACATACATGACAGTTTTGGTCTCCTTATTTAAGGAGGGATATACTTGCATTGGAGGCAGTTCAGAGAAGGTTCGCTAGGTTGATTCCTGAGATGGAGGGGTTGACATATGAAGAAAGTTTGAGCAGGTTGGGCCTATACTCATTGGAGTTTAGAAAAATGAGAGGTGATCTTATTGAAACATATAAGATTCTGAGAGGGCTTGACAGGGTCGATGCAGAGAGGATGTTTCCCCTCGTGGGGGGATCTAAAACTAGGGACCATAGTTTCAGAATAAGGGGTCACCCATTTAGAACTGAGATGAGGAGGAATTTCTTCTCTCAGAGGGTCGCGAATCTTTGAAATTCTCTGCCCCAGAGAGCTGTGGAGGCTGGGTCATTGAATATATTTAAAGTGGAGATAGACGGAAGGGAGTGAAGGGTTATGGGAGCGGGCAGGGAAGTGGAGCCGAGTCCATGATCAGAACAGCCATGATCTTATTAAATGGTGGTGCAGGCTCGAGGGGCTAGATGGCCTATTCCTGCTCCTATTTTTTATATTCTTATGTTCTTATGTAATATTAAAAACATGAACTTAGTAGAATCTTTTTGTTTCCTGACGATACAAACACAGAAAAACTTGCACTTCCAGCTACCTCAGCACAGACCAGGAACCGAACCAAGCACTTTCCAACACTACCAGAAACAGATTAGCTGCTGATTTATCTCATTGCTTTTGTGGAATCTTGCTGTGCACAAATTAGCTGCCATGTTAGCCTACATTACAATGGTGACTACAGTTCAAAAGGTAATTCATTGACTGTGAGGTGCGTTAGGACTTGAAATGCAAGTTTGTTTGTTCTTCTTGTCTGTATGTCACTAGGCTCCCATTGCCTTTAACTATTTTCCACAAAAAAAAGCATGTCAGCACAAAACATTGGCTGGTACTGGTGGTTACCTTGTGCTTTCTGTACATTCCACATAGTGAAAGCAGCACCACAACTGTCATGTATGTAGACCATGCATACCAACTGTATAGTCACATAAGATGTGCCACCAGAGGGCACTGCAGTGGGAGATCTGAGGGTCACCTGCATAGGTGTGCAGGACCCAGTATAAAAAGCTGCTTGTGCCTCACTCTGGAGTTACCTTAAATGGGACTAAGGTCACAACAGCTCAAGTACAATACTAGACCTCGTGGAGTCATTCATAAGAGTATTAAAGACATAACAACTGGAGACGAGATTACACAGAGGATGAAGATTGGGAAGCCTTTATGGAGCGGCTCGACCAATATTTCGTAGCAAAACGACCTGGTAGGCGATGATCCGGCCACGCTGGCAGATAAGTGCAGAACTATCCTGTTGACCAGTTGTGGGCCTGCAGTCTACGGCCTCATCAGGGACTTGCTTGCACCAGAGAAAACAACGACCGAGTCATATGAGGAGCTGAAAGTACTAATTCGGGACCAACTCAAACCAAAGGAGAGCATCCTCATGGCCAGGCATCGATTTTATACACATCGCGCGCCGAGGGCCAGGAAATCGCGAAGTACACTGCCGACCTCAGGAGGCTGACAGGACAGTGTGAATTCGGCGCATCCCTCGCCGATGCGTTGCAGGACGTCTTCGTAATTGGCATCGGTCATGAGACCCTTCTTCACAGGCTACTGTCTGCCGAAACCACCGTCACTCTGCAGAAGGCCATTAGCAGCTTGACGTTCAGGACCTCAAGCTGCAGCTCCAAGCAGATGATGACACTCTCAGGACTCAAACCCGGCAAGTATTGTAAATAGAATGGTGCCTTTCACAGGCAGAACTGTTGAACGTGAAGCTGCCCAGGGCAGAGCGTACAGGCCCCCGAGTCCTTTACCTCAGAGTCCGCTGAGGAGTGCAAACGTAAGTCAAGTAACACCATGCTGGCATTGCGGAGGTAATCACAGGGCTCGCCTGTGTCGGTTCAGAGACTATTTGTGCAAAGGTTGCAGCACAAAGGGCCACCTCCAGCAAATGTGCAAAAGAACTGTGACTCACCACGTGGAAGAGTCAACAGATACTGTGAATCCAGCGTGGATTACGAGGAGATGGCTAGAGAGGCAGCTCAGTCCCAGGACGAAGTATATGGAGTATATACCTACACCACAGATTGTCCTCCAGTGATAATGGAAGTCGAGATAAATGGCGTTCCAATCTTCATGGAAGTGGACACGGGGCGAGTCAGTCAGTAATGAGCCAGGAAGCCTTTGAGAGGCTATGGAATGATCAATCTGAACGACCCAAGCTGATCTCGGTTCAGGTAAAGCTGCGCACCTACACTAAGGAACTGATATCAGTTGTTGGTAGTGCGGATGTAAGTGTATCCCATGATTGTAGTGCACAATTTACCATTGTGGATTGTTTCAGGTGATGGACCAAAGCTACTTGGAAGAAGATGGATGGGGAAGATTCATTGGAACTGGGAAGACTTCATCCCTCCAGCGAACGATGTCCCCTGTGCTCAGAGGCAGAACAAGCCCCCACCTTCGGTTGGACCAGGCACCGGAGAGCAGATCCGCGCAGCCCCCGAGGCACAGACCGCTCATCACGACTGCGTGGCGATGATCCGGCCAAGACGACCTGAACGCACCTTCCCGGTTTCAGTGGCAGGACTCCTGGGGAGGAAGATTGGATCTGAGGGCGCCTTCCCAGCTTCAGTGGCAGAATCCCTGGGAAAGAAGATCGCGGCAGTCGACATCATGGACAGGGAAAAGATGGCATCCAAACCACGAGGTGCAGCACTAATGGAGCAATGACACATGATTCCACGCAAGGAAGACGATTGGGGTAAAAGTAGTAAGGTCATTTTAAAGGAAGCCAGCAACCCGCCATTTTTGAATGAACTGCTTGAAATTGGTAACCAATGTAAAAGTCCAGATGTAACGAGAAAAATGTTGTTGAGCAATGTCGGGTGCAAATTGCAATCAGCCAATGTAGCGGGCGAATACCTAACGGTCGTATACAAGTCCAGCGGGCTACCCAATGCTGTAGCCTGCATCCCCGGGATCAGAACTGTAGTATCCCTGCACCTTGCTACTGAATCACACGAGGCATGTACTGCAGACGCGGTCACTGCGTGACCTTTCTTTATTCCCAGGACCAAGAAGTGATGACCCTGGTGGGACCTCCCTTTAAATACCTGAGTGCCCAGGTGAGGAGTGTCTCCCACAAGTTCACCCCCCCGTGGTCAAGGTGTGCATTTCCAGGTCATATATATACAGTGTACAGTGTGGTTGCATGAAGGTTACAGTTACATGAAGGTTACAGTTGTATAAAGGCTGCATACATGACATCACCTCCCCCCTCATGTCTTATTGTGTCAAAGGTTAAGTCTTTCAGGTGGTCGACGCTCTCTCGTGGAGCGCTGCAGTTGGGGCTCTTGTGGCTGAGCCTTGGCATGCATCTCTGTTACCTGAGGTGATTCCGGCCTGTCTGGGCTGGCCGCAGGGACTGTGCATGTGGTGAATGTCCTTGTTGCTCGTCCACTGGCAGTGGTGTGGGTAACATCTCATGCTCTTCCTCAGGTTCCTCAGTGTCTATGCTGAACCTTTTCTTTATTTGGTCCAAGTGTTTGCGGCATATCTGCCCATTGTTGAGTCTGACCACTATGACTCTATTCCCCTCTTTGCCAATTACGGTGCCCTCAAGCCACTTGGGTCCCAAGGCATGGTTAAGAACAAATACCAGGTCATCAATTTCTATACATCTCTCCCTTGTGTTTCGATCATTGCACTCGGTTTGGGACTGGCGCTTGCCCTGAACAATGTCTGACAGGACTGGATGAATGAGGGACAGCTGCGTTTTAAGCATGCATTTCATGAGTAGTTCCGCTGGCGGGACTCTCATGAGCGAATGCGGGCGGGACCTGTAGGCCAGCAGGAGACGCGATAGGCGGTGCTGAAGGGAGGGGCCTTGGATACGGAGCATGACCTGTTTTTATGACTTGGACCGCACGTTCTGCCTGGCCATTGGAAGCTGGCTTGAATGGCGCTGTCCGTTTGTGTTTGATGCCATTATCCAACATAAACCCCTGGAATTCATGGCTGGTGAAGCACGGGCCATTGTCGCTGATCAGAATGTCCGGCAAGCCGTGGGTCGCGAAAACTGTGCGCAGACTCTCCACTGTGATGGATGGCGTGCACGAGTTTAATATGATGCGCTCGATCCATTTTGAGTATGCATCGACATCGATCAGGAACATTTTTCCCATGAACGGGCCCACATAGTCTACGCGAATACGTGACCATGGCCTGGTGGGCCAGGGCCACGGGCTGAGTGGGGCCTCCCTGGGGGCATTTCCCAGCTGGGCACACGTCATGCACCTGCGAACCCAGTGTTCCAGGTCTGAGTCAATTCCCAGCCACCATACATGTGACCGGGCAATGGCCTTCATTAGCACGATGCCAGGGTGCTCGCTGTGGAGTTTCCTGATGAATGCTTCCCTTCCTTTCTGGGGCATGACTACCCAGCTGCCCCATAGTAGGCAGTCGGCTTGGATGGAGAGCTCATCCATCCGCCTGTGAAACGGTCTGACCTCCTCGGGGCACGCCCCGTGTGCGGGCGCCCAATCCCCAGTCAGAACACATTTCTTAATCATGGACAGGAGGGGGTCTCTGTTGGTCCAGATTTTGATTTGACGGGCTGTGATGGGGGAGCCTGCGGTGTCGAAAGCCTCAACGGCCATGACCATCTGCGCGCTTTGCTCCGCTGCCCCCTCAGTGGTGGACAGTGGAAGCCTGCTGAGCGCGTCAGCGCAATTCTCGGTGCCTGGCCGGTGCCACATGGTGTAGTCATACGCAGCCAACTATATGCGAGCTGACGCATTGGCATTGACAGCCTTGCTGTCGGACAACAGGGATGTTAACAGCTTGTGGTCCGTTACTAGCTCAAACTGCCTACCAAAAAGGTACTGGTGCATCTTTTTCACACCGTAAACACAAGCGAGTGCTTCCTTTTCGACCATGCCGTATCCACGCTCTGCCTGGGAGAGCGACCTGGAGGCATAAGCCACCGGTTGGAATCGGCCGTCATCATTACTCTGCTGCAACACGCACCCAACCCCATAGGATGATGCATCACATGTTAAAACCAGTTTTTTACAGGGGTCGTACAAGGTCAACAGCTTGTTAGAACAAAGGAGGTTCTGTGCTCTATTGAAAGCCCGTTCTTGACCGCCCCCCCCCCCCCAAAACCATTCACAACCTTTAGGCACGAGCACGTGTAATAGCTCCAACAATGTGCCTAAGTTCGGCCAAAAGTTCCCGAAATAGTTCAAAAGTCCCAGGAATGATCGCAACTCCAGTGTGTTGCTGGGCCTAGGCGCCCGGCGTATCGCCTCCGTTTTAGCTTCGGTGGGCCGGATCCCATCTGCGGCAACTCTCCTGCCCAAAAACTCGATCTCTGGGACCAAAAACACACACCTGGGCTTTTTCAACCGCAAGCCTACCTGGTCCAGTCGGTGTAGCACCTCCCCCAGGTTTTGGAGGTGTTCCTCGGTGTCTCGACCCGTTATTAGGATGTCGTCTTGGAATACGATCGTTCCAGGAATGGATTTAAGCAAGCTTTTCATGTTCCTCTGAAAGATAGCGGCTGCCGAACGAATGCCAAATGGACACCTGTTGTAGACAAACAGCCCCTTGTGCGTGGTGATGGTGGTCAGAAGCTTGGATTCTTCGGCCAGTTCCTGGGTCATGTAGGTTGAAGTGAGGTCCAACTTGGTGAACAGCTTGCCACCTGTCAATGTGGCAAAAAGGTCCTCCGCTCTCGGAAGCGGGTATTGGTCCTGCAGTGTCACTCGGTTGATGGTGGCCTTGTAGTTGCCACAAATCCTGACCGAGCCATACGCTTTGAGAACAGGAAAGATGGGGCTTGCCCAGTCACTGAATTCAACTGCCGAGATTATGCCCTCTCTGAGCAGCCTGTCCAATTCACTTTCAATTTTCTCATGCATCACATACTGCACCACTCTGGCTTTGTGGTGCACTGGTCTGGCGTCCGGGGTGATGCGTATCACTACTTTGGTGCCCTTGAAAGTCCCGACACCTGGTTGAAACAGTGCCCCAAATTTCTGTAAGACCTGTGAGCATGAGCTTCGCTCCACAGATGAAATGGTGTGCATATCCCCCCGTTTCCAGTTCATCTCGGCTAGCCAGCTCCTCCCCAAAAGTGCGGGGGCATTTCCCGGGACAATCCAGAGTGGCAGCCGGTTCTCTGACCCATTATGTGTTACCATCAAGTTTGCACTGCCAAGCACTGGGATGATCACTTTGGTGTACGTCCGTAGCGTTCCAGTTTTGGCCTGCTAGCTCTGTGTGGCCATAGTCGCTCAAATTGTTGGACACTCATAAGGGACTGGCTGGTCCTCCTGTGTCCAGCTCCATGCGCACCGGGATGCCATTCAATAAAACTTTCATCATCATGGATGGCGTTTTGGTATATGAGCTGTGGACGTCAACCACATGAACCCGCTGAACTTCAGCATCCATCACTTTGCCCCAAGCATCATCCTGCATTGCAGACCCCTCATCTGGTTCCTCTGTCTCATAGATTAGCCTCGCTACAGCCTTCCTGCACATTCTGACCAAGTGTCCACTGATGTTGCAATTCCTACAGATAAATTGCTGGAACCTGCAGCTTTTCGCAGTATGTCTACCTCCACACCTCCAGCATGAGCTGAGGTTGTTGTTTACAAAAGGACTGTTTCCTCTCTGATTGTCCCTTTGGTTGTTTCTAGGCGCTCTGATGGTGGGTGTCAATGGTCTCATCACGGGACGCATTGTTCCTCGAGATGGCGTGAATTGCCGATCCCCCTTCCATTGTCCCTGTTGCAGGCCCACTCTAGCATCTGTTGCTGCCTGGCCGGTTTCAAAATGCCCTTGCCTGCCTGCAGAGTCCTGAGCCACATTCACAATGTTAACTCCCTGGTCCATCGCCATGTTGGGACCAGGGCTGCGTGCATAAATTAGCTTGGTCTCCTCTTCCCCTGCCATGAAGGTCTGAGCTATCAACGCCGCCCCTTCTAAAGTCAAGTCCTTGGTCTCTATGAGCTTCCTGAAAATCCCAGCATGACTAATGCCCTCAATGAAGAAATCCCTTAACATCTCCCCCCTGAAGGCGTCTGTGAACTTACAGAGACTGGCCAAGCGCCGCAGGTCCGTAACGAAGTCCAAGATATTTTGTCCCTCCCGACGCCGGTGTGTGTAGAACCGGTGCCGGGCCATGTGTACACTACTCGCCGGTTTGAGATGCTCACTGATCAGCTGGCTGAGCTCTTCGAAGGACTTGTCCGCCGGCTTCTCGGGTGCGAGCAGGTCTTTCATCAGTGCATATGTCTTTGGTCCGCAGCTGGTCAGTAGATGCGTCCTCCGCTTGTCAGCCGCTGCCGCTCCCAGCCAGTCCTTCGTGACGAAACTCTGTTGGAGTCTCTCAACGAAGTCGTCCCAGTCCTCACCCACACAGTAACGTTCCTCTGTGCTACCGGTGGCCATCCTCGTGGTCAGTGATTCCCGTTTCTCGTCGCCAAATGTAGTGTCCCTGCACCTTGCTACTGAATCACACGAGGCATGTACTGCAGACACGGTCACTGCGTGACCTTTCTTTATTTCCAGGACCAAGAAGTGATGACCCTGCGTGGGACCTCCCTTTAAATACCTGAGTGCCCAAGTGAGGAGTGTCTCCCACAAGTTCACCCCCTGTGGTCAAGGTGTGCATTTCCAGGACATATATACAGCGTACAGTGTGGTTGCATGAAGGTTACAGTTACATGAAGGTTACAGTTGTATGAAGGTTGCATACATGACAAGAACGATGTATCATAAAGTATCCCCACAGCTGACAGAAGTAGACAAGCCGCAGAGTAAACGATCCCGGAGAGCAGAGGCACCGGTAGCGATACCCTGCCTCAGATCGGTTTAACATTGCAGACACCCGATGGCATGGATCGCCACGGGCCAGAAACAGTAAACTGCGCCTATGCTCGTAGTCGGCTATCGTCGCCCACCACCCGGGTGGAAAAGGCGCAGCCCACAAACCCACTCGCCACCACGGCAATGCCCAAGAGCAAAGGGTCACCTGCAACGGCTCCTCGGAACGGGACCTGGACCAGCCAGGATCCCAAATTAGAGAGTGCTCACAACGGTGCCCTCAGGGAAAGCGAGTCAGCAGTCCCCTGCGAACTGCTAGACAAGATGAGGCAACTCCACCGTCGTTTAGACGAAACGCTCACTCGCTCAGACCGCTTCCCAGGGAGCAGCAGCAACACTGTGCAAACGAAAAGGGCAGGGAGGTCACAGACACATCAGCTGTCTTTGGGCCTGCCTGACACTAGGAGTAACGGCAAGAGCCCTGAGCTCCGGCAACTCGAGCTCACCTCACCCACAGACCCACTAGCATGGGATACTGCGCCGCCACCAGACGACCCGGATCTCATCCGGCCGTGCTGAAACTAGACTGTCCTTGTGTACCTGTACTGATATACCTGTACTGATCATGTAAATGTACCACACAAAAAAAAATGCAACTGTAATCCACCCAACAAATGTACCAAGATGTAAATGTAAAACCCATGTGATGAACTTGAATGCAACTTGCATGTAACAGACCATTAACATGATCTCTGTGTGGGGAGAATGGAGTAGTCATGGACTCACAACCAGAAATCACTGGGACCTCCACTGACAACAAATCTCACTACCAACCCAGCCAGGCTGGAAGCGACCCTCCAATGGTCAACCAGGAAGAGCTAAGCCCAGGTTACCGTCAATGTACGAGTCAATTTGCATTAAAGATTTGGGGGGAAGTGATGTCATGTATGTAGATCATGTATACTAACCATATAGTCACATAAGGTGTGCCACCAGAGGGCACTGCAGTGGGAGACCTGAGGGTCACCTGCATAGGTGTGCAGGGCCCAGTATAAAAGGCTGCCCACCATGCTTGTGCCTCACTCTGGAGTTACAATAAATGGGACTAAGGTCACAACAGCTCAAGTACAAAACCAGACCTCGTGAAGTCATTCATGAATATTAAAAACAATACAAAAACAATACAGCAAGAGGAGCCTTTGGTAAGCTGCCTTAGTGAGTGTTGATGACTGTGCCGTACTGCGGGCACTCATTGTTCAAATTGCAAATGGCAGTGGTCTAACTGACTGTTTATGGTATTTCTGATACAGTGACTTAAAGTGCTTTCCAACCAGCATTTAACTTCATGACCCTGAAATTCTGTGTGGGATCTACTGATCTCTTCCTTTAACTCGAACAGCAGACCAATGAATACACTGGAAAATGGCAGGGATCTGGCTGTATTGGTCTTCTCTCATTTACGGGACTTTCCAACCTGTCTGGCAAGCGACAGAGCCTGTGCCTGCCCCTGACAAGACCGAATGTCAATAAGGGGTGGAGCCAGAGGCAGGACATCCTGATGACGGGGATTCTGGCTTCGCTGGCTTGTTCATGGCTCAGCGTAGCGTGGGAGGCTGAGACGCCCAATGAAATGTGTAATATCAACAGCCAGATGGCCAGTTTTGCGGGGAGAGGGGGGCATGTGGGCGGGCTTCCAGGCCAGACAAATAGCTTGAACTCCTAAAGAAGTACACAGGGGAACAAGGGGACGTGGCTAGAGGCTGCCGAGCATATGGGGTTGGGCAACTTAGGGGAAGGCTGGTGTGGACTGGGGGTGACCTCATTTTCCCCACACAAATTAAATGCCCTCCCAGTGACCTTGCAAGCTCCAATGGGGTCCGTGCTGGAGGGGACGAGCATGCACGGTCCCAATGTGTTGGGATCATGCTGCAAGGTCTTTTTGAGGTCTGTCTTTGTACCATGAGAATGCTTACTCCTTTTGTTCTCTTGGTTATCATAACTTAACAGCTGGCATGTGTCAGCTGAGGGCTTTGTAGGGCATGGTTGCATGATCAGGCACTCTTGGTGAGGAATGGCACCAGCAGGGCACCCTGATAGGTATCCCAGCCTCTGAATTTCCATCCATTATTGTAAATGGCCGACACATCATTGGCTGGCACTGCCACAGCTCATTTGGAACACCTGACCGGCCCTATATGGAGGCTTTAAACCATTAGTTGGCAGCCATGGCTCAGTGGGCAGCACACTTGCTTCTGAGTCAAAAGGTTGTGGGACCAATCAGTGATTTGAGCACATATTCCAGGCTGACACTCACGCTCACACTGAGGGAGTGCTACACTGTTGGAAGTGCCGTCTTTCAGATGAAACCTTAAGCCAATTGACCCTCTCAAATGGACGTAAAAGATCATATAGTACTATTTTGAAGAAGAGCAGGGTAGTCCTGGACAATGTTTATGCCTCAACCTAAATCACTAAAAAGAAAACATATTATCTGGTTATTATCACATTGCTGTTTTGTGGGATCTTGCTGTGTACAAATAATCTGCCATGTTTCCTACATTACAGCCGTGACTGCACTTCAGAAAAGTACTTCATTGGCTGTGAAACGTTTTGGAACGTTCTGAGCTTGTGAAAGGTGCTATATAAATGCAAGGCTCTTTTTTCTTTTGTTATATTTGGTAGTTCGTCTCTTGTACGACCTTAGCTCTGACCTTTAGCATGTTTAACATCGGCAATCTCTTTAGAGGTTTAGTTATCACTGCAGATCACAGCGCATTTTACAGAGCATCTGATTCATGAAGACTACCTCATGCCTCTTGCACTAATAAATTATTCACCCTCTTTCATTTGTGAGCTAAACTATATAGGGTTCCATTTAGCGCTGAGAGTTTTCTGTATTTAATCTGTATATCTGTGTGTGACCTTGTTATCACTGAGACAAAAATTTAATCTCTCATTATAAAAGTTATTACAATAAGTCAAATCATTTTTATTGCTGATCCATATACTAAAGCCCAAGAGTGGTTCCGATCCCTGATGGGATTACAAAATGCTCATCGCTCTCTAGTTCAGCTTGTACCAAGAGAAGTTGTATTCTGCTTAAATATATTAATCTGCTCAGGGCCTTTTCAGGATCAGCTATTGTATTTAATTTTACTGTTTCATCTTCTCTCTTCTAAACCAGTGTACCCTATACAATTTGCCAACCAAGAGAAGTAGCGGCAGGGATTGTGAATGCAGTGGTTGTGATTTACCAAAATTCCCTGGATTCTGGGGAGGTCCCAGCAGATTGGAAAACTGCAAATGTAACGCCACTATTTAAAAAAGGAGGCAGACGAAAAGCAGGAACCTATAGACCAGTTAGCCTAACATCTGTGGTTGTGAAATGTTGGAGTCCATTATTAAAGAAGCAGTAGCAGGACATTTGGAAAAGCAAAATTCGGTCAGGCAGAGTCAGCATGGAATTATGAAGGGGAAGTCATGTTTGACAAATTTGCTGGAATTCTTTGAGAATGTAACAAACAGGTTGGATAAAGGGATACCAGTGGATGTGATGTATTTGGACTTCCAGAAGGCATTTGACAAGGTGCCACATAAAAGGTTACTTCACAAGATAAAAGTTCACGGGGTTGGGGGTAATATATTAGCATGGATAGAGGATTGGCTAATGAACAGAAAACAGAGAGTCGTGATAAATGGTTCATTCTCGGTTTGACAATCAGTAACCAGTGGGGTGCCGCAGGGATCAGTGCTGTGACCCCAACTATTTACAATCTATATTAACAACTTAGAAGAAGGGACTGAGTGTAACGTAGCCAAGTTTGCTAACGATACAAAGATGGGAGGAAAAGCAATGTGTGAGGAGGACACAAAATCTGCATAAGGACATAGACAGGCTAAGTGAGTGGGCAAAAATTTAGCAGATGGAGTATAATGTTGGAAAGTGTGAGGTCATGCAGAAAAAAATCAAAGAGCAAGTTATTATTTAAATGGAGAAAGATTGCAAAGTGCTGCAGTACAGCGGGACCTGGGGGTACTTGTGCATGAAACACAAAAGGTTAGTATGCAGTTACAGCAAGTGATCAGGAAGGCTAATGGAATCTTGGCCTTTATTGCAAAGGGGATGGAGTGTAAAAGCAGGGAAGTCTTGCTACAGTTGTACAGGGTATTGGTGAGACCACACCTGGAATACTGCATGCAGTTTTGGTTTCCATATTTATGAAAGGATATACTTGCTTTGGAGGCAGTTCAGAGAAGGTTCACAAGGTTGATTCTGGAGATGAGGGGGTTGACTTATGAGGAAAGGTTGAGTAGGTTGGAATTCAGAAGAATGAGAGGTGATCTTATCGAAATGTATAAGATTATGAGGGGGCTTGACAAGGTGGATGCAGAGAGGATGTTTCCACTGATAGGGGAGACGAGAACTAGAGAGCATGATCTTAGAATAAGGAGCTGCCCATTCAATACTGAGATGAGCAGAAATGTCTTCTCTCAGAGGGTTGTGGATCTGTGGAATTCGCTGCCTCAGAGAGCTATGGAAGCTGGGACATTGAATAAATTTGAGACAGAAATAGACAATTTCTTAACGATAAGGGAGAGTGGGCAGGGAAGTGGACCTGAATCTATGATCGGATCAGCCATGATCGTATTGAATGGCGGAGCAGGCTCGAGAGGCCACATGGCCTACTCCTGTTCCTATTTCTGGCTATTTCTTATGTTCTTATGTTAATACATTTTATGAATTTGAGTTCCCAGCAGGGAGTTTTGACCATGGGAGCGTCCTACTGGGAATGAGAGTGTGGAGGTCAGTGATCCCAAGGGCTTTTCTGAGGTTTTTCTGATCGACCATTTTAATGGATTTTTAAATGAATTTGGAAAATTCAGATTAGTCAACAACTCCATTATCATTGTATGATGCGACGACCAGGATGGTAAAAGGGAATTAAATGGACCATGTTTTTTTTCATCTAGCAATTCCCATGTTCCTATCTTGTAAAGCATTGCTCATGGACAGCAATTTTAAAAATTGTCTATCGTTTGCTGTAACTTGGTGACTTTTAAACTTTTCTGTTCGAGGGTCCAATGCAAATATTGATGTACACGTGAGGACCTCTTGATATGGATATACTCCTGCAAGGACCCCTTGCGATTGCTGTCACACTCTGAGAACCCCCTGCAAATATTGATGCATCTATGGGAATAAGACGCCTCTCAAGCACTGTCTTCCTTTATCTCTCTAACTCTGTTCCTCTCTTCCCCTGAAGCACAGGATCCAGACAGGTCTGCTCCTCTCATCAGTATTCATCTCAATCATCACTCGGTATGAAATAGGAAGCGGGCCGAGGGATTAGGAGTTGGGAGACTCAGGATAGGAAAAATTGCGGGACCAGAGCCTGGGCTAGGGTACAGCTCTATTCTCAGCTGCATAGTCTATCCTGTTGCTGCAGCAGTGGATTTGGAACCATACTGGTGTGTCTGGAAGCTGTTTGAACATGCACAGGTGAAAAAGAAAATGGCTGCTGAAGCTTGTGGGTAGGGTGGAGTAGATGGCTGGGGCCTAGGCTGGAATGGAGTGGTGCTCTGGAAAGGGGTAAAAAGTTTGGGGTGTGGTAAAATGGCTTGCTGCCTCTGGTTCAGGGTTGGAGGGATGATTGGATTTTGTGGCCTGGGAGCCAACTGTGTTATTGGGCTGTGAGGAGGTGCAGACAGGGAGAGATGAGGTGCATAGGTTTAGCCCTTACCTAAAACAAGCAAATATTAATTCAGAATGGGACACATTCATCAACTGAGCATATGAGTTTTTGCTTTATAAGAATGATGTTCTTTTCATTGCAACAACCTAAATCGTTGATAGAGAATTCAAACAGGCTGCATTCAGACAGGCTGTGAAAATTCACAGACCCCAAGTCAAAGCTGCTATGTGCAACTCAGCATGTTGCATTAAGTCATCAATCAACTTGACATTTTAGGACCTTGGGTAGCGAGCCAATTAAAGGTTAAAAGACTATCAATTGAGCCAATAAGGTCAAAGAAGGCGAGTTCTTTTCTGTAAATTGAACCAGGTATAAGTACAGCCATTTTGGCCATGTGGTCTCAGAAGGACAAAGACCTGGCTTCAAGCCAGAAGCTTGTTGCTGCTGCCAGAATAAAGTTACATTAAAACTACAACCGGAGTTCATATTTCATTGGAAATTAAGAGATCTAACAATTTTGGCGTCACGAACACGATCGCTGAGGGAAGAAACTGAATTTTGGACATAGGACCTGCATACTGAGGTAAGGACTCCTCTTTATAAAAGTCCTCGGTCAAAAGTCTAAATTAGCCTCTCCTTCTATGCGATTCCGAAAGCCTCCGGTTTGCGAACCCTCCGGTTGGTAGTCGGCTCACGGTCCCATAGATGTCTAACTTTGGCGGTGTGTTAGTTAATTAATTACCGACTCACTGATCGGCTGGAAAGCCTATGACTCGAGACCCCAGTAAAGAAATCAGTATTATGGCAGCAGGAGATAAGAGCAAAGAATTGCCTACAACTGTTAAAGGCGGGCGGGCACCACCTGAGGTTTCGATAGATGAAATCCTCGAACAGTTGAAAGAATACATAGAGCAACAATTCAACTTATCTAAAACCTATATTAAGATCGAACAAAAGTACGGTACCTCCAAAGGACAATGGTCCTTGGACGAGATTAAAAGGGTCTGGGGAAAAATGACCCGTATGAAAAATAAAGACCGAACTAGATGGCCCCTAGCCGTTATGGGACAGATCCGAAAGCGGAATGAAACATGATCGAGAACTGACCAGTACAAAGGACAAAGGATCAATTGCAAGCTGTTTGTGCACAGCTGCGACAGAAGAGACTTGAACTTGAAAAGTCGGAAGCGGAAGTTGAAGATCTTAAAGATGAAATTAAAGAATGGAAAAAATCATTAGGTCAAGAGACAGTAATAGGAAAAGGAAAATGTATCGGTCAATTCCCAGGGCACCCATGTTTGGATAAATTAAAAGCACAAACCCGAAGACATGACCGAGGAATAGATATGGATTCTGAATCCTCTAACGATACAGGGTCGGAGGATGAAGAATTAGGGCTTGCGCTTTGCCCCATTTAAAAAAAGACGAGTTGTAGTCAAATCAGAAGAGACTGCAGATGAGGGCGGAATCAAAAAAATGAGAAAAAGGGTGTATGCAGAATACTTAGTTCATGATCCGGCAGACCCAGTGAAAATTGATAAATGGTCCAAGGAATTGCCCAATCCAAAGAAAGGGGGAGTAAAAATGTGGGACCAATTGGACCGCTTAAGAAATATATATCAACTTCATCCCTGGGACGGAGTGCAAATTTTGACCATAATGGTGCCAAAAACACAGGGAAGAAAATTGCACAGCAAGGTAGAAGAAGCTTTGGAGCAGGATGAGCAAGAATTAAACGCAGGGTGGGAGGCGATTAAACACTGGCTGCAAGCCTTCAGTCCAGCTAAGACAGACTGGGGAAAAATTACAGACTGCTAACAGAAAGGAACAGAGGAGGTCCTGGAGTATGACGAGCGGTTTAGATGCATGTGGCTAGAACATTCGGGTATGAATAATACGGATGAGGAAATGGATGAACAAGTGTTTGGACCCCTGAAAGCAGCTTTCATGGCAGGTCTAAAGCCAGAACTGTCCAAAATGCTTAAGGTAGTGTTACCGGACTGGGAAGGTAGAGGAACTACCTTTGCAGCATTGGTGGATCGATGTAACTAATTAGGTCGGGATATGGGAGCTAAAGTCCGAGCTGTACAGGCTGTGGGATGGAAATCCCAGGATTCCGATAAACAGTTATTAGGAAAATTACCCGGAAAATGTCATCATTGTGGGAAAGAAGGTCACTGGGCCAAGACGTGCAGGGCAAAACAGCAAGGTCGCGGCCGGGGAAGAGGACGCAGCCAGGGATACAATTCAGCCAACAAACCAGGCTTGTCACAAGATAACGACCTCATAGAAGCATTTCAGCGACTGACAATACAACAACAGAAGGAGTTACTTGGGATAGCAAAAAACGATTAGAGCCCACCCTGGCCACCCTCCTCGCACTAATACAACAGAGGGGAGATAGGCTATATATAACTGTGAGGGTGGGCGTTAAGGATGTGGACTGTTTTTTAGACACAGGGACGTCGTTAGATGGTAGGGCACGTACAGCCTATGGAGTTGGGGGCCATAAAATGGAAATTAAAAGGACAACACCGGTACTTATAGGGCTGGGTCCACATGAACTAACCACGTCAGTCTGGATAGGCCCAGTAGATTAACTCCTTTTGGAAATGGACGTTCTAATCCAAGTAGATTCATCGTTGCATTTTGAGGATGGTCGGGTGACATGGTCAATTAGAACTTTGAAGAAAGAAGAATTGAAGGAACACCCGATATGGGCTAAAGATAAGAACGATTGTGGCCTACTCCAGATGGAGCCTGCGTCATTTACCGGGACCGAGCCTCCATGCACTAAACAGTATCCCATCAGTCCAACTGCCATCGCGGGAATCTTACCAGTTATTCAGCAATTGGAGAAACAAGGGGTGCTTTTAAAACGCATAGCTCCTCCAATAGCCCCGTATGGCCAGTACAGAAATATAATGAGACTTGGCGTTTGACTATCGATTATAGGAAAGCTAACAAGTGTATTGATTAAAAAGCTCCTTTGGTCGCAGATCTCTCCACCATTTTTAATGCCTTCAAACCGGAACATAAATATTTCTCGGTTATAGATATGGCCAACGGATTTTGGTCGGTGCCTCTGGCACCGGAGGTTCGACAGTGGTTTGCTTTCACGGTCCAAGGACAACAGTATACTTGGACCCGGTTACCGCAGGGTTTCCACAACAGGCCTACGGTATTCCACATGGCTTTACAAAGCCATTTGCGAGAATTACCTCCCGTCATCCACAGTCATCCAATATGTAGACGATATCTTGCTAGCTTCAAACACGGAAGAACAGCATGAACAAGATTTACGAGCTTTGCTGGACCACCTTCGGCTGAAAGGACATAAAGCCAGCATCGACAAAGCATAAATATCCCAAGAAGAGGTTGTATACCTGGGACAAAAGATTTCACAAGGAAAGCGAGAACAGGATAGAACTGCAGCCATTCGGGCTGCTAAAAAACCCACCACTATTCAGGAACTAAGATCTTTTTTGGGATTGTGTAACTTTAACAGAAATTGGATTGACTCCTTCACACAGCTTGCTCAGCCATTGAATGATATTTTAAAGGGGAAACGTGCCTCTAAAGAAGCCATCACCCTCACTAAGGAACAGCAAGAGGCCTTCCTGAGTTTGTAAAAGGCTTTGTGTTCAGCACCGGCTCTGGGAATCCCCGACAGTGGTAAGCCATTTACCCTGTTTGTCCATGAGAAAGAAGGATATATGACAGCTATACTGACACAAGAACATGGGGATCGGCAAAGACCTATTGGCTATTATTCGGCAAAACTGGATGTGGTAGCCCTCGGATGGGGAAGTTGCCTAAGGGCCATGGAAGCTACATGTCGAGCGGTAATGACCACTGCGGGTCTAGTCCTCGACCAAAAGCTGATTGCCAAGTGTCCCCACACCGTACATGCTTTGCTGTCTATGAAAAGAATGTCTCAGGTGACGGCAGCTAGATGGACCCGCTGGACAGCAGTTTTGGAAGCTTCTAATCTCCATATCGTCCGGGCCAGCCCGGTTAATCCCGCAACTATGCTCCCGATGTCAGAATCGAGGGAGCAAGAGGGGGGAGAATGTGAAGAGCATGACTGTGTGAAGATTTTAAAAGAAACAGAAGAAGCAGCCTTAGCAGCAGAGGAGCCTCTGCACAACCCAGACCTCATCCTGTTTACAGATGGTTCCTCCTTTGTTGACAATGGTACCAGAAAAGCAGGATGGGCAGTTACAACCTTATATGAGATAGTGGCAAAAGGATGTTTACCCTCAGGAACGTCAGCACAACAGGCCGAGTTACGGGCTGTGTCAGAAGCATGTCGAATAGCAGAAGGACAGACAGCTAATGTCTACACAGATTCGCGTTATGCTTTTGGACTTTGGTCTGTTATGGCAGAAAAGAGGATTCCTCACTGCTGCTGGTACACCTATCCGAAATGGAAAAGAAGTCCGAGACTTACTGGAGGCCATACAATTACCTCAGGAAGTGCCCATCCTGAAATGTAAGGCCCATACCAAGGAAAATACCACAGAAGCACAGGGAAATGCCCTAGCCAACCAGACAGCTAAAGATGCCGCCTCACAGGGCGTTCCCCCAGAAGAACCAACACAGATGTGCAGATTGAAAGCACTCAGGACTCTGACACGAGACCTTCAAACAATGCAAGGCGAGTGCTCCCGAGAGGAAAAATGGACATGGATTGAGGCAGAAATTAAGTTATGTGAAGATGGTGTCTGGAGACAAAGAGTTACCGACAAGCCAGTCGCGCCACAAGCGCTTATGCCTTTTTTAGCCCAACAGATCCACTCGTGGGGACACTTGGCCTCACAACAGATGACGGCACGGTTTCAGAAAAGCTGGTGGGGTCGGGGATTTTAAAAACATGCCCAGCTGGTAATGCCCCAACTGAGGCCCCCTGCCCCTGTCGGACCATTCCAGCATCTGCAGGTTGATTATATATCTCTTCCTTCATGCCAAGGATACACTAACATTCTTGTCATGGTCGACAGATTCTCTAGATGGGTAGAAACTGTTCCAACTAAAAGAGCCACAGCCAATCACACTGCAAAGGTCTTGTGTAAAGATTACATTCCCCGATGGGGAGTCCCGAGTAGCATTGACTCAGATCAGGGAACACACTTCACAGGTGCCGTCTGCCAAGAAGTCTGTAGGTTACTGAACATTTCGTGGGATTTACACTCTCCTTATCATCCACAATCATCAGGACAAGTAGAGCGAATGAATCGAACTCTGAAACAACAGCTTGCCAAATATCACCATGGCCCCAGGCACTACCAATAGTGCGATGTAGTATTAGGGCAACCCTGAACAGAACTACAGGTCTAAGCCCATTTGAAATTATAACAGGAAGACCCATGTCACTGCCAGGAACTATTAATTTACGGAAAGCTGATGTTCACTTAATGAGTGACACTTTGTTATCATACTGTCAGAACCTAACCAATGCTATTAGTTCTGTTTCCCGACAGGTAGCGGCAGCTTGGGGTAATCCACCCGAAGGAGGACACGACATCATCCCGGGAGTCTGGGTGTATGTGAAAAAGTTGCATAAAGAACCTTTGGGTGCCATGTGGGAGGGACCTTATCAAGTGTTATTGACCCCCGTCCAGCTGTTAAAGTCCAAGGAAAGAAAGCCTGGATCCACGCTTCACACGTTAAACAAGCACCCTTAACTGAAGCTGAAATCTAATAAGGACAATTACTTTTTGCCAAAATGTATAAATTTACTGTATTACTGATTGTAGGTATTCTAGGCATTTGCCTACTTCTTACTAGCCGACCCTCTGCACCAAAGGGAAATAGTAGGGTAGCAAGGGAATTACATGTAAATACCTTTTTATATATGTCATACATTTTTGCCAAACAAGGTAACATTTCTAGTTGTTGGGTATGTACGCATATTCCTATTCACTCAAAGGGAGGGATTCCCTTGAGGCCAGTTCCCTTGAATATCTCGGAAATGGCTGAGTGGATAATTAATCAAAACAAAACAGGCAAGGCATTTCAGGATACGGAAAACTGGGCATGTAAATGGAAGTCAGCAGGTTACAATCTGACTACCTTTGAAGGGGGATACCAACTGTGGTACAATAATTCCAAACGGCCCCCATTTTTTGTTATCACTAATACAACGGGAATAGAAAGACCGGGGGAATCGGTCTGTCTGATTAGAAACATCAAAGGAGGCTAAAATATGGGGTTTAGTAACTGCTCCCAGAATTATAATGTAATCAAGCCACGGAACCGTACAAACTGGGCCGATGTGGGAATTTTTAACGTAACAGGGATTCTGAATAAAACAGATGGAAAAGCCTGGACAGGCCCTGGAGTGTTGCTGACAAAGAAACAGCTAACATTCATTGCCTATAATGGCACCTATTGGGTGTGTGGCCACAAGGCCTACCCTTGGCTGCCCCAGAATTCGATGGGATCCTGCTATTTAGCCTACATTGTGCCTTATATGTAACATATAAAGTCACTGTCGGAACATTTGCACCGTCCTAAGAGAGCTATCACAGAAACAGACTGGCAAGGGAATCCATTAACATGGCATCCGTTGTGGAACGGGTAGCCAATGATACCTCAGAGGCCCTAGTTAAAATCAATGCAGAAATGGTAGCAATCCGCACAGTAGCCCTACAGAATAGACTGGCCTTTGACTACATCCTGGCTGAAAAGGGAGGTACTTGCGCCCTACTCGGAACTGAGTGTTGCACATATATCCCAGATAGCTCCGAAGAAATTACCCACTTAGCGGAGCATATCCAAAAGGAGGTTGAAAAACTTAAGCAACCCCCATCATTCACTTTGTGGAGCGGAGCCACTGAATGGCTAGGTTCAATAGGAACTTCATTGGTGGAAGGTTTAATTCTAGTCGTTGTAATTATTTTACTTTTATATTGTTTGTTTATGTTGATTAAATGTTGTTGCGACCAGGCGGCTGTAGCTGCTGTCCCGCAGGAGAGACACCTTGCAGGTCCCAGCAGACCGTCTGTACGTGGCACAGGGGTATGTTATGCTTAAGGAAAGGTTGTTCACTGGTTGAATTAAGATATTGATTTGGATTAAATTGGAATAAGGTTAATTAACCTACTAAAACCAGACTTCCATTGTGGCCACGATGGAACTCAGGTTGATGTAAATTTGTGTGGGAGTTACTAGTCCGGACATGTGGCGAAACACATCAACAAATTTTAGAAGGAAACTCTATTAACATGTATGAAATTATTTTGTAGAATGTTTAACCAGTGATATCTGATGTTTTATGATTCAGTTTGTGAAAGAATCAAAGAGAGGATTGATAGAGAATTCAAACAGGCTGCATTCAGACAGGCTGTGAAAATTCACAGACCCCAAGTCAAAGCTGCTACGTGCAACTCAGCATGTTGCATTAAGTCATCAATCAACTTGACATTTTATGACCTTGGGTAACGAGCCAATTAAAGGTTAAAAGACTATCAATTGAGCCAATAAGGTCAAAGAAGGCGAGTTCTTTTCTGTAAATTGAACCAGGTATAAGTACAGCCATTTTGGCCATGTGGTCTCAGAAGGACAAAGGCCTGGCTTAAAGCCAGAAGCTTGTTACTGGTGCCAGAATAAAGTTACATTAAAGCTACAACTGGAGTTCGTATTTCATTGGAAATTAAGAGATCTAACAATCGTTTAAGATTTAAGCTCCCACTGATGGGTAATGCACGAAACCAGAGCTGAGAGGTTATACCTATCAGGAAAGATTGAGGTTCTTTTCTCTTGAAAAGAACAGGCTGAGGGGTGACCTGATAGAGATTATGAAAGGGTTTTATAGGGTAAACATGGCGATGTTTCCACTTGTGGGGGGGAGACCAAAACTAGAGGTCAAAAATATAAGATAGTCACTCATGAATCCAACAGGGAATTCAGGAGAAACATCTTTATCCAAAGTTGAGTTAGAATGTGGAATTCTCTACCACAAGAAATAGTCGAGGCGAATAGAATAGATGCATTTAAGAGGAAGCTGGATAAACTCATAAGGGAGAAAGGAATAGAAGGATCTGTTGATAGGGTAAGATAAAGTGGATAGGAGAAGTTCATATGGAGCACAAATCATGGCATGGACCAGTTAGGCCCAATGGCCTGTTTCTGTGCTATACATTTTATGTAATTCTATGTAACAACTCCAGCTCCCTGCTCCCTAGGCTAGCGAGAAAATAAATTCCGATCTGAAAACTGAAGTGACTTGGATCGGGTCAGAGTCTTTCTTTGATGGTTCATATCCATAGTTGGCACAATGGAACGGTATGTTGGACCCCAAACCAAGCTGCACCACATGTCTATAATTCTTAGTGCATGTTGAATTGCTCAATGCAATTGTCCCACTGCCATTTCAAATGGATTAATCTCATTTTCTCGAGTGAGATTACAATAAGCAGCGGGAGAGCCAGGGCAGAGAGCTATCTTGGGCCACTGTTGAGAAAGGTGTTGGCAGCCATTTTCAGAGCTTCACTAGAAAAGCTGGCAGCGCTTGCCTATCTGCCCCCTCGAACAGAACAGAAATGGTAGAGAGGGACCCAGGAAAAGGGAAGGGGTAATAATATTTTTTTAAAGCGGAACCCTCACCAAAATAAAATATTGGTTCTCAATCCCGGAGATGAGATCTGTGAAGCTTTGCGGTCACTGGGCAATCATTGCTTTCTATGGAAGGATGTGCTAGATGGGCCGAATGAGCTGCTCATATACTTTGGGCTAGACTTTCCAATTTACATCGTTGGGCTAGTGCCCATATATCATCCAAAAAGGCTTGCTAGTGCTCATTTTGACTCAAAAGTTGCAAATTGGGCCAATACATCGCCGGAAAATTGACATCCCAACTTTCGGCTCACATCGCCGAAGTGATCGCAGAGGTGATCGCCCACACAACGCCCAGCCCAATTTTCGGCACATCGATGGGCTGATCGCTGGCTGAGAACATCGCTGGAGAATAGTTGCTTTTCCCTGGCCTTCCTCACAGAGTTTGGCACTACGGACGCCATTTTGAACGTCGCAGGAAGAGAGGAGGCTGCTTAAACAGGGGCTTTTTGATAGTTTGTGAATTATTTAAGGGCCTCTTAAAGATAGATCCACTCACAATTAGACGTTTTATTATATTTATATTAATAAGTGACGTTTCATCCTTACTTGGTCTAGCCTGGCATTGTTTTACAACAGTTGCATTCATGTTTTACTAAAACTTACATTATTAGAAGACACTGCACAACAATTGTAAAGTGAAAGAAAATTGTTCTCATAAAATAATAGCTCTTGAATGTTATTTTTAAATAACAAACACAAAAGCACACTCCCACCCACACCCGCACCCCCCCTACAACCCCCCCACCCATACCACAACAGTGAAACAACAATAAAAACATCAACAACAAACAACGTGAACAATATGTACAATACAAAAAAGATTGCACCTTCCCCCTCCCGCTACCTGCGGCCACGTTTCCTTCCAGATCCTGGACACACCCGTCTTCTTACCTCACCCACCCATTTTGGTCCCCGGTACTGCTACGAAGCTGGCGTGCAGTGGGCAACAGCAAGACTTCCTGCCGTGGTGGGGGATATGGTGGCACGATCGCCTATTGGGGGGCTGTTGTAGGGGAAGACAAAATAGGGGGATCGCCTTCCGAATCAGGAGGTGGTGCTTCCTCCTGACCCGCCTGTGTGCTGGTGCTTGTAGTCACGGGACCTTGGGGTGCAATGCCGTGTGCCGCCAAGAACGCATGCCACAATGCATGGGTGGAGGTGGTGTTTTCACGTATCTCGTGGATCATCTGCCGCATCGCCCCCGCTTGGTGAGCAGACACCCGGGATAATTCCTCTGTGAACTCCAAACACCTGGAGCTGCTTGCGATTGATCACGACAGACTCCTCACACAGTCATGCCAGGCTCTCTACACGATCGTCCAGGGTAGGCCTTTGCTCAAGCCGCTGACCCGGCCTCCGTGGGGTCTGCGACAGCACCAATGTGCGCCTTGGCATCGCCAATTGCATGCCGCTTGTTGCCGCTACCTCTTCTGTGGAAATCAACGTCGCGGCCACAGGTTCAACAGACAGAGGGATGCAAGGGGCACCCTCCTCTGTCTCCAAGTATTCCTCCTCCTTGGGCTCGGTGGTCTCCTCTTCACCACCCGTGGTGAATGACACATGTGGTGGGGTAGGTGCATGTGAGGGTGTGTCCTCCATTGGCGCCTCGGGAGCTGGGAGTCCTGCAAAACACAATTGAGCTTATTAGAACAGAAGGGATTGTTGCGCTGCGCCGGCATACGTAGGAGGAACAGCACTACTCCAATAAATGTTACGTAGTAATGCATCATATGGTAGTACATATGGTGGTACATCTATGTGGAATTCACTGCGACAGTGAGCTGTGGAGGCTGGATCAGTCATAGATAGACAGAATGATAAGGGAGCGAGGGTTTATGGGGTGCAGACAGAGAAGGGGACAGATGGCTAGATAGCCTGTTCTTATGTTCTTATGTTGTCAACTTGAGAGTAGCGCAGAGTAGCACAGAGGCTGCATGCATAACAGGACATCATTCGTCTATTCTATTATAATGAAATGATGTTACCTTACTTTAACACTGCTTGACACATTATCATGTGACACATGGGATGGTCCGACAACACCACGGGGGTGATTGCGCGACTGTGGGCCCCCACTAGTGCTGCAGCACATTCCTCAAGGCCGGTCAGTGGCTGTATTACAGCAGGACCTCCTCCGGTGTGCCTCTGCTGCGCCCGATTATGAGATATCTTCTTCTGCAAACGTGAAAAGAGCATGGCATAAGCTACTTGACTAGGTTATATAATTTATATACAACGTTATGTGCGCTAAGGGTTTGTTTCTACAATTGATGCACAATTATAACAAAGATCGGTGTGTTTAGGAGCTAATGCTTGACACAAACATCTCTCTCAAATACAATCTACATTGAACTCGGCAATGACAGTAGCTAATATCTAAAATTGTCCCAGGCCAGACAGTGAGCAAAGGCAGCTCTCCCCCCGTCCATGCTGGGTCCCTGTGTAAGTGACAGCAGCCAGAGAGATTTAAAAAGGGCAAAGGTTCATAGCCATGTCCAGTTCTTAGTGGGGATGATATATCTTATATATTTTACAATAACAAGCTTACATTCAATCTAGGAGATTGACTATTATAATTAAAATTATACTCAGAATTTGCATCATTACAATATAAAATCATACTTACTCTTGCTGATGCCACAAGGTTGTTCCAGTGCTTACGGCATTGGTCGGATCCACTGGCTTCATGGGACACAGACGAGACGACAGCGGCAATCTCGCTCCATATCTGACGGTATGCCTGTGGTTCTGGTTTTCCACCATGCTCCCCGTCCCAGTCAATTTGGCCCACCGGGAGTGGACCTCCATGACGAGGGCCTCGTTGGCCCCATCCGAAAAGGGTTTGAACCTCTTCCTCCTCATCACCACATCTCTAACACTTTCATCACTGTCAGACATATTCTTTACCTCTCTCTCTATCTCTCTCTCTATTTTCTCTCTCCTCTCTGTCTCTGCCTTCCTCCTCTCTCTCTCTCTATCTCTCTCTCTCTCTATCCTCTCTCGATCTCTCTCCCCCTTCTGCGCATGTGTGGAAGACCCCTGACCTCCCGACACGCAGGAAAACATGTCCACCAAAAAAAAACACGCATACGCAGAAGCCCATTGCTAGGGAAGCTTTTGCCTTCACCAATGCTGCGTGATCACTGGGCGATGTCACATCGCTGGGATCTTGCTTCACCCATTTCACATTGCTGGACTATCGCCGAGCCAAAAGCCGCAATCCAAAAAATGGGCAATGGTCCAGCGATCATGAAGGCTGAAACATCGCTAAGGCTGGAACATCGCCCATTTTTTGGGCCCTAGCGAGCAAAGTGGAAAGTGTAGCCCTTTGTGATCATTGGAATCAGGAAAGTGCAGGAAGAAAGAAAGAAACATTACTGACTTTCTCAATTTTGGAATAAAAATACAGAAAATCCTTCTTTTTCCACTGTAATGTCCCTATGCAGGAAGCAAATGAGAGAGGAATAACAGTGAAAACAAGAACTATTGCGCTGTTGTATAGCTTGAAACTTTATTGGTATCACTCATTGATGTTAGTCAATTTCAGAGCTGCTTGTCCAACAAAATTGCAGTGCTCTACAAAATCAACCTAGGAGTTTCCTCAAAGGCATATATTGATTAATGTAAGGCATGTTGTAGTATGGTTTACATCAGACATTCTTCAGGTTTAGGTCCTTCAGATGTCTTTAGGTGTGTGCTTTAATTTGTTGAGGTCTGGGGGAGCGTTAGCCTCCCTCAACCTGCTTGCCACAGGTCCTAATGGGTTCATTAGCTTTTCAGCAAGGCCTCTAGATAGCATGCCCTGACTTGAGAAAATAAATAGTCAGTCTAATTGTTAACCAAACATGATGGGTATCCTTTAGTCAGAGCCCTTGACCAATTGTTGATATGAAGTTTGAAACCCCGTTGAAATCAACATGTCCAGAATTAAATGTCAAACACACACTATTTTGGAATCCATAACCTCCATCCGTTGGTAAAGTGTAGTCATTGGCTGTCCCTATCCCCAGATTCAGTGTTCAGCTGTAGTCACTGTTTGACTGAAGGCCACATTGACTGATTACTGTCCAAAATCAGACTCTGCCGCCTAAATTCCACCGGCAATCACTCCAGCCCCCTACCTACCTTCTCAGTCCCCAGGCATGGTCACTTTACCTGCAGTTATGGCTTATTTCCTCAACCAGATTTGCTGCTTGGCTTGTGTTGTGAGTTGATAATTGCTGATTGGTTCTTGCAAAGAGATGTTAAAGCTATGAAACGTTTGCCAAAATCACTGTGTCAGATATTATTTTGTCAGCCAAATGTTTAATCTTGGTACAGTACAGCTGAACAAATCCTAGACATCCCAATTTGAATCTCTGGCTGAGAGCCCCTCGCAGCTTTATATGTGCGTCGGAGCAGGCCGGGGAGCAGAAGGAGCAGTGTGGCGGCCTAGCCCAGCCGTCTGAGCATTCCCCGGCCTGCGAGCACCATCGGAGCAGGCCGGGGAGTGGAAGGATCAGCGTGGCAGTGTACCACTGCAGGGAGCAGCACATGCTGGAGCAGGAAAGCAACGGCAGTGAAGAGTGACATCATCAAGAGCCAGGTCACTGCAGCTCGGGCAGATACAGCAGGAGCGGTGAGGTCGGGGCAAAGGAGCAGCAAGAGATTGTAGAGGGATGTGATCGGGGCCCAGGAGAGGCGTGAGTTTGGGGGCCTGAAAAGAGGCAAGGGCCCACGTGCAGCACGGGCCAGCACACACTACGATATGTGTGCGCACTAGGTCCGTGCAGCAGAGCAGGTCTCCAGTCGTCTTGGTTAATCCTTGCTACTGGACCAAGACCTAGCTCTGTCAAGCCCGTGTGGTGGCTGGTGTGCAACGGTCACCACACGTTAAAAAAATCCACACACAGGCATCTTTCACCCTTGAGGATTTAGTTCGGGACCTGGAATTTTAGGTCCTTCATTGAAACACCTATGAACTTTTTGACATGGAAGCAAGTCATCCTCGATTCGAGGGATTGCTTATGATGATGATGATGGTATACGTGCGTATATTGTCCACTCAACACTTACCAGACATCCTTATTCAGCTACAGAGGAAGAATAACCATTTACCAATGGTTGAATGCTAAGTTTGCATTGATATGAATAATAAATAATATGTAGTTATACAGGTTACATTTGATTGCATTGTTTCCAAGAAGTTCTGTAACATTGCAGTATGGGATGAACAACTCTAGGTACGTCACCTAGAAGAACTGTCATGCTATGCTGTAAAGTATTGGAATAGGCTTGAAAACTGGGCTCAGTGCAATGCTTGTACCGGTACCAGATAAAAGAAAGCATTAGCCAACACATGCCCACAAGGTTCTGGGTGCCAACACGTTACCATAGCCTCCACCAAATAATAAGTGACTGGCATAAGCAAAAACCATGGGCTAGAACCTCCACTTTTTTTGCCTGCTTAACGCCCACTTAGCGCCCATTTTACCACTGAAATGACGTATAATGCCCATATATCGCCCATTTTGGCACAAAATGGAAACTGGCAGGCATTTTTCGGAAACCTATCACCAAGCGTTACTTTCCCCATGTGCTTAATGCCGAGAAAAAATATTAATGCCCGGCAACTGTTTTTTGTCGGAAAGAGCATATTTACCCAAACTAGTGGCCATGGAGATCGCCCATCATCAATTTCACCACCTCGCACACATTTCGCCCTCAATATCGCTCACTCAAAAAAACGCTCACAAAAAGTAGAACTAACCGGAACGAATCACAGCGTTATGGACGCAATGTTGTAGATCACATGTCACGTCCTTTAAAAGGCTGCTGTGCTTCAACTTTGGCGGAGTTTGGAGGTACTCTGCAGGTCGTTGGAGTTGATGTGAACACCTGTAAAAACATCTTGACCATACTGTGAGTGATTGGAATTGAAGAGGTGTCTTCATCTGGACATTCCTTGTTTGTGAGCAATCGGTGGAAAACAGAGAGCTACTGCAATGGGGCCTGTCCTTTCTCACCCTCTCTTGGTGACCAAATACATGCAGCAGAGTCGACATCGCTGAAGTAACGCTCCACTGCATCATGTGCCCAATGTAAGACGTGACAGACTGATGAGGAGGACCATACATTACACCCCCCGCAAGTACAAGGAGAAGCATTCTTACCTCGACTTGCCTGACACCACCTGCCTTCAGAGACTGCGCTTCCACAAAGAGGTTAACACTGAGGTATGCCAGCTGATAAGGGCAGATCTGCAGCCTGCCAGACCATCAGAACTGCATTGTCCGTCGAGTTTAAAGTCACTGTCGTTCTACACCTCGGCTTCTTTTCAGGCCACAGCTGGCCACACATCGCTGCATTAGACAGGTCACTGAAGCCTTGTATGTATGCAGGAGGGACTTGATCAGCTTCCCTATGACCAGGGCGGCACAGAGTGAGAGGGCTCTAGGATTCTCCAGGATTGCAAACTTCCCCAAGGTGCAGGGAGCAATAGACTGTACGCACATCACGATGAGGGCACCTTTTCAGGATGCTGAGGTTTTCAGGAACCGCAAGAGATTCCACTCCCTGAATGTTCAACTGGTTGTCGACCACCAGCAAATTATACTGGCAGTGAATGCTCAATTTCCAGGCTGCATCCATGATGCGCACATCCTGCGTGAGAGCACTATATCTGACTTGTTTATCAATGAGCCACAAGGTCAATGCTGGATGTTTAGGGACAAAGGATATGGTCTCGCCACCTGGCTGATGACCCCCCTGCATGACACCCACACCGAGGCCGAGAGGCGATACAACGAGAGCCACAGAGCAACTCGCAACATCATGGAGAAAACTATTGAAGTGCTAAAGCAGCGCTTTAGATGCCTTTACCACTAAGGAGGCGAGCTCCAATACGACCCTGAGCAGGTAGCTCAATTCGTGGTGGTCTGCTCCATGCTATACAACTTGGCTATCAGGAGGAGACAAGAATTGCCTGATGAGTATGACAGTCCACCTCACCAGAGAGAGGAAGAGGAGGACGAAGAGGCGGACGCTGACATCGGACCAGACAATCAAGCTGACGCAGAAGCCATGCCCCTGCCCCCCTGTACATTGCATGAAAGGGCCCAAGGTGGCATGATAGCTGCAAGAGCCTTACCTCAGGAGCTCATCAATGATCATTTTGCCTGAAAGAACTTTGGTGTTATTTACAAGGCTGACACACTGCTGGGTGTGCAGGTCATACATTAATGGTGGGCATCACCTTGGTGACAGTTAAAGTTTAAGTTGATTGAAGTTAAGTGATTTTAAGGAATCACCAGTGTGTAATGGTGCAGCTATCTGAGCTAATGCGCTGCAAGGTATAGTTAAATAAAAAACCGAACATTAGTCTGAAATCATCAGTATTTCTGTACAAATCAACCCTTCCCACCCACCCCACTCCCCCACCGCCGGCTTCTCCTCCCCACCTCTACCCCTTCCCTTTACCCTCCTGACTCTAAGCTGCCTGGCTGAGGAGGTTCTCAGGTGGTGCTTCATTGGGCGGGTGGGGGAGGGGCGGTGACGGCCGAAGCACTGCTTGGACGGATACCGGGAAAGGACGGTCCCGAGGTGGGAACGTGCTCTGAGCCAGAAGCAAGATGTTGCCGCTGGCTCTCATGTGTGGTTAACAATGGGGGTGCGGTGCAGTGCAGTGCCACACTCCGGGACCACTGGGAGCCCTCTGCCACCAGTGTTCCTGGCTACCAGCTCCATGGTCTCCTCCATCCCTTCCATTTTATGTGTTATTTGTTGGACAAAAACTCGGTGCCAACTATGTTCTTGGTGCTTAGTGGGCTTTTTGCTGCTGGTGAACCTCTGTCGTTTCTCCCACAATAGCCAAACAAGCACACACCACAGCCACACATGCTTTCAGTGCCAGTGAGCTCCCTCTCTCTCTGTCCCCTCTTCTGCGCATGTCATGATGACCCTTGACCTCCTGAATTGCGGGAATTGAGCATTGCCATGCCATTGCTAAGGACGGTCACACTTTACGGCAGGTGGTCAGAAAAATTTAACGCTACCGCCCATTTGATATGGCTTGCGATAACGGCCATTTTCAAAAATGTAAACTAGGTGTTTTGAGAATGGATGAGAAGCCAGTGATCTGAAAACCCTTTTTTAACGCCCACGCTGGAAATAATGCCCATTTTTGGGAATAAGCTCAAAAGTGGAGGTTCTAGCCCCATGGCTGCTACAGCATCTGAACAGGATAAAGATCCCAATCTCAGTTCTTCCCATCCTATCGCTGCGCGGATGAAACGGCATGTTTCTAAATACATTCGTATTCATGTCAAAATGTATTATTACATCTACCCCTCCCAAACCTGCAATCTCTACCATCTAGAAGGACAAGGGCAGCAAGCGCATGGGAACACCATCACCTCCAAGTTCCCCTCCAAGTCACACACCATCTTGACTTGGAAATATATCGCAGTTCCTTCATCGTCGCTGGGTCAAAATCCTGGAACTCCCTCCCTAACAGTGCTGTTATCTCATGGACTGCAGCAATTCAAGGAGGCAGCTCATCTTCTTGAGGGCAATTAGAGATGGACAATAAATGCTGGCCTTGCCAGTGACATCCCATGAATTAATTTTAAAAAGATAGATAAGGGTAAGTGAAAACGGTGGGAAGTCAGTGCTGCAATGAGAGAGTCTTCTACATTTTTAGTTCTCTGAATCTCCAGTATCCATCCACATTAGCTATTTCATTTTTTGAAGAAGTTTTTTATGATCAGAGATGAGATAGAGAGGAAACATAGAGAAAATCATCTTCTATATCTAATTATTTGTTATCATTATAAACCCTAAATATTGAATTTCAGATTACAGACTTCAGCTGCACCAGTCTTGTAGTAGTTTATAATTTAAAATGCACCAGGCCTTTTCTCATTCTATGCTATCCTATATTATACAAATCCAAATTTTCTTCAAAATGGTAACACATATTGGGTTCAGATAATGTCAAATGCAGCTTATTAGACATTATCTGATCCTTGAAATCTGTTTCCTCCCAGAGGCATATTAATAAAGGAAGAATTAGTATTTATACAGCATCTTTCACATTATCATAACTTTACACCCAATGAAGTACTTTTGAAGTGTAGAAACATAGAAACATAGAAAATAGGTGCAGGAGTAGGCCATTCGGCCCTTCTAGCCATTCAATGAGTTCATGGCTGAACATGCAACTTCAGTACCCCATTCCTGCTTTCTTGCCATACCCCTTGATCCCCTTAGTAGTAAGGACTACATCGAACTCCTTTTTGAATATATTTAGTGAATTGGCCTCAACAACTTTCTGTGGTAGAGAATTCCACAGGTTCACCACTCTCTGGGTGAAGAAGTTTCTCCTCATCTCGGTCCTAAATGGCTTACCCCTTATCCTTAGACTGTGACCCCTGGTTCTGGACTTCCCCAACATTGGGAACATTCTTCCTGCATCTAACCTGTCTAAACCCATCAGAATTTTAAACGTTTCTATAAGGTCCCCTCTCATTCTTCTGAACTCCAGTGAATACAAGCCCAGTTGATTCAGTCTTTCTTGATAGGTCAGTCCCGCCATCCCGGGAATCAATCTGGTGAACCTTCGCTGCACTCCCTCAATAACAAGAATGTCCTTCCTCAGGTTAGGAGACCAAAACTGTACACAATACTCCAGGTGTGGCCTCACCAATGCCCTGTACAACTGTAGCAACACCTCCCTGCCCCTGTACTCAAATCCCCTCGCTATGAAGGCCAACATGCCATTTGCTTTCTTAACCGCATGCTGTACTTGCATGCCAACCTTCAATGACTGATGTACCATGACACCCAGGTCTCGTTGCACCTCCCCTTTTCCTAATCTGTCACCATTCAGATAATAGTCTGTCTCTCTGTTTTTACCACCAAAGTGGACAACCTCACATTTATCCACATTATACTTCATCTGCCATGCATTTGCCCACTCACCTAACCTATCCAAGTCGCTCTGCAGCCTCATAGCATCCTCCTCGCAGCTCACATTGCCACCTAACTTAGTGTCATCCGCAAATTTGGAGACACTACATTTAATCCCCTCGTCTAAATCATTAATATACAGTGTAAACAGCTGGGGCCCCAGCACAGAACCTTGTGGTACCCCACTAGTCACTGCCTGCCATTCTGATAAGTACCCATTTACTCCTACTCTTTGCTTCCTGTCTGACAACCATTTCTCAATCCATGTCAGCACACTACCCCCAATCCCATGTGCTTTAACTTTGCACATTAATCTCGTGTGTGGAACCTTGTCAAAAGCCTTCTGAAAGTCCAAATATACCACATCAACTGGTTCTCCCTTGTCCACTCTACTGGAAACATCCTCAAAAAATTCCAGAAGATTTGTCAAGCATGATTTCCCTTTCACAAATCCATGCTGACTTGGACCTATCATGTCACCTCTTTCCAAATGCGCTGCTATAACATCCTTAATAATTGATTCCATCATCTTACCCACTACCGATGTCAGGCTGACCGGTCTATAATTCCCTGTTTTCTCTCTCCCTCCTTTTTTAAAAAGTGGGGTTACATTGGCTACCCTCCACTCGATAGGAACTGATCCAGAGTCAATGGAATGTTGGAAAATGACTGTCAATGCATCCGCTATTTCCAAGGCCACTTCCTTAAGTACTCCTGGAGATTTATCGGCCTTCATTCCCATCAATTTCCCCAACACAATTTCCCGACTAATAAGGATTTCCCTCAGTTCCTCCTCCTTACTAGACCCTCTGACCCTTCTTATATCCGGAATGTTGTTAGTGTCCTCCTTAGTGAATACCGAACCAAAGTACTTGTTCAATTGGTCCGCCATTTCTTTGTTCCCCGTTATGACTTCCCCTGATTCTGACTGCAGGGGACCTATGTTTGTCTTTACTAACTTTTTTCTCTTTACTTATCGATAGAAACTTTTGCAATCCGTCTTAATGTTCCCTGCAAGCTTCCACTCGTACTCTATTTTTCCTGCCCTAATAAAATCCTTCGTCCTCCTCTGCAGAGTTCAAAATTTCTCAAAGTCTCCGGGTTCACTGCTATTTCTGGCCAATTTGTATGCCACTTCCTTGGCTTTAATACTATCCCTGATTTCCCTTGATAGCCACGGTTGAGCCACCTTCGCTTTTTTATTTTTATGCCAGACAGGAATGTACAATTGTTGTAGTTCATCCATGCGGTCTCTAAATGTCTGCCATTGCCCCTCCACAGTCAACCCCTCAAGTATCATTCGCCAATCAATCCTAGCCAATTCACGCCTCATACCTTCAAAGTTACCCTTCTTTAAGTTCTGGACCATGGTCTCTGAATTAACTGTTGCATTCTCCATCCCAATGCAGAATTCCACCATATTATGCTCACTCTTCCCCAAGGGGCCTCGCACAACGAGATTGCTAATTAATCCTCTCTCATTACACAACACCCCAGTCTAAGATGGCCTCTCCCCTCGTTGGTTCCTCGACATATTGGTCTAGAAAACCATCCCTTACGCACTCCAAGAAATCCTCTTCCACCGTATTGCTTCCAGTTTGGTTAGCCCAATCTATGTGCATATTAAAGTCACCCATTATAACTACTGCACCCTTATTGCATGCACCCCTAATTTCCTGTTTGATGCCCTCCCCAACATCACTACTACTGTTTGGAGGTCTGTACACAACTCCCACTAACGTTTTTTGCCCTTTGGTGTTCTGCAGCTCTACCCATATAGATTCCACATCATTCAAGCTAATGTCATTCCTAATTATTGTATTAATCTCCTCTTTAACCAGCAATGCTACCCCACCTCCTTTTCCTTTTATTCTATCCTTCCTGAATGTTGAATACCCCTGGATGTTGAGTTTCCAGCCCTGATCATCCTGGAGCCACGTCTCCGTAATCCCAATCACATCATATTTGTTAACATCTATTTGCACAGTTAATTCATCCACCTTATTATGGATACTCCTTGCATTAAGACACAAAGCCTTCAGGCTTGTTTTTTTAACACCCTTTGTCCTTTTAGAATTTTGTTGTACAGTGGCCCTTTTTGTTCTTTGTCTTGCGTTTCTCTGCCCTCCACTTTTTATCATCTCCTTTCTGTTTTTTGCATTTATCTCCTTTTTGTTTCCCTCTGTCTCCCTCCATTGGTTCCCATCCCCCTGCCATATTAGTGTAGTTACTGTTGCAATGCATGGTAGCCAATTTGCACAAACAATGAAATAAATGACCAGATAATCTGTTTATTGATGTTGGTTGAGGGATAAATATTGCCCAGGACATTGGGCGAACTGCCTTTTTCCTCTTCAAATAATGCCATGGGATCTTTTATGTCCACCTGAGAGGACTGACCCAGATTGCTTTAAAACAGGGGTGTCAAACTCATTCTTATATGGTGGTCCTGATCCAATATCCTGACACCTGGCTTTGGACCCCGTTCAGCAAAAAATGCTCAAAATTAGAAATAAAGATAACCCACATTAGGTGCGAGACATTGGGCTGGATTTTCGGGTCGTTGCGACTCGGTTTTCGCTGGGTTTTGACTCTCTGCGACGAAAAATGGAGTGGTGAGCTCTTTTGCATCCGGGCACGATCCTCGGGTTGGTTTTTGCGGCCGACAGTACTTAGAAGCACCACCAGGGAGAACTGCGCCGGGTGTGCAACAGATCACATTATGTCACCGGCAGAAGTTTCAACAAACACCCGACCCATACGCCCCGAAAGACACCCCGCGTATACCGCCAGGGAAAACACAGCGGTCCAGCTCTGCCGGCCGCACTGAGTTGGATAAACTGCAAAAAAGGTAAGTTCCAGTTTTTATTCTTTTATATTTTTGCAGCGATTTGTGTTGTAAGGGTGTTGGCAATGTTTTTTGAAAGTTATTGTGAATTTTTTTTTCCCCTCTCTCGGAGCGCTCCCGGCCCCGCACTTTAGTTGGCAAGGTTCCAGATTTTGTGCCGCGAAAGTAGTATAACGCCTCCCTTTGCTCTGGCGCAGGGCTCAAATGACAAAAGTTGCTCCACAAGGCACAAACGTTAATCGGGCGGTAAATTTTCCGACCCGCCTCCATTTTTGCCCCCAAAATTAGTTCTTTTTTGTTGTTCATCTTCAATTATTGCACTCTTTTTATTTTGTACTGATGTAATCCTTTTGAACATTTTTATATATTTTTTCCAAGTTCTTTCTTTCCTTGTTGGGTTTGTGCAGTATATTTTCTTCCTTACCTCCATGTTAATCGCTCTGTTCTTCCATTTTGGAGATGGCGCATATCCCTTATATTTATTTCACTTCAGTATATATATGAAGTTGCTGGTTGAATTTGATAACTAATTTCAGGAATTACTGAGTGGGGTTGTTCAGTGATTAGTATGCTGATTTTGTGTTGATAGCTATTTATAGCAATGACTGATTCAAATAAAACGATTGTTGATATGACTGTATGAATTTAAGAAAGCATTTTTGAAAGTGCGTTACATGTCAATCAGTTGTGGACAGCAATTTGTGAAGCAGTTGGTTGATTTTATGAATTAGCGTTTCTGCTAATCCATTGCATCATCGCCCTTCTGTTCTCGGCCTTCTGATCCCCATCCTTCGGCTCAACCTGCCGCCACTACTTCAGATTAACAACTGATGGCATTTCTTCCGCCACCGCTGCTCAACTCTGAATACGCTTTCCACTTTTTGCACATGCCCGTCTCTATGACTGATGTTATCCAACACCTTTCTCCAATTCAGTGGGCCTGCTCAAAAGTCGGGCTTTGTCTTTCCAGAAGATTTTTCCTGGGCACTCCTAACTCCAACATTCAAGGGAAGTCACGGCTTCGACCAGCGGCTTCACAGTTATTTATTATTTAAATTGTTGGCTAATTTAAGATTAAACGTGCAAGATAATATATATCTCTGAAGAGAAAGAAATGGGGGGGTACAAGCTGTCTTCAAAATAGAAGAACAGGGAAATTAAAATAGAGGTAAGGAAAAATATGTACTCTACAAACCCAACAGGGAAAGGAAGGGGAAGGAAGGCTGGCTCTGGCCCAAGGACTGTACCCACAAGTATTTTTTAAATGAATTCTTCGGAAATGGGTGTCACTAGTGAAAGGGTTAAAAAGCATTAGAATTTTCTAAAAAGGCCAGTAATTATTGTCCATCTCTAGTTGCCCTAGAGAAGATGGTGGTGAGCCGACTTCTTGAACCATTGCATTCCAGGGTGAATTGTTCCTGCAATACTGTTAGGTAAGGAGTTCCAAGATTTTGAGCCAGCGACGATGAAGAAACGGCGAAATATGCCCAAGTCGGGATGGTGCGAGACTTGGAGATGATGGTCTTCCTATGTACCTGCTGCCTTTGTCTCTTTAGGTGGTGGAGGTCACGGGTTTGGGAGGATTGATGGCCTTGGTTTAACATCTCCATCAAATGGATGGCATCACTGACAATGCAGCACTACCTCAGTATTGCACTCAAGTGTCAGTGTACAACAACAACTTATATTTATATAGCACCTTTAATGGAATAAAATGTCCCAAGGTACTTCACAGGAGTGTTATCAAAAAACAAAATTTGCCACTGAGCCATATAAGGCGATGTTAGGGCAGATGACCAAAGGTCTAGATGGGAGTAGGGCTTGAAACCCTGACTTGGAAGTGCGAGCGCTGAGCCAGATAGATTTTGTGAAGTAATGTTCCCTGCACGGGAATACGGCTCAGGAGTTCAGGAATGGAGGTCTGTGTGCCGGATACAATCTTCCTTAGTCAGATTCCCAATGTGCAAAACCAAACCATCAGGAGCACTAGTTCATAAATTCTATCTCAACATGATATGCAAGTATACTTACAGTGCTATAAATATGGATCGAGAAGATTGAGTGCTCCGATCCCTGACAGCTAAGGCATGTCTCCATGTCCTATATCAGAACAAATTCTAGGGGTCGATTTTAACCGTTCCTGACAAGCCAGTTTTACACCCTGCTACATTTTACCTTTCCCCTGACTAATTAAAATCAATCCCATCGTGTCGTTTTTAAAATTGATTTTGAAAGTGCAGCATTGAGCCAGAGTGCTGGTCATCACCTAATTCAATTTGCTTAAGTAGTGCTTTGTAAAATGGTTGTGGAACAGAATCTCGAGTACACATGGTGCAGTTTAAGAGCATTTTAAAAATTAACAAAACTACCTGGAAGTTGTAATTTCATCTCTCACTTTGATTACTCTTAATCTTTGCCATATTTATGCGTTTTGGTGGAAAGTCCAGATCAATTTTCCCCGGTCATTTGCGCTGTTTTTTTGGCGTGCACCGTTTTTTTTTATGTATTTATTTTTTCCAAGTTTCCCCCTGCAATCTGCGCCGGCGTAACTGACTCGTTACGATTTTTCTAAACCAGTTTTTTTTTACTCTATAAGGAGCGTTCCCTCATGTCTGCGCCGGTTGTTTGTAACTTTTTGCAGTTTTGTCAACATTTTTTCCTCTTAGCGTATCTGGCCACTCCCAAAAAACCATCTGGGCACTTAAGAAAACCAGCGCACATTCACAAATCGCCGCTGAAAGACGCTATTGTTTTTAAACCGAAGATTTTGGAGGGAATCAAGAAAACTGTCAAAATCAATAATAAAGTTCAACTTTTTTTACCTGTCGACATAGTAAAAGTAAATTTGTTGGATTTCAGAAGTTTTCTCATTTTTTTACTCATTCACATTCTACCACCGAATGTCTTGAAGCAAGGCTGGAGGGTTGTAGCTTTGGCCGGCAGAATTGGCCCTGGACACAGAGGCTCGGGGCTCAGCTAGAAAACAAGCCAAGGGTGGGGGTGGATGAGAGATAGAGAGCGAGGTGTCGATCAGAAGGTTTCGAGCCCGGGGAGCGAGGTGCCGATCAGAAGGCTTCTGAGAACTGCAATGAGGGTGTGGGGTGGTGGGGGGTGGAGGGGGGGGGCAGGTGAGAGAGAGAAGGGGAGAAGTCACAAGACTGCAATTAGTTAAGGGGGGGGGGAGAGGAGAAGTCACAAGACCTTGGGTGTGGTCCATCCATACCGACCCTAGGGAGAAAGAAAACTATGCACTGGAGGAAGGGACTGAGTGTAACGTAGCCAAGTTTGCCAACGATACAAAGATGGGAGGAAAAGCAATGTGTGAGGAGGACACACAAAATCTGCAAAAGGACAAAGACAGGCTAAGTGAGTAGGCAAAAATTTGGCAGATGGAGTATAATGTTAGAAAGTGTGAGGTGATGCAGTTTGGCAGAAAAAAATCAAAGAGCAAGTTATTATTTAAATGGAGAAAGACTGCAAAGTGCTGCAGTACAGCGGGACCTGGGGATACTCGTGCATGAAACACAAAAGGTTAGTATGCAGGTACAGCAAGTGATCAGGAAGGCCAATGGAATCTTGGCCCTTATTGCAAAGGGGATGGAGTATAAAAGCAGGGAAGTCTTGCTACAGTTGTACAGGGTATTAGTGAGGCCACACTTGAAATACTGTGTGCATATTTAGTTTCCATATTTACGAAAGGATATACTTGCTTTAGAGGCAGTTCAGAGAAGGTTCACAAGGTTGATTCCAGAGATGAGGGGATTGATTTATGAACGGTTGAGTTGGTTGGGCCTCTACTCATTGGAATTCAGAAGAATGAGAGGTAATCTTATCGAAATGTATAAGATTATGAGGGGGCTTGACAAGGTGGATGCAGAGAGGATGTTTCTGCTAATAGGGGAAACTAGAACTAAAGGGCATAATCTTAGAATATGGGGCTGCCCATTTAAAACTGAGATGAGGAGAAATTTCTTCTCTCAGAGGGTTGTGGATCTGTGGAATTCGCTACCTCAGAGAGCTGTGGAAGCTGGGACATTGAATAAATTTAAGACAGAAATAGACAGTTTCTTAAACGATAAGGGAATAACGGGTTATGGAGAGCGGGCAGGGAAGTGGACCTGAATCCATGATCGGATCAGCCATGATCGTATTAAATGGCGGAGCAGGCTCAAGGGGTTGCATGGCCTTCTCCTGCTCCTATTTCTTATGTTCTTATTGTTGTGTATAGAAGAACTCCATGAGGCTGAGTACTGTGAGCTAAACTCAGTGTGACCTTAGTCTTCTTTATTACAACTCCAGATTGCCTAAACAACATGGCAGCCAACCTTTTATACCGGCCCTGCACGTGTGTGCAGGTGACCATTAGGACTCCAACAGTCGCGCCTTCTGGTGGCAAGTATTACATGGTTACATACATAACATCACTCCCCCCAAAATCTTCGGTGCAAGATATTTACAAGTTGAGGCGATTCGGAGCCCTTCACTCCCTCGTTGATCGTCTAAGTTCAAACCCTGGCGTGTGTGAGTTGGTTGGACCATTGCTGCACTGCACCGCGGCTGGTCTGACCAGACTGTCAGGAACGGTGAGTTCATCCTCATGATTGACGGTGAGGTCGATTGCTGGTTGGGTGCGTGTTGGTGGATCATCGATGGTGATGTCCTCTTCAAGTCGTTCCTGGTTGTCAGTAAATCACAATTTGGTCTGATCTAACTACTTTCTGCAAGTTTGGCCATTTAACAGTTTGATTATAAACACCCTATTCCCTTCCTTGGCCAAAACAGTGGCAGCAATCCACTTGGGACTATGACCGTAATTCAGGACAAACACAGGGTCGCTAACATCAATTAAACAGCCGCGCGATCGTAGTACTTGTTCTGCCGGTGTCGCCGGGTTTCCATGCGATGCTTAAGATCTGGGTGGACTAGGGAGAGCCTGGTTTTGAGGGCTCTTTTCATTAACAATTCTGCCGGGGGAGCCCCGGTGAGCGAGTGGGGTCGCGTACGGTAAGAATGCGAGACAAGCGGGTCTGCAGTGAGCCGTCCGTCCCGCGTTTCATGCTCTGCTTGATAGTTTGGACTGCCCGCTCCGCTTGACTGTTAGATGCAGGCTTAAACAGAGCAGACCTAACATGCTTGATGGCATTGTGGGTCATAAACTCATTGAATTCCAAGCTGGTGAAACACAGTCCATTGTCGCTGACGAGGAGTTCGGGCAAGCCTTCGGTGGCCCGGATGCTTTCAATGGTGGCTGTGGAAGTGCTGGATGGCATGATTATGCATTCAATCCATTTGGAGTAAGCGTCCACAACTACTAAAAACATCTTTCCTAGAAAGGGGCTGGCAAAATCTAAGTGGATCCTGGACCACGGTTTGGAGGGCCATGACCACAGACTCAGTGGAGTCTCCCTTGGTGCATTGCTCAGTTGCGAGCAAATTTTGCACTGGTGCATGCATGACTCCAAGTTCAAGTCAATGCCGGGCCACCAAACATACGACCTGGCAATTGCCTTCATCATGACAATGCCTGGGTGGATGCTGTGTAGGTCACGTATAAACATTTCCCTGCCTTTTTTTGGCAAAACCACGGGATTACCCCATAAGAGACAATCCGACTGGATAGACATTTCATCTTTGCGTTGGTGAAACGGCTTAATTTTATCTTGCATTTCACCGGGAACGGCCGACCATTTCCCATTTAGGACGCAACTCTTTACTTATGATAGCACAGGACCCTAACTGGTCCAGGTCCTGATCTGGAAAGCTGTGATGGGTGACCTCTCACTCTCAAAAGCATCCATGACCAGTAGCAAGTCTGCGGGCTGCGCCATTTCAACCCCAGTGGTGGGTAATGGTAGCCGGCTGAGAGCATCAGCACAGTTTTCAGTGCCTGGTCTGTGGCGTATAACATAGTCATAAGTGGATAATGTTAGTGCCCATCTTTGGATGCGGGATGAAGCATTGGTGTTTACACCTTTGCTCTCTGAAAACAGTGAAATGAGCGGTTTGTGGTCAGTTTCAATCTCAAACTGAAGTCCAAATAAGTATTGGTGCATTTTCTTAACCCCATATACACACGTTAACGCCTCTTTCTTGACCATACTATAGGCTCTCTCAGCCTTAGACAGACTTTTAGACGTGTATGCAACCGTTGGAGATTACCCGATACATTGGCTTGTTGTAACACACAGCCGACCCCGTACGATGAGGCGTCACAAGCTAGCACTAAACGTTTACATGGGTCATAGTGTACAAGTAACTTACTTGAACATAGCAGGTTCCTGGCCTTCTCAAAGGCTGTGTCTTGAGATTTGCCCCAAACCCAGTCGGCAACCTTACGTAGCAACATGTACAAAGGCTCTAACAATGTGTTCAACCCGGGTAGAAAGTTACCGAAACAGTTGAGGAGTCCCAGGAACGAATGCAGCTCCATCACATTCTGTGGTCTGGGTGCATTCTTGATGGCCTCTGTCTTGGAGTCCGTGGGCCTGGTGCCGTCTGCTGCAATCTTTCTCCCCAAAAATTCGACTTCTTGCACCAGGAAAACATACTTGGAGCATTTCAGCCTGAGTCCCACTCTCTCTAGGCGATTTAGAACCTCTTCCAGCTTGTGTAGATGTTCGATGGTGTCACGACCAGTGATCAGGATGTTGTCTTGAAACACAACGGTGCACGGAACAGATTTCAGCAAATTCTCCATTTTGTTTGGAGAATGGCTGCAGCCGAGTGAATCCCAAAAGGGCACCTATGGTATATAAACAGCCCATTGTGTGTGTTGAGCACGTCAGTCTTTTCGAAGATTCAATCAGCTCCTGTGTCATGTAGGCAGAGTTTAGGTGAATGACTTCCCCCTCCCCCCCCAGCTAACTTTGCGAACAGGTCATCCGCCTTGGGCAGCAGATACTGGTCTTGTAGTGATACTCGGTTAATCTCCGCAGATTCTGACCATGCCATTGCTTTTCAACACCGGAACAATTGGACTGGCCCACTCATTGAACTCGACTGGCGATATGATTCCTTTGCGTTGGAGTCTGTCCAGTTTGATCTCGACTTTCTCCCTCATCATGTACGGAACCGCCCGAGCCTTGTGATGGACGGGCCGTGCATCGCGGCCTAGATGGATCTGTACTTTGGTGCCTGTGAAGTAGCCGAAGCCTGGTTCGAATAGCGAGCGAAACTTGCTCAGCACTTGAGCACACAAGGCGTCATCCACTGAAGATAGTGCTTTGATGTCGTTCCAATTCCATCTAATCTTTTCTAGCCAGCTTCTGCCGAACAGTGTTGGGCCATTGCCTGGAACAATCCACAATGATAGGTCATGCACAGCTCCATCATCCGATACCTTCACTGCCGCTCTTCCAATGACTGGTATGAGCTCTTTGGTGTCGGTACGCAGCTTTGCATTAATCGGGCTCAGTTTGGGCCTTTGAGCTTTACGGCCCCTCAGTTTCTCGAAAGCCTTCTGGCTCATTATTGACTGACTCACACCCATCTCCAACTCCATGGATACTGGAACTCCATTTAATTTGACTTTCAGCATTATAGGAGGACTCTTGGCGGTGAAGGTATGTACCCCATACACTTCTTCCTCGGGTTGAGTTGCCTGTGCTGCGTGATCCGCACCGGATCGATCATCCTCGGCCACGTGGTATGTCACAGCACGTTTGCACATTCGCTGGAGGTGCCTCATTGTTGCGCAGCCTTTGCACACGTAGTGCTTGAATCAACATTGATGGGCCCGATGATTACCCCCGCAGCGCCAACACGGTGCTAATGAATTTACATTTACCCCCGATGGCGGACTCTGAGTCATCACAGGTCTTGCAGCTTCAGACGGATAGGCCCTGCCATATGCAGTTTGGCCTGCTAGCAATGTCATTTTATGCGCAGTACTTGCCGGTGAGCTTCGATGTTGAGAAGATATCTGTTTGGTGTTATCGTCCGTGGCCATGCATGCCTGGGCGATCGCGATGGCCCTGCTCAGGTCTAGGGTTTTGGTAGCTAGCACCTTCGAAGAATGACCTTGTGGCTGATGACCAACACGAAAAAGTCCCGCAGCATTTGCCCCAATGCAGCTCCAAAATCGCATGGTCCCATGAGGCGTCTCAGGTCGGTGACATAATCTGCCACGTCCTGGCCCTCGAAGCGATGGTGCGTATAAAAACGATACCTGGCCATGAGGATACTCTCCTTTGGCTTGAGGTGGTCCCGAACCAGCGTCACAACTTTGTATATTCCTTCTCCGTTCGCTTTGCTCCGGTGTGAGCAGATTCTTGATGAGGCCGTAAATTTTAGACCCACAGACGGTGAGGAGAAGCGCCCTGCGCTTGGCCACGTTAGTGTCTCCTTCCAGCTCATTGGCCATGAAGTACTGGTCGAGATGCTCAACGAAGGCTTCCCAATCATCACCCTCTATGAATCTCTCTAATATTCCAACGACAGCCATGGTTGCATGAAGATTCATATTCTGTTACTCGTCGCCAATTGTTGTGTATAGAAGAACTCCACGAGACTGAGTACTGTAAGCTAAACTTAGTGCAACTTTAATCTTCTTTATTTCAACTCTAGAGTGCCTAAACAACATGGCAGCCAACCTTTTATACTGGCTCTGCACGTGTGTGCAGGTGACCATTAGGACTCCAACAGTCGCGTCCTCTGGAGGCAAGTATTACATGCTTAGATACATAACACTTACGAACCTGTCCTGCCTGCTTTCCTGCCATTTTGAGCTTCTTTCAAAGGTTAAATTTAAGTATGTGGGCAATACTGACAATGCCATACCTTGTGCGAGCCTTCTGCATCATGGTGCTACATAGGAGACAATTGATTCAACGTCATCACATCAGGAACATCAGAGCCCGTAGGGTGTTGGGCAGGAGGCCTTACCCACCTTGGGTATATCGAGACAGGCGTTTGTGCCTCCACCTGAGTGATGCAGACTGTGTCAGAAGGCTGCGTTTCCGCAAAGAGGTTGTAACAGATATGTGAGTTGGTCCAAGCAGATCTGCAACCTAGAAGCATCAGGAGGACTGCTTTGTCAGTTGAAGTGAAGGTCACAGCTGCACTTTCATTCTATGCCTCCGGCTCGTTTCAAGCTACAACTGGGATGTGTGTGCCATCTCTCAATATGCAACACATGTCTGCATTCGCCAGGTGACAGCTGCACTGTATGCATGGAGGAATTACTTCATAAAGTTCCCCATGACCGCCCAAGCAATCTATCGCAAGGCTGTGGGCTTCTCCAGGATTGCTGGCTTCCCAAAGATACAGTGCTGCATTGATTGTACCCACATCGCCTTGTGAGCACCTTTACATAGAAACATAGAAAATAGGTGCAGGAGCAGGCCATTCAGCCCTTCTAGCCTGCACCGCCATTCAATGAGTTCATGGCTGAACATGAAACTTCAGTACCCCCTTCCTGCTTTCTCGCCATAACCCTTGATCCCCCGAGTAGTAAGGACTTCATCTAACTCCCTTTTGAATATATTTAGTGAATTGGCCTCAACTATTTTCTGTGGTAGAGAATTCCACAGGTTCACCACTCTCTGAGTGAAGAAGTTTCTCCTCATCTCGGTCCTAAATGGCTTACCCCTTATCCTCAGACTGTGACCCCTGGTTCTGGACTTCCCCAACATTGGGAACATTCTTTCTGCATCTAACCTGTCTAAACCCGTCAGAATTTTAAACGTTTCTATGAGGTCCCCTCTCATTCTTCTGAACTCCAGTGAATACAAGCCCAGTTGATCCAATCTTTCTTGATAGGTCAGTCCCGCCATCCCGGGAATCAGTCTGGTGAACCTTCGCTGCACTCCCTCAATAGCAAGAATGTCCTTCCTCAAGTTAGGAGACCAAAACTGTACACAATACTCCAGGTGTGGCCTCACCAAGGCCCTGTACAACTGTAGCAACAGGCACTTGCATGCCTTTGGAGGATTTCGAGATGTACAGGAACAGAAAGGCTTCCACTCCATTAATGTACAGCTCGTTTGTGATGACATGCGTCATATCATGTCAGTCGATGCAAGATACCCTGGGAGCACCCATGATGCATTCATCCTGCGTGACAGCATTATATCTGCCATGTTTCAGCAGCAGCAGCCAGGAGGACAGAGCTGGCTTGGAAGACAAAGGCCTCGCCACCTGACTCATGACGCCCCTACGCATAACCCGGACGGAAGCTGACCGTGAACACAACATGTCACACATTGCGATGTGCAGCATCATAGAGGGGACCATTGGCATCTTGAAACATCATTTCCGATGCCTCGACCATTCCGGAGGCTATTGCTGTACTCCCCTGAGATTGTCGGTCAGTTCACTGTTGTGTGCTGCATGCTGCATAACTTAGCCATCATGAGGCAGCAGCACCTGGCAGTGGAAGACCCAGCTGCGGTGAGAGTGGCTGATGATAATGATGTGGAAGATGCAGATGATGAGCAGGAGGAGAAGGAGGAGGACAATGAGGATGAGGAAGCCATGCAAGTGCCTGAGGCCGCAGTACGACGGTGGAGGAGGGCATGCCATCGTGCTCCTTTAACGATTGCTCGAGCCTTGTGCCAACAGCTCATCCGTGACCGCTTTACTGATGCCTGAGGGCTCAGCGACAACTATTCCACATGGACCATGTTTACTGTTTGCAGCTGTTCTGTAATGTTGTGTTGTGTTAATGGAACAAATAATGTCAATGATTCAGTTTTAATGTAAAATACATTTTATTCAAAAGTTTAACAAACAGTTCTTTTGTACTTAACTTTAATAAAATGATTCTTGTATCAAACTTTACTTTAAGATCACTCTTTACGATCACTTACAAACTTTTAAACTTGTAAATTTACATAACTTACAAACTTTTAATTTGAGAACAGTTACAACAGTAACAATAATAATAACAACAACAACAGCAACAACAGCAAAGAAAGGCTGCACCCACCCATCTCTCCTCACCTTATTCTAAGACCACCCGCTGCGCTTGATCTTGGACTCTCCACCACCCCTGCCCTCAGACAGTGACACAGTGTTTCTGGGCTCGGTACCAAGCTTATTCTTTCTAAGATCTCGGGTACTGCGTACCTGTTGAGGGAGTGGTGGGGCATCGGCGGCAGGCAGCAAGTTGGAGGGCCCAGGCAGCAAGTGGAGGGCCCGGCTTTGGACTCTTCAGAGGCTGGTGTGGGAATTGGAGTGGGGGTGACAGTTGATTCTGTCAATCGGCACGGGATCTGGGCGTGTTTCCTTACTGCAGCAACTAACTCCAACGTGCCGCCCCTCATGTGCCCTGATAGTGCCTCAATGACCTGCAACATTTCCTCCCTCCTGTTGAGAAAAACTGTCTGAACTACCTGCAACATTCCCTTCCTCATGGTTAGTGACAGTGTTTGCACTACCTCTGACATTCACTCCCTGATGGTCACTGATCGCGCATCAGCTACCTCTGACATTCCCTCCCTCATGGCCCCTATTCCCTCACTGATGATCCCGGACATCGTTCCCATTTCTTGTGTCATTGCTGTACTTCTCCCAACAGTCCCGCTACCTCATCACTCAACCCACTGATGGCGTCCAGGAGTGATCGGGTAAGGTCAATGCTCTCCGCACTCCTACCCATGGGTGTGCCTCGCTGCACCCCACCACTGGGACCCGCAACCTCGGAAGATGGGATACCATGGAATGTCTCACGAGCACCCACACTAAGACATTCTTGCTCCTTGCACCACATTGCATCTTGTACTGCTGCAGCTGTGATTTTTCCAATGCTCTCACACAGCACTCCTTCTCTCACACACCACTGGCTCTTTAAAAATGGCCGATTGCCAATTCGGAGCTGTACTGCGCACGCGCGTCCATTGCAATGACATCAGAAACGTAACTTTTTTTCCACGCATGCGCAGAAGGTGCGGCATCATTTTTCGGCGCAGACAGCAAGCTCCACCCCCCCGAGGTGACTGGACACGCTGCGCGGCGCTAAATTCGAAGTATACATCGGGGAAACTTTAGCAAACTATTTCTGGTGCATTTATGGCCTAGAAAAACGGGCGTAACTCTGGCAATACACCAGAAAACGGACTTGGGCAAAATTGATCCCATATTCTGGTTGTAAAATAAGACAAGCTGCTTAAATTCATATCATTTACACTTTTGAGCCACAGTCTCACCCTTTATCTGCCCTTTTCCATCTGACTGCTCTATTCCTGCCATAGACTCCCAGCTGGCAATTGCTCACTGCTATGATGACTCACCAGGTGCTGTCCCCACTGTTATTAAAGGATTATTTTGCAGATATATTAAACTTTGCTCTTTATTTTAACTGTGACAGATGATGACCTCGCCCCTCCCTATCTCTGTAACCTCCTCCAGTCCTACAACCCTCCGAGAACTCTGCGCTCCACCAATTCTGGCCTCTTGTGCATTTCCTTTACCCCACCATTGGCAGTCGTGCCTTAGGTGTCTAAGCTCTGGAATTCCCTCCCTAAACCTCTCCGCCTCGCTAGCTTTCTCTCAACCTCTAAGATGCTTCTTAAAATCTAACTCTTTGGCCAAGCTTTTGGATATTTGTCCTGATATCTACTTCTGTGGCTCGGTGTCAAAAATGTTTTTATTGATAACTCTCTTGTGAAGCACCTTGGGATGTTTTGCTGTGTTAAGGTTGCTGTATAAATGCAAGCTGTTGTTGTTGTTGTTGTCTAGGCCCTAAGCTCTGGAATTCCCTTCCTTATTTATTAGCACCAGGCGCTAATGTTTTCAAACTTAAAAAAATTTGGCGTTTGTGCTCCAAGAAGGAAGTGGAGCGCTTCAAGCGCCTTCCTGGAGCACAAGAGGCCGCAGGCGAGGTGGAATTTTCTTCCCTTCCTTAAAGCAGGCACAATCCGGCCCGATCAGCTCGATGCACTGCAGCAGAGTGCTGGGCTCATCAATCGTGGGCAGAAAACAAGGAAAATAATTGAAAGAGAGATTTGACATTTTTTTATATTTACTTACCTCGGCCACCTCGCCTTTCAGCATCGCTCCCAAAGCGCCCAGTCTCCTGATGAATGCGTCCTGCAGCTACCGACGTTTTCGACCGGTGATGCTGCAGGGGGCGATGTGCACGGCGATGATGTCATGATCTCCGGGCAAAGGAGATCGGGGCACGACGCCATACAGCCGCCAAGCACAGTCGGTAAGTCATTAGGGTCCCGTTATCGTCCCTGGAGGCGATAACGCGTGGCGCTAAGGAGGTCAGTTTCTAGGCCTATCCTATGTCTCCTAGTCCTAAACTTCCCAATTTGCAGTAATAGTTACTCTCTATCTACCAAATCAGTTCCCCTTAATATTTTGAAAACTTCGATCAAATCACGCTTAGCTTTCTAACTTCCAGGGAATACAACCCTAGTTTATGTAATCTCTCCTTATAATTTAACCGTAGGAGTTTAGGTATCAATCTGGTAAATCTACGCTGCACTCCCTCCAAGACCAATATATCCTTCCAAAGGTGTGGTTACCAGAACTGCTCACAGTACTCCAGGTGTGGTCTAATCAGGGCTTTGTATCAGAACATCTACCCCCTTGTATTCTAGTCCGCTAGACAAAAAGGCCAGCATTCCATTTACCCTTTTTGATTATTTTCTGTACCTGACCTTGATGTTTCAACAAAATATGTACTTAGACATCTAAGTCGCTTTGTCCTCCACTGTTCCTAGCTTTTCACCATTTAGAAAGTATTCTGATTTATCCTGTTTGTGTTCAAAGTGGATGACCTCCCAATTGCCTATATGAAATCCCTTTACCACAATTTTGCCCATTCACTTAGTCTATTAATGACACTTTGTAATGTTATGTTTCCATCTACACTGCTTACAACGCCACTTATCTTTGTGTCATCGGCAAACTTAGATACGTGGCTCTCTATCCCATCATTTAACTTGTTAATAAATATGGTGAATAGTTGAGATCACATCCTGCCAATTGGAGTATCTGTCAATTATCCCTACTCTCTGTCTCCTGCCGCACAGCCTATTTCTTAACCAGGTCAATAATTTGCCTTCAGTTCTCATTGTGAAAGAATTTGCAGTATGAGCTCTAAATCATTTTTTTAAATCCTTATCTGAGTGCCCTCTAATGACTTGTGAGTAGCGCTTGTGAGTGGGGCCATTGGGCGAGGGTAAGAATGTCTCAGATGCGATTCCACCTTAGTTGAATAGCCTGCTGAGACTCGACTTCCAGTTTCGCACATGAATAATGAGCAGTTGGGGAAGGTAGTTTGCCCAGAGGTTTGTAACCTAGCAAGAAATCAACACCCAAAATAAACTTAACAAGGAAGAGAAAAGTAAAGAGCAGATAACAAACAGCTAAATAATATCCAGGGAGTATTTAGTGCTTCATTTTGTTAGCTTATATCCTTTACAACTGGCAAATGATTATTGTATTCCTTAATAACATTTTATAGGACTTCTCAGCTGTTACAATCTTTGAGGTATTGAAAGCAGTTCCATAATGAGACGGGGCAAATTGTACAACTTACTGCATTTAACGATGTTGGAAGTCCCAATAAAAGGAATTGTGCTCCTTTCAATTACAAGTTCCCTGTGCCATTTAATCTGGTGAGAGTGTGTCATGTAGAAAAGTGCCAAAATGAAAATCACACTTTAAAAAAAAAAATAATAACTAGCGCGTTGTGCGAAAGCAATGATTTCTGAAACGAATTCTTCCCTTTGACAACTCACCGCCTGTTAAATGGGGGAGTGGGGTGGGGGGGCTGGTGGCGGGGGGCGGGGGAGGTTGCAGAGAGTGCAAGTTAGCAGCCCACAGTTCTCACTGTTAAAATGAGTTTTAACACGTCGGGTTATAACAGTGCTGGCTGTAGCTTCCTGTGAGCAATAGAAGTTTAACCGATGCGGTGCTCTCATTGTAAAATGACTGGGTTTGCTAATGAAGCATCTTTATCTTAATAAAATCAAAGCTCGGTGCTACTTCACCCAATGGAGTCTCACTTGACAAGAGAGCCACCGGATACCCTGCTATAATCAGTTCACACCTTCTGCCCCCGCCCCCACTCCCCCACCACCATCTTCACCAGAGGCGGGCTGACACTGGAAGGGACTGCTTAGGCCTCTCTTGCTCTGTCACTCTTCTTAGTTATTCCACAGAATAGTAATCTGGGATCATTAAACCAACTGTAATGGTGTTGAGCCTTACTGAAATATTTAGAACGCAGCATGCTACTCATTTGCTGCCAGTGGTATGATAATTTATGCAAATAAAGATGTAAACCCATTGCTCCGTGTCCTCCAGTGTCCCAGCTTTTCCTAGGAATGTATATTTTATCAGGCTCCATCTGGCTCTACAATTAGAGCATTGTAAAATGGAGGCCACACTGCTGCCTTTAATATTAAGGTAATTCATCCAAATTTTATAATGCCCCATCAGCATGATTCGATTACGGTGGTGCACAGTAATCCATTATGATCAACTGCTGGTTTCACAGCAATCTGCAAGCAGTCAGGCTCTGCTGTTAGGCCTAATCATCAGGGCATTCACTTTGACTTTGTTCAATTGAATGCATTTGAACAACAACTTGCATTTATACTGCACCTTTACTGTAGTAAAATGCCCCAAGGCACTTCGGAGGAATGTTATCAGACAGAATTGGACGCTAAGCCACATAAGGAGATATTAGGACATGTGATCAAAAGCTTGATCAAAGTGGTAGGTTTTAAGAAACGTCTTAAAGGAGAAGAGAGAGGTAGAGAGAAATGGCAAGGTTTATGGAGGGAATGCCAAAGCTTGTGGCCTAGACAACTGTGACGGTACCGCTGCCAATGGTGGGGCAAAGGCCATTGGGAATGCACAAGAGGCCAGAATTGGAGGAGTGCAGAGATCTCAGAGGTCTGTTGGACTGGAGGAAGTAACAGAGATAGGGAGGGACGAGGTCATGAAGGGATTTGAACACAAGAATAAGAATTTTAAATTTCAGGCATGCCGGACTAGGAACCAATGTAGGGTGATGGGTGAACGGGACTTGATGCGAGTTAAGATACAGAGTTTCCACCCTGATGTCATCAGTTCTGGGTTTGGTGGACTTTGTTGTTACAAAATAAAGCCCACTCATCCCATCCAAAAGCCTAGGGTTTCTTTGGTAGGTACATTACTGGCAGCTATTGCAATCAACACTTAAAAGGTTGGATAGCATCACTTTTCTTTTTGCAAGCACATGTGCGCTGAAATGCCAGGGCAAATTTGCTTGGTCATATTTTATATAGGCAGCAGTGATTAATTCCCTGAAAACTCTTAATGAGATTGTTGCTTGTAATATATTGCCAGGCTTTGGTACATTAATGTTGAAGCTTCTTCAAATTAGGTCTTTGAACTGCAGATGGCATGGTGGACATTGCAATTTTAGCTCTGTATTTATTTATTCACTTTCCTCCAGTTCAGAAGCACGTGCATGGATGTTATGCATTAATGCTGAGGATGGTTCTTTGAACTGGAACAGTGGGCAGATGAGGGAGCTTTTTTAAAATTCATTCCTGGGATGTGCGCACAAATGTTACTTGCCACTTATCAGCCCAAGCCTGAATGTCACCCAGGTCTTGCTGCATGTGGAGATGGACTGCTTCATTTTCTGAGGAGTTGCGAATGGAACTGAACACTGTGCAATCATCAGAGAACATCCCTACTTCTGACCTTATGATGGAGGGAAGGTCATTGATGAAGCAGCTGAAGATGGTTGGGCTTAGGACACTGCCCTGAGGAACTCCTGCAACGATGTCCTGGGGCTGGGATGAATGACCTCCAACAACCACAACCATCTTCCTTTGTGCTAGGTATGACTCCAGCCAGTGGATAGTTTTCTCCCTGATTCCCATTGACTTCAATTTTACTAGGGCTCCTTGTTCCCACACTTGGTTAAATGCTGCCTTGGATTTGTCCTGCTTTTTGTTTACAGGACATACCTGGGCAGTTTTCCACATTGTCGGGTAGATGCCAGTGTTGTAGCTATACTGGAACAGCTTGGCTAGAGTTGTGGCTAGTTCTAGAGCACAAGTCTTCAGCACGACAGTCGGGATGTGTCTAGTGCGTCAGCTGTTTCTTGGTATCACTTAGAATGAATTGAATTGGCTGAAGACTGGCTTCTGTGATGCTTGGGACCTCAGGAGGAGGCCAAGATGGATCATCCACTCAGCACTTCTGGCCAAAGACAGTTGCAAATGCTTTAGACTTGTCTTTTGCAATCACGTATTGGGCTCTGCTGTCATTGAGGATGGGAACGTTCATGGAGCCTCTTCCTCCGGTTAGTTGTTTAATTGTCCACTACCATTCACGACTGGGTGTGGCAGGACTTGGATCTGATCCGTTCTTTGTGGGTTCGCTTAGCTCTGTCTATAGCATGCTGCTACCGCTGTTTAGCATGCATTTAGTCCTGTGTTGCAGCTTCCCCAGGTTGGCACCTCATATTTAGATATGCCCGGTGGTTTTCTGGCATGCTTTTCTACACTCCTCATTGAACCAGGGTTGGTCCCTTGGCTTCATGGTAATGGTAGAGTGAGGGATATGTCGGGCCATGAGGTTACTGATTGTGATGGAATATAATTCTGCTGCTGCTGATGGCCCACAGTGCCTCAGGGTTGCCCAGTTTTGAGCTGCTATATCTGTTCTGAATCAATCCCATTTAGCACAGTGGTAGTGCCACACAACATAGAAACATAGAAACATAGAAAATAGGTGCAGGAGTGGGCCATTCGGCCCTTCGAGCCTGCACCACCATTCAATAAGATCATGGCTGATCATTCCCTCAGTACCCCTTTCCTGCTTTCTCTCCATACCCCTTGATTCCCTTAGCCATAAGGGCCATATCTAACTCCCTCTTGAATATATCCAATGAACTGGCATCAACAACTCTCTGCGGCAGGGAATTCCACTGGTTAACAACTCTCTGAATGCAGAAGTTTCTCCTCATCTCAGTCCTGAATGGCCTACCCCTTATCCTAAAACATGATGGAGGGCGTGATGACAGGGCTTTGTCTCCACAAGGACTGTGTGGTGGTCACTGCCACCAATACTATCATGGACAGATGCATCTGCAACTGGTAGATTGGCGAGGATGAGGTCAAGTGGGTTTCTCCCTCCAGTTGGTTCTCTCACCACTTGCCGCAGTCCTAATCTGGCAGATATGTTCGGGACTCGGTCAGCTTGATCAGTAGTGGTGCTCCCGAGCCACTCTTGGTGATAGACATTGAAGTTCCCCACCCAAAGTACATTCTGTGCCCTTGCTACTCTCAGTGCTTCTTCCAAAATGTTCAACATTGAGGAGTACTGATTCATCAGCTGAGTGAGGGCGATAGGTGATAATCAGCTGGAGGTTTCCTTGCCCTTTCTTAACCTGAAGCCACGAGACTTCATGGGGTCCAAAGTCAATGTTGAGTACTCCCAGGGCCACTCCCTCCCAACTGTTACCACTGTGCCGCCACCTCGGGTGGGTCTGTCCTGCCATATCCAGGGATGGTGAAGGAGGAATTTGTGACATTGGCTGAAAGGTATGATTCTGTGAGTATAACTATGTCAGGCTGTTGCTTGACTAGTCTGTGGGACAGCTCTCTCAATTTTGGCACGGGTCCCCATATGTAAGTGAGGGGTCTTTCCAAGGTTAACTGGGCTGTGTGTGCCGTTGTCGTGTCTGAAGCCGGTACCTAGGTTGATGCATCGAGCTTTATTGTTATTATTATTTCTTGTAGCAGTTTGGTACAACTGAGTGGCATGCTGGGCCATTTCAGTTAAGAGTCAACCACATTGCTGTGGTCTGGAGTCACATATAGGCCAGACCAGGTAAGGATAGCAGATTTCGTTCCCTAAAGGACATTAGTGAACCAGATTACTGATACTAGCTTTTTATTGCAGATTTATTTAACTGAATTTAAATTCCCCAGCTGTTGTGGTGAGATTTGAACGAGCATCTAATAGATCATTAGTCCAGTAACAGACCCACTATGCGATACCCACAGCTGGGGGAGAGTGTCAAGGCTGAGGGTTGACATGTGTTTGCAATAACAACAACAACAACTTGTATTTATATTATCATCATAGGCAGTCCCTCAAAGTGAGGATGACTTGCTTCCACACCAAAAAGGGATGAGTTCACAGGTGTTTTAATGAAGGACCTAATATTCCAGGTCCTGAACTACATCGTGAAGGGTGGAAGATGCCTGTGCTTGGATTGTTTTAACGTGTGGTGGCCATTGCACACCAGCCACCATATGGGCTTGACCGAGCTAGGTCTTGGTCCAGTGGCAAGGATTACCCAAGACTAACTGGAGATCAGCTCTGCTGCACAGACCGAGCGCGCACACATATCGCAGTGTGGGCTGGCCCGTGCTGCCCCTGGGCCCTCGCCTCTTCTGGGCCTCAGATTCACGCCTCTCCTGGGCCCCGATCACTTCCCTCTGCGGACTCTTGCCACTCCTTCGCCCTCCTACTGTGCCTGCCCGCACCTGCAATCAGCGACCTGGTTTCGTAGCCGTTGCCCTCCTGCAGCAGCACGCGCTGCTCCCTGCAGTGGTATGCCGCCGCACGCTGCTCCCTCCAATGGCACCTTTAACACAGTAAAACATCCCAAGTAGATTGGAAATTATTCCTGTGGTGGCCGGATCGCAGCTCTCTGCCATCCTCATAGGCGCCTGAAACAACATTGTAGGTGCTTTCCAATTTCTTTGAACACTTTCATTTATTACTCATAAAACTATTGGAGGTGGGGGAAAAAGCCTGTTTCGCTAACAGTCAAGCTGAATCTAATTGGATAACGAAGAGTCTTTTCCCTTCCTAATTGGCAGGGGAAGGCTGTGTGCCTAGAGGATGGACCAATCATAGAATCATAGAATGGTTACAGTACAGAAGAAGGCCATTCAGCCTGTGGAACCTGTACCGGCTCTCTGTAAGAGCACCTCAGCTAATCCCACTCACCCGCCTTTTCCCGTAGCCCTGCAATTTTTTTTAGAATATAAGAACATAAGAATTAGGAACAGGAGTAGGCAATCTAGCCCCTCGAGCCTGCTCCGCCATTCAAAAAGATCATGGCTGATCTGGCCATGGACTCAGCTCCACTTACCCGCCCTCTCCCCGTAACCCTTAATTCCCTTATTGGTTAAAAATCTATCTATCTGTGACTTGAATACATTCAATGAACGAGTCTCAACTGCTTCCTTGGGCAGAGAATTCCACAGATTCACAACCCTCTGGGAGAAGAAATTCCTTCTCAACTCGGTTTTAAATTGGCTCCCCCGTATTTTGAGGCTGTGCCCCCTAGTTCTAGTCTCCCCGACCAGTGGAAACAACCTCTCTGCCTCTATCTTGTCTATCCCTTTCATTATTTTAAATGTTTCTATAAGATCACCCCTCATCCTTCTGGACTCCAACGAGTAAAGACCCAGTCTACTCAATCTATCATCATAAGGTAACCCGCTCATCTCCAGAATCAGCCGAGTGAATCGTCTCTGTACCCACTCCAAAGCTAGTATATCCTTCCTTAAGTAAGGTGACCAAAACTGCACGCAGTACTCCATGTGCGGCCTCACCAATACCCTGGACAGTTGCAGCAGAACCTCCCTGCTTTTGTACTCCATCCCTCTCGCAATGAAGGCCAGCATTCCATTCGCCTTCCTGATTACCTGCTGCACCTGCAAGCTAACTTTTTGGGATTCATGCACAAGGACCTCGTAGGACTGCTCCTGGGCACGGCCAAGGGTGCCATCAGCCTGTCCAGGCAGCGGGCGATCGAGGGGGTCGTTCAACCTGACTGCCTGCCTCTCTTCCGCTCTTACATCCGGTCCAGGGTGTCCTTGGAGATGGAGCACGCGGTGTCCACCGGTACGCTCGCGGCCTTCCGCAAGAGGTGGGCACCGGAGGGACTGGAGTGCATCATCACGCCCGGCAACCAAATTTTAATTTGATTTTACGTTTTAAAGTTTATTTTGTTTTAATTGCCAGTGCTTTTAGTGTCCCCCTCTCCTTTTATAGGGGGCACTGGAAAAAAGGAAAATTTGATTTTAGTGCCCAAAAAAAAAAACAAAAAAAAAACAAACAAAAAAAAAGAAAAAAAAAGGGCCTTGTAAATGTCTGCTGTGTCACCCAGGCGGGTGGCATGGTTTTAATGTTTTTGTTTTTGCAGGTAAACTCAAAAGAGTTTCATGCACAAGGACCTCGTAGGACTGCTCCTGGGCACGGCCAAGGGTGCCATCAGCCGGTCCAGGCAGCGGGCGGTCGAGGGGGTCGTTCAACCTGACTGCCTGCCTCTCTTCCGCTCTTACATCCGGTCCAGGGTGTCCTTGGAGATGGAGCACGCGGTGTCCACCGGTACGCTCGCGGCCTTCCGCGAGAGGTGGGCACCGGAGGGACTGGAGTGCATCATCATGCCCGGTAACCAAATTTTAATTTGATTTTACGCTTTTAAGTTTAATTTGTTTTAATTGCCGGTGCTTTTAGTGTCCCCCTTCCCTTTTATAGGGGGCACTGGGGAAAATTGTGATTTTAGTGCCCAAAAAAAAAAAAAAGAAAAACACAAAAAAAAACAAAAAAAGGGGGGGAAAAAAAAAGGGCCTTGTAAATGTCTGGAGTGTCACCCAGGTCGGGTGGCACCGTTTAATGTTTTATGTTTTCGCAGGTAAACTCAAAAGAGTTTCATGCACAAGGACCCCCAGGTCCCTCTGCACCGCAGCATGTTGTAATTTCTCCCCATTCAAATAATATTCCCTTTTACTGTTTTTCTTTCCAAGGTGGATGACCTCACATTTTCCGACATTTTATTCCATCTGCCAAACCTTAGCCCATTCGCTGAACCTATCGAAATCTCTTTGCAGCTTCTCTGTGTCCTCCACATAACCCGCTTTCCCACTAATCTTTGTGTCACCTGCAAATTTTGTTACACTACACTCTGTCCCCTCTTCCAGGTCATCTATGTATATTGTAAACAGTTGTGGTCCCAGCACCTGTGGCACACCACTAACCACCGATTTCCAACCTGAAAAGGACCCATCTATCCTGACTCTCTGCTTTCTGTTAGCCAGCCAATTCTCGATCCATGCTAATACATTTCCTCTGACTCCGCGTATCTTTATCTTCTGCAGTAACCTTTTGTGTGGCACCTTATCGAATGTCTTTTGGAAATCTAAATACACCACATCCATTGGTACACCTCTATCCACCATGCTCGTTATATCCTCAAAGAATTCCAGTAAGTTAGTTAAACATGATTTCCCCTTCATGAATCCATGTTGCGTCTGCTTGATTGCACTATTCCTATCTAGATGTCCCACTATTTCTTCCTTAATGATAGCTTCAAGCATTTTCCCCACTACAGATGTTAAACTAACCGGCCTATAGTTACCTGCCTTTTGTCTGCCCCCTTTTTTAAACAGAGGCGTTACATTCGCTGTTTTCCAATCCATTGGTACCTCCCCAGAGTCCAGAGTATTTTGGTAGATTATAACAAATGTATCTGCTATAACTTCCGCCATCTCTTTTAATACCCTGGGATGCATTTTATCAGGACCAGGGGACTTGTCTACCTTGAGTCCCATTAGCCTGTCCAGCACTACCTCCCTAGTGATAGTGATTGTCTCAAGGTCCTCCCTTCCCACATTCGCATGACTAGCAATTTTTGGCATGGTTTTTGTGTCTTCCATTGTGAAGACCGAAGCAAAATAATTGTTTAAGGTCTCAGCTATTTCCACATTTCCCATTACTAAATCCCCCTTCTCATCTTCTAAAGGACCAACATTTACTTTAGTCACTCTTTTCCGTTTTATATATCGGTAAAAGCTTTTACTATCTGTTTTTATGTTTTGCGCAAGTTTACTTTTGTAATCTATCTTTCCTTTCTTTATTGCTTTCTTCGTCATTCTTTGCTGTTGTTTAAAATTTTCCCAATCTTCTAGTTTCCCACTAACCTTGGCCACCTTATACGCATTGGTTTTTAATTTGATACTCTCCTTTATTTCCTTGGTTATCCATGGCTGGTTATCCCTTCTCTTACCGCCCTTCTTTTTCACTGGAATATATTTTTGTTGAGCACTATGAAAGAGCTCCTTAAAAGTCCTCCACTGTTCCTCAATTGTGCCACCGTTTAGTCTGTGTTCCCAGTCTACTTTAGCCAACTCTGCCCTCATCCCACTGTAGTCCCCTTTGTTTAAGCATAGTTGCTCGTTTGAGACACTACTTCCTCACCCTCAATCTGTATTACAAATTCAACCATACTGTAATCACTCATTCCTAGAGGATCTTTTACGAGGAGATCGTTTATTATTCCTGTCTCATTACACAGGACCAGATCTAAGATAGCTTGCTCCCTTGTAGGTTCTGTAGCATACTGTTCTCAGAAACAATCCCGTATACATTCTATAAATTCCTCCTCCAGGCTACCCCGTGCGATTTGATTTGACCAATCGATCTGTAGGTTAAAATCCCCCATGATTACTGCCATTCCTTTTTCACATGCCTCCATTATTCCCTTGATTATTGTCCGCCCCACCATGAAGTTATTATTTGGGGGCCTATAAACTACGCCCACGAGTGACTTTTTCCCCTTACTATCTCTAATCTCCACATTCAAGACTGATTCAACATTTTGTTCATTAGAACCAATATCATCTCTCACAACTGCCCTGATATCATCCTTTATTAACAAAGCTACCCCACCTCCTTTCCCTTCTTGTCTATCCTTCCGAATTGTCAGATACCCCTGTATGTTTAATTCCCAGTCTTGGCCACCCTGCAATCACGTTTCTGTAATGGCCACCAAATCATATCCATTTGTAATGATTTGTGCCATCAACTCATTTACTTTATTTCGAATGCTGCGTGCGTTTAGGTAAAGTGTTTTAATACTAGCTTTTAAACCATGATTTTTAGTTTTGACCCCTCCTGCAGCCCCTTTATATTCATACATATTGTCCCTTCCTATCACCTTGTGGTTTACACTTACCCCAATGCTACTCTGCTCTGTTGCCTCCTGCCTTTTGCATTCTTTCTTGAGATCCTGCTCATCTGCGCTTTCACCCACAATAACTAGCTCAGAGCCCTCTCCTGGGTTCTGAATACTCCTCGCATTGAGGCACCGAGCTTTCAGGCTTGCCTTTTTATTACACTTTGACCCTTTAGAATTTTGCTGTACATTGGCCCTTTTTGTTTTTTGCCTTGGGTTTCTCTGCGTTCCACTTTTACTCATCTCCTTTCTGTCTTTTGCTTTTGTCTCCATTTTTTTTCCCTCTGTCTCCCTGCATTGGTTCCCATCCCCCTGCCATATTAGTTTAACTCCTCCCCAACAGCACTAGCTAACACTCCCCCTAGTACATTGGTTCCGGTCCTGCCCAGGTGCAGACCGTCCGGTTTGTACTGGTCCCACCTCCCCCAGAACCGGTTCCAATGCCCCAGGAATTTGAATCCCTCCCTGCTGCACCATTGCTCAAGCCACGTATTCATCTGAGCTATCCTGCATTTTTTTTTCTTTCAGGTACTTATCCAATTCCCTTTTGAAAGCCATGATTGAATCTGCCTCCACCACCCTTTCAGGCAGTGCATTCCAGATTCTAACCACTTGCCGCGTAAAAAAGTTTTTTCTTATGTCGCTTTTGGTTCTTTTGCCAATCACCTTAAATCTGTGTCCTCTGGTTCTCGACCCTTCTGCCAATGGGAACAGTTTTTCTCTAGCTACTCTGTTCAGACCCCTCTTGATTTTGAACACCTCTATTTGATCCCCTGTCCTGATATCTCTTAATGTGGCTCATTGCCAAATTTTGTCTGGTTACGCTGCTGTTAAGCACCTTGAGATGTTTTACTACATTAAAGGCGCTATATAAATGCAAATTGTTGTTGTTACTGGTACCTCTTGTACATAGATGTCTCTGAAATTTGGGACAGGGTCTGGGCCTCTTTGGCTGTAATTGGCTGCTATTCATTTTCTGCCAACTAAGTAGCTTTTCAGGAGCTTCAGGCCTGGGAATTAGGAGTGCACTAAAACTTATAATTATTTCTGCAATGTCTCCCTCACAAGCATCTAAGTAAACAATAAAATGGATCCACTGAATTCAATGTATTGAGCAGTCCTGCTCCCAAGCTTGTTAAATGTGCAGATGTAAAAACAACTTCTAAAGATTATAATTGGAATCAGAGGCTATGTCGTGGATCATTCAATCTGAACTGGCTTTATTTTCTCCTTTCCCTCTGTCCATTATTAGATCTTAATGCAACAGGTTTTCATGACAGTCAATATAATTCAGGAATTTCAAAGTCATTGCTTAATGGTCCTCCGGCTGTGTTATATTAGGTTTAACAACAGCACTTCACATAACTGGGCCTTATAAAACGATTTGGTACTTGAGTCCCCAAAGGTTATTAAACACAGAAGTCAGATTTAATGTGTTAAACACCACAGAATAGTTCCCAAAGTCCTAATAAAACATATATTGCTTACCAATCTTACCCTTTTATAGAATCTGGGTTGTTTATACAATGTTTCTGGTCTCAGCAATGCTGTACCACCTGTTGAATGGCTTCTCAATCAAAGTTACCTTCTCAGCAATTCCATGATGAGATTCCCACTGGGCAAAGTAAATACAATCGACACCAGTTGTCCTGGCCTGGCCTGGCCTGGCCTACATCCCTAGCACAGACCACGCTCTCAACATCCTTTTCTGTCCATACACATTGCGCGCACTGGACTGTGACACCAATTCTATTTAGGCATTGGAGGAAGAACAAATCGCAAACACATAGGGGGTTGTAATTAATCTTCGCCAGTAGCGCGTGACAGGTCCGTAGTGAATCGGCAGCCATTTTACACAGCGCTCAATTTTCTTTTCTGTTGCAGTCAACAGAGAGGAAAATGTGGCAGTGTAAAATGGCTGCCAATTCACAATGAGCCCATTTCCCACTACTGGTGAAGACCAATTTCAGCCTCATGAAGCTACTAACAGCACTTAAGAAACAGAAAAGCTTTGCATTGTACACATTTTGAACTTACTGAGCTGCCCCTCTATGCATGCACCAGTTCTTCTGCTTTTGGTCATTGTTCCAATCAACTCTCCACCTCTCCACAAACAACCTTTTAGCATGTCACTTTATTATATCCCAATGCAGCACTCTGACAGCCTGACTGAGTAAACCATGTCTGATTATTCACCCTGCCTGTTGCAAGCCTCTAAGATAATTTTTTCACTTTCTGTTGTATGTTCAGTTGAGGGGTTTCAGTGCCAATGAGGCGGGCCCAGTGCGGACAAGCTAGCTGGTGCACTGCAACCCCGCTCCCAGCTCCATCCCACTCTGTGAGAAAAATCTTCCGTTGATGGGGCTTGTTAAGCTTACTCTGCAAGGTTCCCAGCCAATTAAAAGGAAGCGGGTCTGAGGACATCATTTGCTGATGCGTTATCAGCCAGTTTCCCTAAAGGGACCCATGTCCACGTTAATTTTGACAGTTGTGCTGTCAGTGTTCTGCAGCATTGAGGTGCTTCAAACACTAACAAACACTGCACAAAGATACAGGGCTGCACCCAGGCTCTCCTTGACTCCCTCCATAAGTATATGGAGGGAGTCACAGCATGAAGGGAGGTTCTCTTCACTTCCAATGAACGGAAGAGACCTCACCAGGACACCAACACAGCTTTGTTACACATTGTACAGGAGGACATATGCAGGGATGTCATCAGAAGTACCTGGCTGTAGTGGAGCAAACTTTTCAATGACCTCAGTAGATCACAAAAGCCACACTCAACCTCATTCTGCTGTGTCACTCATCAGATCCCCATCACACTGGCTTCCCTACCATAGCAACATAGAAAATAGGTGCAGGAGTAGGCCATTCGGCCCTTTGAGCCTGCACCACCATTCAATAAGATCATGGCTGATCCTTCACCTCAGTACACCTTTCCTGCTTCCTCTCCATACCCCTTGATCCCTTTAGCGGTAAGGGCCATATCTAACACCCTCTTGAATATATCCAATGAACTGGCATCAACAACTTTCTGCGGTAGAGAATTTCACAAGTTAACAACTCTCTGAGTGAAGAGGTTTCTCCTCATCTCGGTCCTAAATGGCTTACCGCTTATCCTTAGACTGTGACCCCAGGTTCTGGACTTCGCCAATATCACGAACATTCTTCCTGCCTCTAACCTGTCCAATCCTGTCAGAATTTTATATGTTTCTATGAGATCCCCTCTCATTCTTCTAAACTCCAGTGAATACAGGCCCAGTTGATCCAGTCTCTCCTCATATGTCAGTCCTGCCATCTCAGCGATCAGTCTGATGAACCTTCGCTGCACTCCCTCAATAGCAAGAACGTCCTTCCTCAGATTAGGAGACCAATAACTAACACAATATTCTAGGTGAGGCCTCACCAAGGCCCTGTACAACTGCAGTAAGACCTCCCTGCACCTATACTCAAATCCCCTAGCTATGAAGGCCAACATGCCATGTGCCTTCTTCACTGCCTGCTGTACCTGCATGCCAACTTTCAATGACTGATGTACCATGACACCCAGGTCTCATTGCACCTCCCCTTTTCCTAATCTGTCGCCATTCAGATAATATTCTGCCTTCCTGTTTTTGCCACCAAAGTGGATAACCTCACATTTATCCACATTACACTTCAGGAAATCCTCCTCCACCGTATTGCTACCAGTTTGGTTAGCCCAATCTATATGTAGATTGAAGTCGCCCATGATAACTGCTGTACCTTTATTGCACGCATCCCTAATTTCTTGTTTGATGCTGTCCCCAACCTCACTACTACTGTTTGGTGGTCTGTACACAACTCCCACTAGCGTTTTCTGCCCTTTGGTATTCCGCAGCTCTACCCATACAGATTCCACATCATCCAAGCTAATGTCCTTCCTTACTTTGCGTTAATTTCCTCTTTAACCAGCAACGCTACCCCACCTCCTTTTCCTTTCTGTCTATCCTTCCTGAATGTTGAATACGCCTGGATGTTGAGTTCCCAGCCTTGGTCACCCTGAAGCCATGTCTCCGTAATCCCAATTATATCATATTCGTTAATAGCTGCTTGCAGTTAATTCGTCCACCTTATTATGAATACTCCTCGATTTGAGGCACAGAGCCTTCAAGCTTGTCTTTTTAATACACTTTGTCCCTTTAGAATTTTGCTGTAATGTGGCCCTTTTTGATTTTTACCTTGGGTTTCTCTGCCCTCCACTTTTACTTTTCTTCTTTCTATCTTTTGCTTCTGCCCCCATTTTACTTCCCTCTGTCTCCCTGCAAAGGTTCCCATCCCCCTGCCATATTAGTTTAACCCCTTCCCAACAGCACTTCCCCTAGGATATTGGTACCCTACTCCTTACACCAACTTACCTAGCACCTCCATCTTCTCAATCTATCTACATTATCACTTCCTCATCTCAATAGCCACCCCTCACACTTATCTTAATCGTTGTCCAATTATACCAACTAACAACACACAAGGGTAGGTAGGCATTTGGGTCTTTTAGCCAATGTTCATGTAACGTTTCTGTTAATGTGTTGCCAAACATTAAAATCTTTATTTTCAACACTCTGCCTTCTTGGACAGATTTGTGTGCACCTTTGGAAGTGGCTTAGTGAGTTGCAGTGAATGGTGAGACATAGCGATGCCCTCCGCAATGGTGATGAGTGTTAAAGGAATGGCTTGGGCATTGCAGGGATGCTTTATGGAGCTGGTGTGGGCTGATGCCAACCTGGCACATCATGTGGCAGCCAGGGTGTACAGCGTCAAGTGAAGAAAATCAGGCCGCAGTGAGGGCATCCCTGTCCTCCTGGGCAGCAATATGGTCGGGTGCTGATGCCCTGTGTCCTGTGCAGCTTTAGGTGATTATGGAGCAGGTTGATGTTGTTGTCGGTGCTGCTGGTGTGCCTGGTGATGCTGATGTTGGGGCTGATTGTGGTGGGATTCTGAGGACCAAGGTGAGATTTTTTTCACGGGCACCGTAATGCTGGAATAGATGGCAGCTTTTTATTTTATTCATTCATGGGATGTGAGTGTCTCTGGCAAGGCCAGCATTTATTGCCCATCCCTGATTGCCCTTGAGAAAGTGGTAGTGAGCCGCCTTCTTGAACTAAGGCTGAAGTTGAGATGACAAAAGCAATCTGTTAATGGTGAGAGAGGTTGCTCCAAGGAGGTGACAGTGGATAGAGAGTTTACTCCAAAAACTTCCAACCTTCCTAAAGCTGAAAAGTGTATTCCAAATCCTGACGACTCTAACTTCTAACACTGGAAAGTGAACAGCTGTGAAATAGTAGCTTTTATACCACTTTTGCAGTTGTCATCTATTCAGAGCAATGGAGAGTCACTGAAAACCTGACCTACTTACCTGACGTGATGCACGAGCACCGTGAAATTTGTTAACAAGCTGGAAAAATGCTGTTTAAGTATCTTTTAACAACCTCTTAACTACTTCAATTGTCTCGCCCGTGGCTTAGAGTCGGGTCTGTAAAGTGCAGACAGACCCAGCACTTGGGAAACTGACACGGAGACAGGTTCACAGTGGGATCCCGACCTGCTGTCAATCTTTCAGATTTTGACAGAAGACCCGCCACCGAACCCTCCCTCTTAGAGCCGCCAAAATAGGGCTATAATTTTCCTCTAGAAAAATAAAGTGCAAAGCATCTTTTTCCCACTCATTGGGAGAAATTTTAAGCTAAAAAAAACAGGTGGGTTGGAGGGGTGTGTGTGGGTAATGAAATCTGAACCTTGCCCTGAACCCACCTCCAGCCCGCCCACTTCCAGTTTTAATGGAGACAGGATGGGGGGGCGGGCAGCCAATACGCTGCCAGGTGGTGGATCGTCTATTCACTTCACTCAGAGAGTTGTTAACCTGTGGAATTCTCTACCGCAGAGAGTTGTAGATGCCAGTTCATTGGATATATTCAAGAGGGAGTTAGATATGGCCCTTACGGCTAAAGGGATCAAGGGGTATGGAGAGAAAGTAGAAAAGGGGTATTGAGGGAATGATCAGCCATGATCTTATTGAATGGTGGTGCAGGCTCGAAAGGCCAAATGGCCTACTCCTGCACCTATTTTCTATGTTTCTATGTTTCAAATATTATAATGAGGGAGGAAGCCTCTGATTTAATCTCCATTTTGTACTTAACTTTAGTTGATTGAGTTTTGCATGCCTGGTAAAACACGCCAGCTAAAGCAAGGCAACAACTACAGGATCCAGGAGGTATGTGCCTTTATACTTGCCTCCTGGATCCAGGGACCCTGCTTACCCACGCCACGCGATCAGAGACACCCCCTCCACGGGGCCTCCGAATGCCCCCCTCAGGCCTGTGATCGCCATCCTGTGCTGCTCCCCCCTAATCCTCCAGACCCACCCCCTCCCCCAGCCCCATGCTGCCCCAGGCGCCGAGTTTCTTCGCACCCTGCCCGTGCTGCTCCGGGCCTCCTCGCAAACCCCCCCGATCCTTAATGACCCACCCGCTCACCGTGCTGGTCCAGGCCCACTCCATGCTCCTTCAGCCGCCCCGTGATCCTTATCCAACGCCCCCGCCTTTGCTTTTCTGGCCGCACCCCCAGCCCCCACTCAATCCCATCCTCCCCCCTCCTCTGTGAAGTCTAGTGGTTCAGGCCTAACCTCCCATAGCCAGCCAGCCTCTCAAACGCGCCTTCCCCATTAAAATTCAGCCCATTATTTTTGGAATGATTCATTTTTGTTGAAAGTGACTGCTGGGAGTGCTGTTTAGAATCATAGAAATTTACGGCACAGAAGGAGGCCATTCGACCCATTATATCTGTGCCTGCCGAAAAAGAGCTGACCAGCTTAATGCCGCTTTCCAGCTCTTGGTCCATAGCCTTGCAGATTACGGCACTTCAAGTGCATATCCAAGTACTTTTTAAATATGATGAGTGTTTCTGCCTCTACCAGCCTTTTAGGCAGTGAGTTCCAGACCCCCACCACCCTCTGGGTGAAAAAAAATTCTCCTCAACTCCCCTTTAATCCTTCTACCAATTACTTTAAATCTATGCCCCGGGTTATTGACCTCTCTGCTGAGGAAAATAGGTCCTTCCTATCCACTCCATCTAGGCCCCTCATAATTTTATACACCTCAATTAAGTTTCCCTTCAGCCTCCTCTGTTCCAAAGAAAACAACCCAGCTTATCCAATCTTTCCTCATAGCTAAAAGTCTCCAGTCCTAGCAACATCCTTGTAAATCGCCTTTGTACCCTCTCTAGTGCAATCACATCTTTCATAGAAACATAGAAACATAGAAAATAGGTGCAGGAGTAGGCCATTCGGCCCTTCGAGCCTGCACCGCCATTCAATGAGTTCATGGCTGAACATGCAACCTCAATACCCCATTCCTGCTTTCTCGCCATACCCCTTGATCCCCCTAGTAGTAAGGACTACATCTAACTCCTTTTTGAATATATTTAGTGAATTGGTGAATTGGCCTCAACAATGTAATGTCATGACTAGAACTGCACGCAGTACTCTAGACATGGTCTAACTTGTGTTTTATACAGTTCAAGCATAACCACCGTGCTCTTATACTCTGTGTGCCTCGGCTAATAAAGGAAAGTATACCATGTGCCTTCTTAAGAACATTATCTGCCTATCCTGCTACCTTCAGAGATCTGCGGACATGCACTCCAATGTGTTAATTTTACAGGACATTTTAACTGTGGGATAAAGACAGCAGTGTGACAATTCCTGGTAACGTTCAATAAAATAGCTGAAGATATCAGTAAAATCCGCAGGAGGGGATAGATTTTCCTCTCTTGCGTTTGGCTGTAAATAATTGCTTGGTCTATGAATCCATACATTAGCACTAAACACAAAACTAGTTGCATAGATTAGCACTAAGCACAAACCAAATGCTTAGATTTGCACTGACCGCAAACCAATTGCACAGATTAGCACTGAACGTAAACTAACTGCCCGTATGCGCTATTTATTGATATTGCCCCACCTTTTTCTCGGCGGGTGTGCATCGGCCGGGGTGCTAATCATGGGGCTCGTGCTACCGGCACATCGCCCCCAAAACGTCCGGGGCAATTTCGCCCGAGGCGCCGATGGGGTGCTAAAAAGTGCCAATTTCAGCCTCCTAGATTCTTAAACACCTTAAATAAAAGTTTACTTCACTGTTTCAAAAGCAAAAAACTTTGCTTCAGTACTTCAAGGATGGAGTTTTAAATACCCATTTCGTAACAACCATTTTTTTTTAACGATACTGTGTTAATTTTTGCATCTTGACTATTATAAATTAACTGGTAACAAGCACAGTTGAGGCAAGAGATACAGAACAAGATAGTGACCATATAGGAACCCACTAATGGCACTTAGACAGGCAAGGATATTTTATATGATAGGATTGATGATGCTGTTATACAGTAATATTGATGGTGGTTTGTAATAGATCCTGATTCATGACTAAAGCTTCTGTCTGTCCCGTCACCTGTCCATCTGTAATGTGCTCTGGTAGTAGCTGTAACCTAACTACTGTGAGATATCAGATGTAAACAAATAAAATGTCACCTTCATGAATGTATTGTAAGACCTGACTGCCAAACCAGCCAAAATAAAGAATTTCTATTTTAACCTGTTATTTAGTTGGTTACGTTATCACTTGCACTGACTGAGCTTTTATGGCTTCTGATTAAGGGGGAATTACCAGGATTGCTGAGCTGTTGCAGCCACACTGATTCTAGGAAGGCAAGCATTCACTTCACGTTAATGCCTGTCTCACCACTCAATAGGGTAGTAAAGATTCAATTACCTATCAGCTGATCAAGTAATAATGCACAATGGCCCATACTGCAGCAGGAAATTGAGAAGTGTCAGATCGATCTTCACCATGAAACCGCAGTTCAAATTCTTTAATCAGCTTGCTAGCACTGGTTCTCTAATATAGAAAGAGAAGAATTTTTCTATTGCTATTTGTTCATGGCTTCACATTGTGCAATTTTTAAATTCTCATCGTCGGAAGTGTCCTCCCGCCCGCCGAGCTGCCAGTTTGGTCCGGGCCATCCTCCGCTGCAGCAGGGAAAGGACCATCGCGTGGAGGCAGGTCTGACCTTAATGGTAAGTATGATTACCTGCTAAAAAAGGTTAGTAAACTTTTCTTTATTTTTTTCCAGCAATTCAGGTGGACGGGGTCCCCTGAAGGTTTCCCTGTGTTTTCTGGGGGGAAATGTTTATTTTTTATCTGTTCCCCCCCCTCCCTGGACCAGATTCAATCCTCAGCCGTACTTTGCCGAGGATTGCATTTGCCGCCGAGATTGGGAGCTCCCGCCCAGATTCATGGCGGAAGTCCTTTTTTTGCCGCCGGGCGGTCTTTCCAGGATTTTTTCATGGAAGTTCTGCCCAAAGTACCATCAGGATCTCAGTGATCCTTTGGGCAGCACTTGGGCGAAACTTAGCTTCCACCAAGTCCAGGGGTCAATTGTCTTTTAATATTAGTAACTGGTCACAAAATTTACATGAGGTGGGTGAGGGGCTGATGACAGAATATTCTGACTATGACCCACACATAGTTCAGCCCATCCCACTTCTGTGGGAATGTTTGTCCCTTGTCAATATGTGCAGCAACATGCTAAAACGAAAGGCCTGGAGATTTTCTTTGGCCGGTAGTTCTAAATAAGTCAAAAGTGCCATTGATGCATGACCTATTTCACTCAAAATATCAGTGAGAAGAAATCATTCTCCATTGGTCCCTTCCAAAATACAAAGGGCTGCTTAGAACATATGTGACATTCTAAAACCATCTACATGATATGATTTGTGTCACTCTCGCATGCATTTTCAGAAAAAGTATAGCAAAAATGAATGTGTTGGAAGCTCAAAGGAAAATGATTTCTAGTGATTGGAAATGAGCTGGACCGTGCATTATATACAAGCTCTAGTTTTGATTAGCAGCTTTCCTACAGCGATATGGCAGAGTAAGACTACATGTGTTCGCGGAGGGAATTCTAATGCATTGAATTTCTGGATTGCTTTCTGCAGACTGTCTGGATGTGATGTGATTAGTGCTGACCTCACAATTTAAACTAACTGCAGGGGCTGGGTCTATTTATTGCACTTCTTAACTAAATGAAATGCTGACGCCCTTTTAAACACATTTTATTGCAGAAACAGTGTCGCACTCCGTACAAATGAGGAAACTTGCAGATTGTTGCAGATGAATGCTTTTGAAGTATAACTTGAGTACAAGGATTTTGAAATCAAGTCAGGAATAATGGATTTCAGGTAAACTGTAATGTATTCTATGCAAAAGCCATTCCCTTTGGTAAAGGAAGTGAAGTCTGTTCAAAATTGATTGGGTTCAAATCTCCAAGGTGTAATATATTGGGTATATGTCACATACAACCCGTGTCCAGGGCTACAGTCAAATAATCCCAGAGTCACTCTTCGCACTTTGAATGCTGAAAGCAGCACTTAATATCATTTATTCTGAACACATATTGTGATGAACATAAATGATAAACTGCAAGATTCATACATAGCTTTTCGCATCATTGCGTAGAACCCAACAGCTGCCTTTGTGTGCCTGCAGTGCACATTGGACAACTGCCATTAAAACCTTTCTGCTTACCTCGACAAGGCATCAAATGGCGCTTAACTCATCACCATATCCATACTCATGCTGTACAGCATTCGATTTCAATTCCAATCTTATGTTCCCCGTCCAACTGTTCCTCACCATGGTGCACCCAATTACAACAATGGCATTTAGCTCTCCTCGCCATAGAATGTGCCCACCATCCCTTTCACTTTCTTAATTCTCATTCTCGTGTTCAGTTCCCTCCATGGCCTCACACCACCCTCCTCCAGCCCTACAACCTTCTGACAATTCTGCCTCTTGTGCATCATCCACTTCCTTCACTACATTACTGACAACGTGCCTTCAGCCACCGAGGACCCAAGCTCTAGAATTCCCTCCCTAAACCTCTCCAACTCTCTCTCCTCCTTTAAGATGTTCCTTAAAACCTACCTCCTTGACCAAGCTTTTAGTCACCCATCCTAACGTCTCCTTCTTTGATTCAGTGTGTTTTTGCCTGATTATGCTCTTGTAAAGTGCCATGGTATGTTTTACTATGTTAAAAGCACAATATAAATGCAAGTTGCTGTTACTGCATTCATCTGTCAGTCACTCAATGCATAGACTTGGACACAAGTGAGCAATGAGATGGCATTTTTAATCAGAAGCACATTATTAAAGGACATAAATTGTCAGGCAATTTGACTTTTTTTTGCTGATTTCATGATTACTTAAATACATGCATATAAAACAAGACAGCAGCATTTGAAGGATGGAAAATCTTCCTGCCTCTGAGTTGTTTTGACAATTTTTAACCAACTTGCATTGCTTTTTTTATTAGAGCCTATTTAAAAAATACATTCTCAGCATGCGTTCCAAAGTCTACAAAGCCATCACAAATTGTGATTTGTTTTTTGTAAAGTATTGGGTGGCTATATATCAAATGAAATACAATTCATAAATTTTAATGCAAGCCATAAATGAATCCTTACTGCACAGGGGACCAACATTTTTACCTGGGCCCAATCACTCTGACACTATCTCAGATAGTGTGGATTTAATTGACTCTAAAATCAAATAGCATTGAATTGTGACCTGGTCCCAACAGTACAGGGCTGGTTATGACAGTATTTTATTAATAAAATGATTACTCTTGTGTATGTTTATTACTGTATAATGAGCATTTGTTTTCAAGTCACACTGTAGGAGATGAAAATAGCCTGAGATTGCCCTGGAGTTGGTAGCAATTTAAGAGGAAAACTACCCAGCTATGTTGGCCGTCAGTGTATGGGAAGATTAAAAAGACACTCACTTCATGAAAATGTGTTTGGCAAACATTTTCGAACTTTTATCAATTGTATTAATAAATGTATTACTCTTGTGTATGTTTATATGTTTATTAATGTATAATGAGTCTCTGATTTGTTACACTGCTTGTCCCAGATCCAGTACTGGATTACAAGAGATTTCTTCCAACTAAATATTGGGAAGACCAAAACCATTGTTTTTGGTCCCCGCTGTAAGGTTTACACATTTCATGAACAAGGCACAGCAAGAGGCCATGGACTAAAATGGTTTAAAAGAAAACGTTTGGGACTGTTGGGCTGGAAAAAGGGCACCAGCCCAAGGCAGGTGGTGACTCATAGCTGATTAATGCAATTTCTGTGGTCAGGAACGAGACCCGATTAACATTGAGACAAAGGGTTTTGATACAATCAAGCAGAGGAGCCCATTGGCCGGAAGGGAAAAACCAGTTCCCTATGGAGACTACAAGTCTGCGAAAACCCAGGACAACAAAGGATCCCACAAGGCATACATTTTTGGATATGAGGCACAAAAGATAAGGAGTTATCTTTTGGCCTGTTGATTCCGTGTGTGAATTATGGGCCATCCAGACCCATCATCACAGCCATCAAGACTCTTCCAGATGCATTAACTGAAAAGCAGCCCAGCAGGAGATGTGTATAATCAAATGGATATATATGTAAGAGCTGAGAACATCAGAAGAGAAGGAACAACAGGAAGAAGGAAGAAACAGCAGCTCAGGGGAGCAGGTCAAAGGAACAACGACCACGAAGCAAGCAGCTGGGATCTAACATCTTCCCTAGCTCCACGAGCCTACAATCGACAACAGCAGCAATTGGCTGGACGGGTGATTGTATGTATTCGATCAAGCTCTCAGAAGTCTTGTTCTGTAATTTTTAGTTGGTTTTTGTGTAATAAACTAACAGTTGGATTTAAGCCTAAACTAAAATTTAAGCAGAGTCGGCGAGAGGTGCATGGAGAGGCGTTGGGACTTCGGAGAGAGGCCTATAAAAGGCACAGCAGGGAGTCCGGGGCCCAGAGTTGGCGAGAGGTGCGTGGAGAGGCGTTGGGACTTCGGAGAGAGGCCTATAAAAGGCACAGCAGGGAGTCCGGGGCCCAGAGTCGGCGAGAGGTGCGTGGAGAGGCGTCGGGAGTTCATTGGTGAGGCGTGACTTGTGCAGCTACAGGAAGAAGGCAAAAAAGAAGTAGAAAGAAATAGAAAGGTGACGTCACAGCCAAGGGGGTAAGTGATTGGCTGGTGATTGGTGAGTAGCTTTTCTTTTTTCTCTTCGATAACAGTGAGTAAACTTTAGCATTGTTGTTGCCTATCTAAGGGTTAAGTCATGGCAGGACAGTTCGGTCACGTGTTATGCTCCTCCTGTACCATGTGGGAACTCAGGGACGACTCCAGTGTCCCTGACGACTACGTGTGCGGGAAGTGTATCCGCCTCCAGCTCCTGACGGACCGCGTTGCGGAGTTGGAGCTGAGGATGGATTCACTCTGGAGCATCCACGATGCTGAGAATGATGTGAGTAGCACATGTAGCGAGTTGGTCTTATCGCAGGTGAATGGTCCACAGCCAGATAGGGAATGGAAGACCAGCAGGAAGAGCAGTGCAAGGAAGGTAGTGCAGGGGTCCCCTGTGGTCATCCCCCTGCAAATCAGATACACTGCTTTGAGTACTGTTGAGGGGGATGACTCATCAGGGGAGGGCAGCAGCAGCCAAGTTCATGGCACCGTGGCTGGCTCTGTTGCACAGGTTGGCAGGAAAAAGAGTGGGAGAGCGATAGTGATAGGGGATTCAATTGTAAGGGGAATAGATAGGCGTTTCTGCGGCCGCAACCGAGACTCCAGGATGGTATGTTGCCTCCCTGGTGCAAGGGTCAAGGATGTCTCGGAGCGGGTGAAGGACATTCTAAAAAGGGAGGGAGAATGGCCAGTTGTCGTGGTGCACATTGGTACCAACGACATAGGTAAAAAAAAGGATGAGGTCCTACGAAACGAATTTAAGGAGCTAGGAGCTAAATTAAAAAGTAGGACCTCAAAAGTAGTCATCTTGGGATTGCTACCAGTGCCAGGTGCTAGTCAGAGTAGGAATCGCAGGATAGCGCAGATGAATACATGACTTCAGCAGTGGTGCAGCAGGGAGGGATTCAAATTCCTGGGGCATTGGAACCGTTTCTGGGGGAGGTGGGACCAGTACAAACCGAACAGTCTGCACCTGGGCAGGACCGGAACCAATGTCCTAGGGGGAGTGTTTGCTAGTGCTGTTGGGGAGGAGTTAAACTAATATGGCAGGGGGTTGGGAACCAATGCAGGGAGAAAGAGGGAAACAAAAAGGAGACAAAAGCAAAAGATAGAAAGGAGATGAGGAAAAGTGGAGGGCAGAGAAACCCAAGGCAAAGAACAAAAAGGGCCACTGTACAGCAAAATTCTAAAAGGACAAAGGGTGTTAAAAAAACAAGCCTGAAGGCTTTGTGTCTTAATGCAAGGAGTATCTGTAATAAGGTGGATGAATTAACTGTGCAAATAGATGTTAACAAATATGATGTGATTGGGATTACGGAGACGTGGCTCCAGGATGATCAGGGCTGGGAACTCAACATCCACGGGTATTCAACATTCAGGAAGGATAGAATAAAAGGAAAAGGAGGTGGGGTAGCATTGCTGGTTAAAGAGGAGATTAATGCAATAGTTAGGAAGGACATTAGCTTGGATGATGTGGAATCTATATGGGTAGAGCTGCAGAACACCAAAGGGCAAAAAACGTTAGTGGGAGTTGTGTACAGACCTCCAAACAGTAGTAGTGATGTTGGGGAGGGCATCAAACAGGAAATTAGGGGTGCATGCAATAAGGGTGCAGCAGTTATAATGGGTGACTTTAATATGCACATAGATTGGGCTAACCAAACTGGAAGCAATACGGTGGAGGAGGATGATTTCCTGGAGTGCATAAGGGATGGTTTTCTAGACCAATATGTCGAGGAACCAACTAGGGGGGAGGCCATCTTAGACTGGGTGTTGTGTAATGAGAGAGGATTAATTAGCAATCTCGTTGTGCGAGGCCCCTTGGGGAAGAGTGACCATAATATGCTGGAATTCTGCATAAGAATGGAGAATGAAACAGTTAATTCAGAGACCATGGTCCAGAACTTAAAGAAGGGTAACCTTGAAGGTATGAGGCATGAATTGGCCAGGATAGATTGGCGAATGATACTTAAGGGGTTGACTGTGGATGGGCAATGGCAGACATTTAGAGACCGCATGGATGAACTACAACAATTGTACATTCCTGTCTGGCGTAAAAATAAAAAAGGGAAGGTGGCTCAACCGTGGCTATCAAGGGAAATCAGGGATAGTATTAAAGCCAAGGAAGTGGCATACAAATTGGCCAGAAAGAGCAGCGAACCCGGAGAGTGGAGAAATTTAGAACTCAGCAGAGTTCTAAGGATTTGATTAGGGCAGGGAAAATGGAGTACGAGAAGAAGCTTGCAGGGAACATTAAGACGGATTGAAAAAGTTTCTATAGATATGTAAATAGAAAAAGGTTAGTAAAGACAAACGTAGGTCCCCTGCAGTCAGAATCAGGGGAAGTCATAACGGGGAACAGGAAATGGCAGACCAATTGAACAAGTACTTTGGTTCGGTATTCACTAAGGAGGACACAAACAACCTTCCGGATATAAAAGGGGTCAGAGGGTCTAGTAAGGGGGAGGAACTGAGGGAAATCCTTATTAGTCGGGAAATTGTGTTGGGGAAATTGATGGAATTGAAGGCCGATAAATCCCCAGGGCCTGATGGACTGCATCCCAGAGTACTTAAGGAGGTGGCCTTGGAAATAGCGGATGCATTGACAATCATTTTCCAACATTTCATTGACTCTGGATCAATTCCTATCGAGTGGAGGGTAGCCAATGTAACCCCACTTTTTAAAAAAGGAGGGAGAGAGAAAACAGGGAATTATAGACCGGTCAGCCTGACATCGGTAGTGGGTAAAATGATGGAATCAATTATTAAGGATGTCATAGCAGCGCATTTGGAAAGAGGTGACATGATAGGTCCAAGTCAGCATGGATTTGTGAAAGGGAACTCATGCTTGACAAATCTTCTGGAATTTTTTGAGGATGTTTCCAGTAGAGTGGACAAGGGAGAACCAGTTGATGTGGTATATTTGGACTTTCAGAAGGCTTTCGACAAGGTCCCACACAAGAGATTAATGTGCAAAGTTAAAGCACATGGGATTGGGGGTAGTGTGCTGACATGGATTGAGAACTGGTTGTCAGACAGGAAGCAAAGAGTAGGAGTAAATGGGTACTTTTCAGAATGGCAGGCGGTGACTAGTGAGGTGCCGCAAGGTTCTGTGCTGGGGCCCCAGCTGTTTACATTGTACATTAATGATTTGGACGAGGGGATTAAATGTAGTATCTCCAAATTTGCGGATGACACTAAGTTGGGTGGCAGTGTGAGCTGCGAGGAGGATGCTATGAGGCTGCAGAGTGGCTTGGATAGGTTAGGTGAGTGGGTAAATGCATGGCAGATGAAGTATAATGTGGATAAATGTGAGGTTATCCACTTTGGTAGTTAAAAACAGAGAGACAGTCTATTATCTGAATGGTGACAGATTAGGAAAAGGGGAGGTGCAACGAGACCTGGGTGTCATGGTACATCAGTCATTGAAGGTTGGCATGTAGGTACAGCAGGCGGTTAAGAAAGCAAATGGCATGTTGGCCTTCATAGCGAGGGGATTTGAGTATAGTGGCAGGGAGGTGTTGCTACAGTTGTACAGGGCCTTGGTGAGGCCACACCTGGAGTATTGTGTACAGTTTTGGTCTCCTAACCTGAGGAAGGACATTCTTGCTATTGAGGGATTGCAGCGAAGGTTCACCAGACTGATTCCCGGGATGGCGGGACTGACCTATCAAGAAAGACTGGATCGACTGGGCTTGTATTCACTGGAGTTCAGAAGAATGAGAGGGGACCTCATCGAAACGTTTAAAATTCTGGTGGGTTTAGACAGGTTAGATGCAGGAAGAATGTTCCCAATGTTGGGGAAGTCCAGAACCAGGGGTCACAGTCTAAGGATAAGGGGTAAGCCGTTTAGGACTGAGATGAGGAGAAACATCTTCACCCAGAGAGTGGTGAACCTGTGGAATTCTCTACCACAGAAAGTTGTTGAGGCCAATTCACTAAATATATTCAAAAAGGAGTTAGATGTAGTCCTTACTACTAGGGGGATCAAGGGGTATGGCGAGAAAGCAGGAATGGGGTACTGAAGTTACATGTTCAGCCATGAACTCATTGAATGGCGGTGCAGGCTAGAAGGGCCGAATGGCCTACTCCTGCACCTATTTTCTATGTTTCTATGTTTCTATGTTTACGTTACTTTGCATCGCTACTTTTAGTGATTTGTGTATTTGTACTCCGAAATCCCTTTACTCCTCTACCCCATTTAAATTCTTATTTTCCAAGTAATATCTGACCTCCTTATTTTTCTTAGATAAATGTAATATCTCACATTTATCTGTGCTGAAATTCATTTGTCAGTTATATACCCATTCTGCAAGTTTATTAACATATTCTTGTAATTTGTTGCAGTCCTCCTCAGTATTGACTATTGCCCCAATTTGGCATCAGCTGCAAAGTTAGAAATTGTGTTTTGATTCCAAAGTCTAAATCGTTAATATAAATTGTGAACAACATTGGTCCCTGCATTGATCCATATGGGATCCCACTTTCCACCTTCTGCTACTCTGAATAGCTACCCTTACCCCCTACTCTCTGCTTTCTGTCTTGAAGCTAGCTAGCTATCCATTCTGCTACTTGCCCCCTGACTCTGCATTCTCTGACCTTATTCATTAGTCTATTATGTGGTATTTTATTGAAGGCCTTTTTGAAATCTAGATAAATTACATCTACTACATTACCCGTGGATACTGAGGATTGGTTGCCATGAGTCCTGGTGCCATATATCTTTAGAAGTTGACTGGAGAATAGCATTGGCGGAGTACTGGGAACAAACCTGCCACAGGAGATAGGTGGCTTAGCATGATCTGTGTATGGGGGAAAGATGAGAATGAAATAGATCCATTTTATACAATCTGGAGGGAAAAAAACTCTAAAGAGAACAAAACTCGTGCTAAAAACTGTACATCAGATGATGTACTGGAAATTTTTGAAAACTAGTTACCTCTTCAAAGATGTCAATGAGGTTGATCAAGCAAGACTTTCTCTTTTGAAATCCATGCTGATTATTCATTATTATATTTTTGGTTTTGAGATATTCTTCTATTTTTTTTTCCTTTAGTAGGGATTCCATTATTTGTTCTACCACTGATGTTAAGCTGACTGGTCTATAGTTCCCCGGACATGTTCTATCTCTCTTCTTAAATAAAGGTATTACATGAGCTATCCACCAATCCTCTGACACGGTACCTTTTTGTAATGAATTATTAAATACATGTAGTGGTGCCTCTGCTATCTTTTCCCTAGATTCTTTGAAAGTGCGCAGATGCAATCCATCTGGACCAGGGGTCTTATCCTCTTTGAGTTTGATAGTTTATTTAATATTGCTCCTCTTTTTATTTTAAATGCAGTTACATAATTTCTAATCTCATTTTCCGATTTCACATCTGCTTGATCTGTCACCCTGCTAAATACTGAAGCTAAGTAATTATTTAATATTTCTGCCATTTTGCTATCACCACCCCTCCACCCCGAGCCTGTTTCTTTTTTTCTCCTTGTCTCTAATGGTAGCTGGTCATTATCCTGCCATTCACGCCCTATCTTGACTAATGTATTTCTAATTCCTGACTTTACCATTTCAATTTGGCCCATCATCCCTTTTGTCTCTCTAATCTTCCCTGTCGTCCACCCTATCACAGACTTTCCCTTGTGTTCGTTCTTCCCCTCCCCCTTTCAGTGATTCTTAAGAATCTGTTCTTTCCAAACACTTTCTCTCCACATATGCTGCCTGACCCGCTAAAGTTTCTAGCATTTCTAGTATGTTTTTATTCCAGATTCCAGCATCTGCAATATTTTGCTTTTGTAATGAGCATGGGCTGAGTTATCCAACTGTATATCAGTCTCCATTCCAGGTCAGCAACCAGAAAGGAGAGTGATACCAATCACCATAGTTTAAGAAACTCACAACTCAGCCTGTCCCGTACCAGGAATGAATGTCTCTACCCAACACAATGTATTGGATCTCAGAGGACACTGGGCTGAGACTAAACACTTCTCCCTAACGGGTAGGAGCCCGTGGCAATCTATATATTTTGAAGTTAATGGGCCAAGCGCCTTTGTTTTGAAAGTACTTTTCTTTACAGTGCTGTTCTTCATTAAGTTGTTATTTTTTAATCTATCTGATTTTCCTGCTCATCTACATCAGAGTTACACGATGGTCTATAAAATGATAGAATGCAAAGGGATGGGCCTCAAAGGGGGTGCAACTCACATTCACCAGAATGATACTGGGGCTAAAAGGATTAAATTAGATTGCATAGACAAGGCTTATATTTCCCTGAGTATCGAAGATTAAGGGGTGATCTAATTGAGAATTATTAAACAATTTCATTAGGTAGGTAGATAAAAGCTATTTACTCTGCTGGGGGAGTCCAGGACAAGGGGGATTAACATTAAAATGAGAGCTAGGCTGTTATGGGGTGATGTCAGGAAGCACTTCTTCACACGAGGGGTAATGGAAATCTGGAACTTTCTCCCCCAAAAAGCTGTTGAAGCGGAGGATCAATTAAAAATTTCAAAACTGAGATTATAGACTTCTGTTAGGCAAGGATATTAAGGGATATAGAATCAAGGCGGGTAGATGGAGTTAAGATACAGATCAGCCATCATCATAGGCAGTCCCTCGAAACGAGGATGACTTGCTTCCATGCCAAAAAGGGATGAATTCACAGGTGTTTCAATGAAGGACCTAAGGAAGGAATATTCCAGATCCCGAACTGCACCTTGAAGGGTGGAAGATGCCTGTGCATGGATTTTTTTAACATGTGGTGGCCGTTACACACCAGCCATCACACGGGCTTGACAGAGCTAGGTCTTGGTCCAGTGACAAGGATTACCTAAGATGACTGGAGACCAGCTCAGTTGCACGGGCCTAGTGCGAACACATATCGCAGTGTGGGCTGGCACGTGCTGCCCCTGGGCCCTCGTCTCTTCTGGCCCCGAACTCACGCCTCTCCTGGGTCCCGATCACATCTCTCTACATTCTCTCACTGTTCCTTCACCCTGACCTCGCCACTCTTGCTGCATCTGCCCACGCTCCAATCACTGACCTGGACACTGATGACGTCTCCCTTCGCTGCTGTCACCCTTCTGCATCAGCTCGCGCTGTACCTTGAAGCTCGCTGCTCCTTTTATGGCCCCGACCTGCCGCTGATGGTGTCTTGTAGGTCAGGGCCACCACGCTGTCCAGGGTCCACTGCTCACCGATCCTTTTATTGGCTGTTTATATCAGCCATGCTCTAATTGAATGGTGGAACAGGCTTGAGGGTCTGAATGGGCTACTCCTGTTCCTATTTTCCTATGAAGATGCCACATTCTGCAACAAAGAAAAAGTTTTCCCAATGTTCCCAGAAATGACAGATATAGCTCAGGAGTTACACACCTGTCATTTGCCTTGGAGCCTGACTGCAGAGGCTGCATGTAGCTGTGATGTTTCTGCAAGCATCCTTGTTTTCAGACAGATTCCCATGAGTTCTGGCTCCCATATCTCCGAAGCTTTATCTAGGCTTCTGTTTGGTCTCCACTGGAAAGGTGGCATATCCTCACCCACTCCTCCAGTTCCCCCGTGTTCTGTGAATAACCCAGTGTCACATCTTACTGACAGTATCTAATTGATCTCCCTCACACCAAGGTATAAACATCTGAGCTGGTGCGCGGGAATGGGAAGTGATGTAGAGGTTAGATCGAGAATGGTGTGGCAGGGGATCATGGGGCAGGATCTTGGTCTGAGGAATCATGGGTGAGCTTGAACTCCACATCTGCTCCTTCATCGTCATCATTCCCTTCCTCACCATAGTCAATGAGCACAATTTTCCTTCATTCCTGCTACTGCTCATCATCATTATCTTCCTTCTCAATTATACAATTTCCTAGGAGAGGCAAATGAACAGAGGAAAAACTCAGGGACAATAAGGCAAAAAGTACTCTCGAAAATTCCTCTCTGACCCCCTCAGGCAATCGAAACCAGCCCAGGAGATCTGGACAGCTGGACAGAGATCTGCTGCTATCACCCAATTAAAATAGAGAAAGGGGTTTTAAGGGTTGGCATGCTGTTAGGTGAGATGGTGAAAAATATTGTAAGATCCCAAATTAGCGCACCCCTTAACCAGAGTGTGAAGGCACAAAAGATAAGGAGTTATCTTTTGGCCTGTTGATTCCGTGTGTGAATTATGGGCCATCCAAACCGATCCAGACCCATCATCACAGCCATCAAGACTCTTCCAGATGCATTAACTGAAAAGCAGCCCAGCAGGAGATGTGTATAATCAAATGGATATATATGTAAGAGCTGAGAACATCAGAAGAGAAGGAACAACAGGAAGAAGGAAGAAACAGCAGCTCAGGGGAGCAGGTCAAAAGAACAACGACCACGAAGCAAGCAGCTGGGATCTAACATCTTCCCTAGCTCCACGAGCCTACAATCGACAACAGCAGCAATTGGCTGGAGGGTGATTGTATGTATTCGATCAAGCTCTCAGAAGTCTTGTTCTGTAATTTTTAGTTGTGGAACTATTAATTTTAGAGGCTGATCGGTATGTTAGTGCCCATACTGTCTAAAGAAGAAAAGGGACAATGGTGCAGAAATAAAATACTGTGGATGCTGTAAATCTGAACTGAAAATAGTAAATGCTGGAAACAGAGTGGGTTAGGCAGCATCTATGGAGAAAGAAATAGGTTGATGACCTTTCTTCAGAACACCAGGGACAGGGCTGATCAGTTACCTTTCCTGACTTGATCAAGTCATTGAACTTCTTGCAGCACTGGACTACAATTCTGGGGGTGTGGGAGGTGATACCATCTTCCTCTGCATGGCATAAGATGCACTTTTTTTTGCCGTTTCATCGCATGGTGACCCGGCAGTGGATCCCCCTCTGTCCTTTTCTGCCTCTCATCCAATAAGATTTATAGGTTGGTCTCGCTGAGATTGTGTGCTCTTCTTTCCTGCCTCTATGCAATGCCCTTCTCCCTCCTGTGGCTCCCTCAGACAGACCTTCCAGTGAAAAACATTTTTTAAAAGAAGCGCAAAATCACCACCAGTCATCCAGTGCAGCCACCTGATAATCAACGAGCCAAGCCCTTTCCTACCGACCTGCTGCTCCCCCAGCCTACAGCCGCGCTCGTCCATCAGACCTGGCTTTTTAAAGGCTGCACTCTAATCTCCAAGCACCCCAGCACAGTACTCCAATTTTACATGGGATTTGCATTAACAAATCGCCAATGGATATTTAACCTCACAAATTAAGGTAGAATCAGCATTCTGTCAGTGGATGATAGTCCTAGATCAAGTGTAATTAGATCCCATGGAATTTTTGGACTTGTATCTCTCAGGCACTATTAGAACAACAACTTCCATTTATATAGTGCATTTAATGTTGGAAAACATCCCATGGCACTTCTTCGGAACATTATTCAACAAAATTTGACAATGAGTCACGTAAGGCGATATTAGTAGAGGTGACCAAAAGCTTGGTGAAAGTGGTAGATTTTAAGAAGCGTCTTAAAGGAAAAGAGACAGGTAGAGAAGTGGGCAGGTTTAGGGAGAGAATTTCAGAGCTTAGGGCCTAGGCAGCTGAAGGCACTGCCACCAATGGAGATGCGATAGAAATCGGAGATGTACAAAAGGCTAGAATTGGAGGAGCACAGAGATCTCAGAGGATCGTAGTGCTGGAAGAGGTTACAGAGCTTGGTTGGGAAGAGGCCACAGAGCTTGGTTGGGAAGAGGCCATGGAGGGATTTAAACTCAAGAATCAGAATTTTAAATTTGAGACATTGCCTGACTAGCAGCCAATGTAGGTCAGCGAGCACAGGGGTGAGGAATGAAAGGAACTTTCCTTCAGGACCCATGAGTGAATCACTCGCTCAAGCACAGGCGTATCTAGTTCACCATGGCTTTAGATAATATTTTATCATCTTAATTTAGAACTTTATGAGCGCCCCATTCTCATTACTATTTCTCTCTGTTGTTTAGTTTTGAATAACCTGCAATATAATGAGAGACTTTTAATCTGTTTAATCAGACTGCTCGGGCCCACATTCTTGCAATGCTGAAGCCTGAAGTAAGTGCATTTTGTTGTGACCAAAGTGAGTCTTGTCTCCAAGCTCAAGACACACATTAAAACTATCTGTAGATCTTCCCAATAGATTCTGACATGGTTCCCAATCAAATCATGGTGTGCTTCCAAGACGTCTTGGATGACGATCTCACATTCCTACCGACATCAGGTGGTCATGAAAGACGCTATATAAATGCAAGTCAGTCTTTCTTTCATTACAATGGTGACTACACTTCAAAAGTACATCATTGGCCATAAAGCACTTTGGGACATTCTGAGGTCATAAAAGGTGCTACATAATTGCAAGTTTTTCTTCCTTTTCTTTTTATAGACCTTAATACTGTTTGATCAGTCATCAGGTCATGCAATTCAAACATGAGCCAGACAGTGCCAGTCCCTTTCTCTCCAGATAGAACGCAGCATACCCTCTAACGTCCCAACTGAGATCTGATGAAACTCACCGCGAGAAGCAAGCTGGGTTGATGGACAGCCTGGAACTCAGAATCATCACCTAATGCCAGAGATTCAGATGGTTCAACCCCTTGAACTACCAGAACAGCCATCTTTGGAATTGCTCATATTCAATGCGGGAGTGTTGACTGCAGAACGTTCAAAATGCCTTTGCTTTCGGTGTACACATAACTAGAGGCCAGAAGAGTATTGAAGAGTTAAATCATAGAATGATATATCACAGAGAGGCCAATCGGCCAATCGTGCCTGTGCCGGCTCATTGAAAGGGCTATCCAATTAGTCCCACTCCCCAGCTCTTTCCTCATAGCCCAGCAATTTCTCCCCTTCAAGTATTTATCGAATTCCCTTTTGAAAGTTGCTATTCAGTCTGCTTCCACCACCCTTTCAGGCAGTGCATTTCAGATCACAACAACTCACTGCATAAAAAAATCTCCGCATTTCCCTCCTGGTTCTTTTGCCAATTACCTTAAACATGCTCACTACTAGGTTTCTATGAAGAACCAGCCCTCCTCCCCATCCCCCTCACTCCAACGAATGGCACTGTTCAGTTTTAATTATGTCTTAGCTACATAACAATAACAGATGCAGTTGCCTGATAACCAAAGCCTTATTTTGGAGATTCTCGACGTCAGTGGCTCCATTGTTCTTACCTTTATTGTTGCTGTGGTATCTTGAATACACACAGTGGAATCTGGGGGAGGCCCAATATCTCAACTGTTGCTTTACGTTTACATGACACTAGGCCTGTGTTTCCTTACAGGCAGCCACTTTGCAAAGTTAACTGACTGTTCTTTCTTCACAGGTTTAATTGTGATTCCACGAGGCCTCAGATAAAGTGCTGTTTGGACACTTCGAGAAAGTGCTTACTTTAGGCTGCAGCGCTGTGAGAATATGGGACTGAGCAGTCTGGCTGAGCAGATTGAAGGGGTGATTATAATGAATGGGCAGGAAATCACCAGCTTCACAATTGCAATTTCCTGCGATTGCTCCCTCCATGTGCTGCTCCCGATCGGGTATGCTAGATTACAGAACCACCCCTGAAAGGCCTCTCGCCAAATCACTGTTTGTTCAGATATATGGTGAGGCCAACACTGCCTCCCTCTTATCACTCCCACTCTTTTCGGGGACCTAATGGAAAGTTTTACAACTTCACCCAATTAACGTGCAGACTTACATTTGGCAAATTGCCAAATTGCCAATGCCTTGCTTTGCAGGGCAGCACAGCTCCTGCTTCTTCCGGGGCCCACAAAATTAATTTGACGCTTACCACTAGCAGGCCTCTTCAGTGCCATTGCCCTTAGATCTGGCCCATTCCGATCTAACTTGTCAGACAAAGTTTGACACTGAGCCACATGAGATATGAGGACGCGTGACCAAAAGCTCAGTCAAAAAGAGTTGGGTTTTAAGGAGGGTCTTAAAGGAGGTGAGAGAGCTGGAGGGGCGATGAGGTTTAGGGGAGAATTCCAGAGCTTAGGGCCAAGACTGCTGAAATCACGGCTGCCAATTGAGCAGCGATGGATTCACAAGCGGCCAAAATTGGAGGAACGCAGAGTTCCTGGCGGGCTATAGGGCTGGAGAAGGTGCCTGAAACAGAGCTGATGGCATTTTCAGTATCCAATCTAAAAACATTTGACACCTTATTTGAGAAGGCATTTTCTAAAACAACCAGGATATATTATTTTATTGTCTTCTGCCAGATAAAACACATTTACAATGAATCATCTGTTTGAAACAGTACTTTTCCACCATTATTTTTAACGTTTTGCACTGCAGATGAACAAATGGGGAATAGCAGAAAATAAGCTGAGATGCGGAGAGGAAAATTAACTAACCATCTGGCCCAAAATGAGCTGGAACAATTACTGATTTTTTATTACCTGTCCCCTTGATAGGTATATCACGGCTGCATATATCATTTATTCTGGCACCATGGAGGATATAATCAAGGCCATTGTAGCAGAGAGTGACTTGATTGTGATTTAAGATAACAATAATTTGGCTTGGTATGAAATCATTGTTGGTAACTTGTGTATCTGATCTGATATCAATTCAGTCACGCCTGAGAAGCCGAATACGATTGGAGTGGGTAATGATGTTCTAGTTCCTGTCGTGGGGGACGATCGCCCTGAAATCCCGGCCTCACCGGGTCTGTACGGAATACCAAACCTCACAAAAGCCAGATTTTGGCACGATGTGCATGTGCCGAAAACCGGCTTTTCCAATCTGTCAAGATATCACTTGACAGATCCTCCACATCCCCACAGCAAGGACATTCGCACGGGCGAGAACCGGCTTTTGCCCATCTCTTGCCCAGTGAATGTCCTTGAAACTTTTACGCCTGGTAAAAGCAGGCGCATAGCCTACTTTTACCAGCATAAAAGTTTTAAAACATATAAAAATAAAGTTTAAAAACACATTTTTATAGTTAAAAACCCCGTGCACTAAGGTAGTTTATTTTAAACCCTATTAAAACACATTTTAAAAAAATCCTCCAAATGTTTTTTTTTCTAAGACATTTAATTAACTTTAATTAACTATTAACTTTAAATATGTGTGGTGTATTTTTTATTTATTATGTTGTGTTTGGATGCTTTAGGGGGTTATTCTCATTGATAGTAATGGGAACTTGTAAAATTGGGGAATTCCCATCAATGAGAATACTGTACCGTGATTGGTTGTCCAGGTCCATGTGACTCCAGCTTCTCCGTCTGTATCTAGAAGACGTGGACGCGCTGCGAAGTGCATGGAAAGAAGACCTCCGACCGGAATCCAAGGCGCCTCTGGGACTACCAGGTACATTCGTAGAGAAATTTCGGGTTGGAGGCGTTCGTCCGAAGGAAGCCTCCAACAAGAATTTCAGAGCCAGTACTTTTTTTTTAAAGTGATTCCAAAGCTTAAAGGCAAAGGCCGAAACAAATGTGAACGCGGAACGATTCTTGGTGAACACAGTGTTCAGCAATCGATTTGTTTAATATGACTGAGGGAGCTGCAAATAATGGGCCTGTGTTTTCAGGCTTCGCAGTGCAGTGCTGGTGGAAGGACAGAATCGGCACATTAGTGACAAAAGTTTTCAAGTGGACACAAATTGCCATCTGCCAATTTAATTCATGCCAAACGTAAGTTATTCTATTGCCTGCACTATGGTTTCTCTTGTAGAATGAACCAAAAAGACAGGCATGTAATCTGTAATCCAGTGTGATATTGCACTGCTTCCATCAATCAGTTAAGACTGCACTCGACATCCACGCATATACACCTTTAAGTGGGCTTCACTGTATTGTGATCCAGGGTGGGGATAAACGTTCCCCCTAAGGTGCGTGGACGTGCTTTGATTGGGAGGTCTTACGCAGGCCATTCACCAGCTGTTGCCACTGGAATAGATACTGCGCAGCAAATTTAAAGGGACCGCACACAAAAAAAAAATAAAGGGAAAATTGGTGGGAACCCAAGCTGATTTTTCCCCACCCCTATCCTCAGTATCTTTACAGCTGTTCCAGTGAAAATCAGCAGAAACTAGGGACCAAAATTGGTCTGTTGTGCACCTTCCGTTAGCGCCTCCCGGATGCGCTAACAGAGCGCAAAAGGTTTTTCACGCGGGTGCGGCGAGATCAGCGCCCCTTCCCTGCAGATTTGCCAGAAGAACCCCGATTGGATGCACCTGACGATGATGATGTCCCAGAACTGAAATTTAGCCGTGCAGTTCATTTACTGCCTGGCGGTGACAACGACAACTTCAGCTGTCGAGTTGGAGTTGGGAGTCGGCTGGAGGAGCACCATTTACAGGCGCCATCTTGAAAAACAATTTTTGTCAACCATTCCTCTCTGCAGCTTGCAAACACATAGGCAGAGTGGCTGGTGGACAGATCGGAGCAATTTTGACTTCAAGGACTGTTTTGCTTCCTAACTATTCCCCTTGCATCATTCAGGGCAGATTTCAAATCACAACATTTATCTTGTTTCATGGGGCTGTGTTGGCATGCAACCTCCTGCTCCGACGTTAGTGTTGGAGGCTGCTGAGGTGAAGAGAAAGGCGGAGACAAATGCAGAGAGATAGGCAGGGAGAAGGACATGGGGCAAGACAGAGAGAGGCACAAGGAGAAACACAGGAGGAGAGAGTCATATATGTAAACATTGTAACTGCGTAAGACTTGCCACCAGGGGGCGCAACTGTTGGAGGCACAGCGTCACCTGCACACCTCGTGCAAGGGATTATAAAAGGTTATCTGCCAGGCTGCTGAGGCACTCTGGAGTTGTATTAAGGAGACTGAGGTCATATCAGTTTTAGCTCACAGTACTCAGTCTTGTGGAGTTCTTCCATAATTAACAATTGGCGACGAGTAACATATTACGAACTTTCACGCGGTCATGGCTGCTGCTGGTATTTTAGAAGGTGATGATTGGGAAGCCTTCGTTGAGCGTCTCGACCAGTACTTCATGGCCAACAAGCTGAATGGGGATGATAAAGCGATCAAGCGCAGGCCAATTCTCCTCACCATGTATGGATCCACAATATATGGCCTCATCAAGAATCTGCTAGTACCAGAGAAACCAACGGAGAAGACATATGCAGAGTTGTGTACGCTGGTTCGGAACCACCTAAAGCCGAAGGAGAGCGTCTTAATGGCCATATATATATATTCTACACGCACCACTGCTCTGAGGGCCAGGACGTGGCGAGTCATGTCGCCAACCTGAGACGCCTTGTGGGAACTTGCGTATTTGCTGGATTTTTGGGGGAAATGATGTGGGACATTTTTGTGCTTGGCATCGGCCATGAGGTCATTCTTCGCATGCTGCTATCCGCTGAATCCCTAGACCTGAGCAAGGCCGTCACGATAGCTCAGGCATTCATATCCACGAGTGATAATACCAGACAGATATCTTCCCAGCATCAAAGCTCACTGGCAAGTACTGTGCATAAAATAACGTCGCTAGCAGGCAGAACTGAATATGGCAAGCCCTACACATCTGCAGCTGCAAGACCTAGGATGACTCAGCATCCATCATCAGACGTGAATGCAAATCCATTCGGACCATGTTGGCACTGCAGGGGTAATCATCGAGCCCATCAATGTCGATTCAAGCACGATGTGTGCAAAGGTTGAGAACCAATGGGGCACCTCCAGCGAATGTACATGAGTGCTGCGACTCACCACGTGGCAGAGTCGGCAGAGGATGATCCATCCGGCACGGATCACGCAGAACAAACAAGAGAGGAAAAAGTGTAAGGGGTACACACCTTCACCACCAAGAGCCCTCCTATCATGCTGAAAGTCAAATTGAATGATATTCCGGTATCAAAGGAGTTGGACACGGGGACAAGTCAGTCAATTATGAGCCAGAAGGCTTTTGAGAACTGTGGGGCAACAAGGCACAAAGGCCCAAACTGAGCCCGATTCAGACAGAACTGCGCACCTATACCAAAGAGCTCATACCAGTCATTGGCAGTGTGGCAGTTAAGGTAGCGTACGATGGAACTGTGCATGATTTATTACTGTGGATTATACCAGGTGATGGCCCAATGCTATTTGGCAGAAGCTGGCTGGGAAAGATTCGATGGAACTGGGATGACATCAAAGCACTATCTTCAGTGGAAGATGCCACGTGCACCCAGGTGCTGAGCAAGTTTCCATCGCTATTTGAACCAAGCATCAGCAACTTCAGAGGCGCCAAGGTGCAGATCCATCTAGTCCCCGATGCAAGGCCCATTCATCACAAGGCTTGAGCGGTTCCATATATGATGAGGGAAAAAGTTGAGATCGAACTGGACAGACTTCAATGAGAGGGAATCATATCGGCAGTTGAGTTCAACGAGTGGGCAAATTCGATTGTTCCAGTGTTGAAAAGCGATGGCACGGTCAGAATCTGCTGAGACTACAAGATAACGATCAACAGAGTCTCGTTACAGGACCAGTACCCGCTGCCCAAGGCGGATGACCTGTTCACAACGTTACCGGGGGCAAGTTGGACCTAACCTCCGCCTACATGACACAGGAGCTGGCTGAATCTTCGAAAAGATTGACGTGCATCAACACGCACAAAGGACTGTTTATATACCACAGGTGCCCTTTTGGGATTCATTCGGCTGCTGCCATCTTCCAGAGGAACACGGAGAGTTGCTGAAATCGGTTCCGTGCACCGTTGTGTTTCAAGAGGACATCCGGATCACCGGTCGTGACACCATCGAAAACCTGCACAACCTGGAAGAGATTCTAAGTCGACTAGACAGAGTGGGACTCAGGCTGAAATGCTCCAAGTGTGTTTTCTTGGCGCCAGAGGTTGAATTTTTGGGGAGAAAGATTGCGGCAGACGGCATCAGACCCACGGACTCAAAGACAGAGGACAATAGGACCACAGAATGTGATGGAGCTGCATTCGTTCCTGGGACTCCTCAACTATTTTGGTAACTTTCTACCCAGTTTAAACACTTTGCTGGAACCGTTGCAAATGTTGCTACCTAAGGGTGATGACTGGGTTTGGGGTAAATCTCAAGAGACAGCCTTTGAGAAGGCCAGAAACCTACTTTGTTCTAATAAGTTACTTGTACTGTATGCCCGTGTAAACGATTAGTGCTAGCTTGTGATGCATCTTCATACGGGGTCAGCGGTGTGTCACAGCAAACCAATGTATCGGGCAAACTTCAACCAATTGCATACGCGTCTGGAAGTCTGTCTAAGGCCGAAAGAGCCTACAGTATGGTCGAGAAAGAGGCATTAGCATGTGTATATGGGGTTAAGAAAATGCACCAATACCTATTTGGACTTCGGTTTGAGCTTGAAACCGACTACAAACCGCTCATTTCTCAGAAAGCCAAGGTATAAACACCAATGCTTCATCCTGCATCCAAAGATGGGCACTAACATTGTCCGCCTATGACTATGTTAACTGCCATAGACCAGGCATGGAGAACTGTGCTGATGCCCTCAGTTGGCTGCCATTGCCCACTACTGGGGTGGAAATGGCTCAGCCCACAGACTTGCTTCTGGTCATGGATGCTTTTGAGAGTGAGGAGTCACCCGTCACTGCTTGCCAGATCAGGACCTGGACTAGCCAGGATCCTGTGCTGTCACTTGTAAAAAGTTGCGTCCTCAATGGAAGGTGGTCGGCCGTTCCCGGGGCGATGCAAGATGAAATTAAGCCGTTTCACCGATGCAACGGTAAAATGTCCATCCAGTCAGATTGTCACTTATGGGGTAATCGTATGGTTTTGCCAAAAAAAGACAGTGAAATGTTTATACGCGGCCTACACAGTACCCACCCAGGCATGGTCATGATGAAGGCTATAGCCAGGTCACATGTTTGGTGGCCCGGCATTGACTCGGACTTAAGAGTCATGCGTACACCAGTGCAACACGTGCTCACAACTGAGCAATGTACCAAGGGAGGCTCCATTGAGTCTGTGGTCATGGCCCTCCAAACCGTGGTCCAGGATCCACGTAGATTTTTCTGGCCCCTTTCTCGGAAAGATGTTTTTAGTTGTAGTGGATGCTTACTCTAAATGGATTGAATGCATAATCATGTCATCCAGCACATCCACTGCCACCATTGAAAGCCTCCGGGCTATGTTTGCCACCCATGGCTTGCCCAATGTCCTTGTCAGTGACAATGGACCGTGTTTCACCAGCTCGGAATTCAACGAGTTTATGATCCGCAGTGGCATCAAGCATGTCAGGTTTGCCCCGTTTAAGCCTGCATCTAACAGTCAAGCAGAACGGGCAGTCCAAACTATCAAACAGAGCTTGAAATGCGTGATGGAAGGCTCCTTGCAGAGCCGCTTATCTCAGGTTCTGTGCAGCTACTGGACACGACCTCACTCATTCACTGGGGTTCCCCCTGCAGAATTTTTAATGAAGAGAGCACTCAAAACCAGGCTCTCCCTAGTCCACCCAGATCTAAATGATCATGTGGAAATCCGGCGCCACCATATCGCGTGACATTGATGTTAACGACCCTGTGTTTGTCCTGAATTACGGTCATGGTCCTAAATGGTTTGCTGGCACTGTCTTGGCCAAGGAGGATAATAGAGTGTTTATAGTCAAACTATTGAATGGACAAACGTGCAGAAAGCATTTGGATCAGACCAAACTGCAATTCACCGACAACCAGGAATAACCTGAAGAGGACATCACCATCATCAATCCACCAACACACACCCAACCAGCAATCGACCTCACTGTCAATCAGGAGGATGACCCCACCATTCCCAACAGTCCTGTCAGACCAGCCGTGCCACAGTGCAGCAATGGTCCGACCAACTCACCCATGCCAGAGTTTGAACTCAGACGATCAACCAGGGAGCGTAGGGCCCCGGATCATCTCAACTTGTAAATAATTTGTATCAAATACTTTGGGTGGGGGGGGGGGGGGGGCGGGAGTGATGTTATGTATGTAAACATTGTAAGACTTGCCACCAGAGGGCGCAACTGTTGCAAGTCCCAGGGTCACCTGCACACCTCGTGCAAGCGAGTATAAAAGGTTGTCTGCCATGCTGCTTAGGCACTCTGGAGTTGTATTAAAGAGACTAAGGTCACATCAGTTTTAGCTCACAGTACTCAGTCTTGTGGAGTTCTTCCATACTTAACAGAGAGAGGCACAGGGAGAGATGCACAGGGAGAGACCTTACCCTCCCAGCGTATTCTATCAGCAGTTCTCCTACATCAATTTCACTGAGGAGCAGTGTGTTCGAAGCCAAACTTCAGCAAGGATGTGGTCACAGAGCTCAGACATCTGCTGCAACCAGACCTCGAGCCTCAGACCAGGGTGAGGACGGCTCTCAGTGGCTGTCAAAGTTACCATCGCGCTCAATTTCTACGCCAATGGATCCTTCCAGGGTGCAACAGGAGACATCAACAACATCTCCAAGTTTGGCATCCATGAGGTCACAGATGCTCTGTACAGAAGGAGCAGGGACTACATCTTCTTCCCCATGAGCAGAGAGAAGTTACATGAGCAGCATGTGGCTTTGGCAGGATAGTGGGCTCCCCCATGGTGTAAGGTGCCATTGACTGCACCAACGTTGCTTTGCGGGCACCGCATCACAATCCTGAGGTCTTCCAGAACCACAAATTCTTCCACTCACTGAATGTGCAGCTGGTGTGCGACCACACACGCAGAGTCCTCACCGTGAATGCCCGCTATCCTGGCAGCAGCCACGATGCCTTCATCCTGCGCCAGACCGGTGTGTCAGTTCTCTTCCAACCACCAAAGCAAGCTCGGGCTGGCTGCTCGGAGACAAGTGCTATCCACTCTCCACCTGGCTCATGGCTCCCTTCCACAATCCCAATACTCGTGCCCAGCACTCGTACAATGAGAGCCATCACGTAGACGATCGGAGAGCTCAAGCAACGGTTCCACTGCCTTGACCGCTCGGGGGGAGTCCTCCTGTACTCGGCTGCACTACCTCATGAAGGCACAGCCATTGCCACCAGGCATAGGCACACCACCCGAGGAGGATGAGGAGCAGGAGGAGGAGGAGGAGAAGGAGGAGGATGACGAGGAGCAGGAGCAGTAATAGCAGCGACGGAGGAGGCAGCGAGCCCATTGCGATTCTGCAAGATAGTTCGCAGCCGTCTCATCAGAGTTCGGTTCCAGTGATTTCCATCCCACTTCCTGGTTCCTCTGGACATCGCCATCACCACATCCATTTTCCCTTCCATACCAAAGCCCCAACACTGAAATGAGAGACAAGAGCAAAGATTAAATATTCCATTCAAAATGTATATAACGGCAATAAAAGCTTTCGTAATGTATTTAATAATCACCCTTGTGCATTTCCTTATATCCCCTCTTTGCTTTAACTATTTTAGTGCTCCTCCGCAATGTGTTCCCTGTGGCAACAGCATGGCTGGTGGAAGGCTGCTGAGTGTCAGGGCCAGACACTACAGATGGCCTTGCAGGACGCCACATCTGGGCCTGGAAGTCCCGGCTGCAGACTGCACCACCTCAGCTTGGGCAGTGGCAGTCTGGGCTGGCTAGGTGACAGGCAGCGACAAGTGCAATGGCAGAGTGGCTGTGGTGGGCTCAGGAATGCTGTCACCCTGAGAGAGGCAGCGCCTCAGCTGCACCTCAGCATCCCCACCAATCTGCTGGAGCACAGATTGTTGGGCTGCTGCAACACCGAGAGATCCCCGGTGGACTGTGGTGGACCCAGCGGCGATGGCAGCATTCAGAGCATGCATGGCATCCAGCTGAGGTTGCGTGCAAGCCGTCTGAGACAGGATGCCAGCAGTCATTGGCTGCACGACACCAGTTAGACCACGAATGACATCAAGCTGAGACTGCGTGAGAGCAGTCTGAGACCCGATGCCAGCACTCACTATTGCATGACAGCACCAAGACGTTGTGCGGCATCAAGCTGAGATTGCATGAGAGTAGTCTGCGCTTCTATGCCACCAACCATTGTCTTCATTACAGCACGAAGATGTTGTATTGTTTCCGTCTGTGGTACAATGGAAGCTGCCACGTCGCTCATGACATGTGTCATGAGGTCTGGATCTGCACAGTCTCTATGGGAGTCCACCATCGTCTGCAGACTGGCAAGGTGAGGCTTCTCTGCACCACTGTGCTGGCTGACACCTCCTGGGCCACCTCTTACCACATGACATGGGAAACTTGCGGTGATGGCTTCCTTCCCGATGCAGAGAACAACGAGTCCCTCTTCAGCTCCAGTGCCCCCACCAATGCCTCCAGAGCCACAACGTTAAATTGTGTGGCCTTCTCCACTAAGGGGGATTAGCAGCCGCCATTTCAGAATGTTTCTCAGGTCCAGAGATCACTGACTGAAGTCCAGCTCTGCTGAAAATGATCAGCAGCAGGTTCAAATGACCTCCTCTTTAAGAGTCAGATCGAGCTGGAGTCAAGGGGGCCAAAATTACCCCTTCCTTAAAGCCCATTACCACTGCAAATCGGCAGCCATGCTGCGGAGTGGAGTGGCCGCTGACTTTTCGTGATATGGCTGCTGGTAGCCCAATTGCCCTTCCGAGTTTTCCCGGCGGTGCCCTGATCCCGCCCAACCCACCCCGCCCCCCCCCCCCCCCCCCCCCCCTTTGCCCCCTACTGCTCCACTAATGCTGATCCATTACAAATGCACCATCACCGTGCGCACCGCCGATCTACCCCTCCCGGTGTCGACATTCCCCTCTGGAAATCTTCGGCCCACCCAGCGGTGTTTTTTTCCCGGTGTTCCAGTGAGGCTGTGGCCTTCTGCAATGGCGGTGCGGCTTCCCTTGAAGGGGAGGACGCACTGCCGCTGCCGCCATGTTTTTTTTTGTTGGCCGACTGCCATGTCGGCCCCACAATTATGCCCTCAGGTTCGGCCGGGCCGCCAACAGGCAGCCTGGCACCCTCTCTTGTCAGCCGAAACCCTCCCTGGTGGCCCAGTGGACCGAAGTTTTAAAATCGCAAAGGCTCTCCCCTTTAAGTGAAGGGGAGAGCCGTGGTGATGCGGCGCCATGATGATGTCATCACGGCAGTCACTCTGAACCACCCACAACTTCCACCCCTCAAGTGTACTCACCGCTCCAACTTCTGCCCCTCTCATGTGGTCACCCCGTATCTGCCCCTCTTGTGTAGTGACCGCCCCCACTAAGAGCAACTACCGGATCCAAATTTTAAAAAACACAGAGCGGAATTTCGCTCAAGAGGCGACCACAATCACGTCTGTGGTAAAAAACATTGAGACGGGGTGCATGTGCCCCGTTTCGAGTGGGAGGCAATTTCTACCCCAAGGATTGAAGGCGGATTGCTGAATGAGCTGAAATTGGGTAAGTTTTTGTGAATAGCGCCCCTGCAGCACCCAGCTGAGGTCATTAGCACCTCATTTACTGCCCCCCTTCACTCCTGGGGCAAAAACGCAGAACTTCACATAATTTGCGAAGGCATCTCTCCGGCTGCTAAATTTTCTAAAAGTAAAAACTTACCGCCCCAAATGGGGCACTATTGAATTTCATCCCCCAGGGATCTAACATAAGAATATAAGAAATAGGAACAGTAGTAGGCCATTTGGTCCTTCGACCCTGCTTTGCCATTCAATAAGATCAATGCTGATCTTCTACCTCAACCCTACCTTCCTACAGTATTCCAACATACTTTGATTCCCTTAGTCTCCAAAAATCTATCGATCTCTGTCTTAAATATATTCAACCACTGAGCATCCACAGCTCTCTGGGGTAGAGAAATCCAAAGATTCACAAACCTTTGAATGAAGAAATTTCTCCTAATCGCAGTCTGAAATGGCTGACCCCTTATTCTGAGACTGTGACCCTTAGTTCTAGACTCCCCAGCCAGGGGAAACATCCTCCCAGCATCTTTTCAGTCACTTAATTTTATACATTCCAAGGAAATCATCTTTTATTCTTCTAAATTCTAGGGAATATAGGCCTGGTCTACTCAATCTCTCCTCACAGTACAAACCCCCCATCCCAGGAATCAGTATAGTGAACCTTCATTGCACTCCCTCTAAGGCAAGTGTATCCTTCCTTGGGTAAAGAGACCAAAACTGTACACAATACTCCAGGTGTGGTCTCACCAAAGCCCTGTATAATTTCAATAAGACTTCTTTACTCATACTCCAATCCTTCTATAATAAAGGCCAACATAACATTCACTTTCCTAATTGCTTGCTGTACCTGAATGTTAACTTTTTGTGATTTGTGTACAAGGACATCCAGTTCTCTCTGAATTCCGACATTTTGCAATCTCTCACCATTAAAAAATATTCTCCTTTTCTACTTTTCCGACCAAAGTGGATAATTTTACGTTTATCCACTTTATATTACACCTGCCATGTTCTTTCCCACTCACTTCACCTGTCTATATCCCTTTGCAGCATCTTTGCATCCTCCTCACAACTTACTTTCCCACTTAGCTTTGTATCATCAGAAAACTTGGATATATTACACTCGATCCCCTCATTTATGTCATTAAGATAGATTGTAAACAACTGCGGCTCAAGCATCAAAACCAAAGCATCCACTATCTCTGTAGCTACTTCCTTTAAAACTCTAGGATGTAGGCCATCAGGTCCAGATGATTTGTCAGCTTTTAGTCCCATTAATTTCTCCAGTACTATTTCTTTATTAATAATACTTTCTTTACGCTCCTCATTCTCGCTAGACCCTTGGTTCTTCACTATTTCTGCAATATTTTTTGTGTCTTCTTCTGTGAAGACAGATACAAAGTAATGTTCCCGCTAATTTTGTTTGACCTTGCACGGCCCCTTTAAGGGGCCACGCGGGCCATTCAAAATACTGCGCATGTGCATTTTTGTATTGAAAAACCGACAAGCCAGCTGCATGGGTTCCCCAGAGAGCTGTGCAGCTTACATGGAAAATTGATACAAAATATTTGTTTAATGTCTCTGCCATTTCCTTATTCTCTGTCATTATAAGTTCACCTGTCTCTGCCTGTAAGGGACCCACGATTACTTTTGCGGATCTCATTCTTGTTACCTACTTATAGAAGCTGTTACTATCTATTTTTGTGTCTCTTGCTCGTGTTCACATTCTAGTTTCTCTCTCTATCAATTTCTTGGTCATCCTTTGCTGAATTCTACAATCCTCCCAATCCTCAGGCTTCCTGAGGCCTGGGGCCTTCCTTCTCAGTATGCCTCAGTTCCACACCAGTTGGAGTGTTTACTCACTCAACCATCAGGAGAGCTGCAGCTGATTTCTGGCATCTCTGCTGGACAGTACTTCCTTGTTTAGGTTTTACACTGCCTCTTGATTTCCACTTATTTAGATTTTTTATAAGTATCTTCCCCAATTTTGCTTCCGGGAGCAGATACAAACTCAGGTTGAGAGGGTGTGCATGTGTCTCAGAAACAAAAGAACAGGAGGAGGACATTCAGTCCCTTGAGACTGTTCCGCCAATCAATTAGATCATAGCTGATCTGTATCTTAATTCCATCCAACCCCCTTGGTTCTGTAACCCTTAAATAACAAAAGTCTATCAATCTCAGTTTTGACATTTTTAATTGACCCCCAGCCTCAACAGCATTTTGGAGGTGAGCTATTCAGATTTTCAATACGCATTGTGTGACGAAATGCTTCCTGACATCACCCACGAATGGTCTAGCTCTAATTTTAAGGTTATGTCCGCTTGTTCTGGACTCCCCCAACATAGGAAATCTCTCTAACCTATCACCCCCTTTAGTCATCTTAAAACACTTCAATTAGATCACCCCTTAATCTTCGATACTCAAGTGAATACAAGCCTAGTCTATGCAACCTCTCCTTATGGTTTAACCCTTTTATCCCTAGTATCATTCTGGTGAATTTGCACTGCACCTCTTCCATGGCCACTATATCCTTCCTGAGGTGCAGTGCCCAGAACGGAATGCAATATTCTAAATTGGGTCTAACCAGAGCTTTAGATAACTTGTTCCCAGCTCCCCACCACTTAATTAGTAGGTGAGCACAGCAGATACCAGGGATTGAACCTGGGACCTGCCTGGGCTGTAGAACCCTGTACGATGTCATGTGCTGTATTTATTCATTGAGCCATGGAGGTGTGGGGAAAGTCAGATGTTCACCTCCAACTGCTACAGTGTTACATCTTTCCTTTTAGCCACATAGTCATACCTGATGGCTTCTGAATTGGACTGCTGGGTTAGTTGTGCACAATATTTTACCACGGTACCAGAGAGCGGGATTGAGACCGCTTAAATTCATTTCATGTAAAGACCCTTCCGTCCAGTGCAGATAGAGAGAGTGAGGAGCATCCCACCCAGCAAATGAATTTGAAGTTGTCCCTAGATCTTGCAGGTGAAAGAACCTTGGCTATAACTCTAGAAAGAGAAGGCTTAGAGGTGATCTAATAGAGGTCATTAAGTTTCTGAAAGGGTTTGGCAGCTGTAGGGAGATGTTTCTCACTTATGTGGGAAACTAAGACTCGGGAACATAAATGAAAAATAGGCATTAATAAATCCAATAGGAATTCAGGAGAAATGTCTTTACCCAGAGTGTGGTTAAAGGGTGGAATTAGCTACCAGAAGAATTGGTTGAAGTGAAAAGCATAGTTACATTTAAGGGGAAGTTTGATTTAAACATGAGAGAAAAAGACACAGAAGGTTATGCTGATAGGGTTAGATGAAGAAGGGTGGGAGGAGGCTCGAGTGGACCTGTTGGGCTGAATGCTCTAAAATCTATGTAAAACTCATGAGTCTTTGCCACTGCTGGGGGAGTCTACAGCATATATCGCAAATGTGGGCATGCGATGCCCATAATCTTCTGATCGCTAATGGGCAGAGAACAATGGGCACCACACACCTAAATTTTCATTTGCCAACTGAAGTTCCCCAATGCCCGAGTTACTTAAAGAAGCTGAAAGTGTGACTGCTAGAGTGATGAGCTATGAAAAGTCTTAAATACTTACGGTTGCAGCACTGGTTTCCTCTTATGTCCTCTTCCAGTTCTGACAAAAGTTCATCAATCGGAAACATTAACTCTGTTTCTCTCGCCATGGATGCTGTCTGACCCGTTGAGTGTTTTCCAGTGTTTTCTTGTTTTTATTCCTTTCTGTGTTTTCCTGATCTGGGAACGATGTCAAATTGTTGACAAATCACCACACCCCGCCCACCCCACCTTATTTACACCCCTTTAAATGTCGAATTACCCTCATCTTGGCGCAAGGAGAGCTGCAGTAGATTACAGATGATGAGCTAATTGTGAGACTAAGTGTGAAATTACAGAGACAGCTCCTAAATGCAGCTGCATTTTCAGAGAGCTGTTTTATCCAATATAAATCTAATTCCTTACACACTATCCTATGTTTTCGGGAGCTATTAAAGATGGAATAATGAGCCTGCTATATGGCTGTGTCACATGGCAAGTAAGGTGTTCCAACCTGGTGTGCAATCCCATGGAAACATTTTTAACAAAGGCCTAGAAATTGGATAAGACCCAAAAATGGGCGTTGTCACAGGCCACGGGCCAGCACTATTTGTCGGCACCTCTTATGTGTCAGCTGTGGCTCAATGGGTAGCACTGAGTCAGAAGATTGTGTGTTCAAGTCCCACTCCAGGGACTTGAGCACATAAATCTAGGTTGACACTCCAGTGCAGTGCTAAGGGAGTGTTGCATTGTTGGAGGTGCCATCTTTTGGAAGAGACGTTAAACCGAGGTCTCATTTGCTCTTTCAGGTGGAGGTAAAAGATCCCATGGCGCTATTTCAAAGAAGAGCAGGGGAGTTATCCCCGGTGTCGTGGCCAATATTCATCCCTCAATCAACATCACTAAAACAGATTATCTGGTCATTATCACGTTGCTGTTTTGGAAGCTTGCTGTGTGCAAATTGGCTGCTGCGTTTCCACTCCAAAAGTACTTCATTGGCTGGGCTGTAAAGCGCTTTGAGACGTCCAGTGGTCGTGAAAGGCGCTATAGAAATGCAAGTCTTACTTTCATTCTAAGTGGTGCAGGCAACACGCAAAATTCATGCCTTTGTTGGACCCCTAGTGCAGCATATATGAAAGTCTTCCAGCTCATTCTCTAAGTTCTTGTGCCATGGCTTGCTCCAGAGTGAGAATGGGGTACTTTTGCAACAAAGTACCTCTCCTTTAAGTATTGCAGAGATCTAAGGCCAAACGTTATTGGCCATTAGACTGCACCCAATATTGGCCTCACGCCGTTGAGTGCTAAGCCAATAGCAGTGTTTTTAGCACTGAGAACATTGCTGCAATCATGGAGGTTCAGAGCTGTCACTCTGGTATTCAGTTTTATGCCAGAATAAAGCACATGCGGTATATACTTCTTTCATTGTGTAAACCACAACAAAAAACAAGATGTAGTGCATAAACTGGTTGGGAAATATGTTTGTTTCTCTTAAAATGATGTTGTCACCTAAATCTGAGTTCTTCCAGCTCATCATGTTTCTATCTGAATAGGTGATGCAAAGAGAAAACAAAATGTTGTTACGGGTCTGTTAACAGTTGGTACTTTCCTGGACTCTGAAACCATTTGCAGATGGTAATATCCTTGGTAGGGAATCCAGGGAATATTATTCTCTGCATGTAAAGCTAAAGAGAAAAATCTCTTGCTAAACTGTCAGTATAAACCAGGGATTATTTAGTTAAATTATGTTTTCTTCTTCGACCGTATACGCACAGTAAAATACACCTTCAATTCTCAGCAGGCTACACTATTAAAAGCAGGTTCTCTGCTTTCTGAGATATGTGAGTGATTATCCTCCTCTCATTTCCATCCTGATTTGCACATAAAACCCATCCCTGCTTCAGCCCATCTGCTGATGAAACACTCATATGTGTTTTTGTTATTCCAAAGCTCTCCTGGCTGGCCTCTCACCTTCAACCCTCTATAAAATTCAGATCATCCAGTACTCTGCTGTCCTTATCCCAACTCGCACTAGGTCCAATTCACCCATATGCCAAATGCAGTTCTGGTGTCCAGAGGGAGAGGAGCGCTTGAACTTGAATTAGATACCCGAGCAATAGAATGACTGAAACAATAGATCCTTAGGAGTTTGATGACTTACATTGGCTCCCGGTCCAGCAAAGACTGAATTTAAAATCCTCGTGCTCATGTTGAAATCCCTCTACTGCGCCACCCCTCCCTAGCTCTTTAACCTCCTCCAGTGCTCCAGTCCTAAAGCTCTGCATTCCTCCAATGTTGGCTTCTTGTTCATCCCCGATTTTGTTCACCACTCCCCTGGTGGCCGTGCCTTCAGCGGCCAAGGCCCTAAGCTCTGAAATTCCAACCCTAAACCTCTCCGCTGCTCCACCTCTCTCTCCTCCTTTTATGATGTTCCTATCAGCTATTTCTTTGACCAAACTTTTGGTCACCTGTCCCAATATCTCCTTATGTGGCTCCGTGTCAAATTTGATCTGATTATGCTCCTGGGTAGGCTTTACTGCGTTAAAGGTGTTATAAAAATGCAAGTTGTTGTTGTTGCAGCCTGGTCCAGGCTCAAACCTGGTTCTCTGGATCCACAGCTCAACATGAAACACACGAGATATAACTGTGTAATTCTTTACTGGATCAAACCTACACACAGGAGGGCAAGGCTACACTTATAGGTGGGTCGTTTCCTTGATTCCCTCTGCCGGGTGGCCACATACCCTGTCACATAAACCAGGATTGCCTTCTGTAATATACTGTACAAAAGATACTAGATATGCATAGTTACACATTTTAATAAGTAATATCATGTAAGGTAACACCTCGACTGTGCAATCGCCATGCACTCATGCATTTTCACTGAGGCTTTAACTTGACCACAATCAGAAGAAATAAGCCAAGCAGCTCAATGTGCCAAATGCAACTCTGGTGCCCAGAGGGAGAGGAGCACTTGAACTTGAATCAGATACGCGAGCAATAGAATGAATGAAGCAATAGATCCTTAGGAGTCACAAGCAGCCTCTCTTTCATTTGAGCAGCATATCCATATTGGACATGCGATGTAGCTTGATGCACATCTTCCGATTATAGAGAATAGTATTCACCAGCTGAGGTTGAGCATTGTGTTGCTTGCATGTTGGCATTTTCTGAGCTCACTCACCAGCAGCAGGATGGGCATTGGTCCAATTGTGGGTTGTGACCTGGTGGTTGAGCAGATGGTAGAGGAATCTGGAAAGGGAGCATCAAGAGTGCAGAAGGCCCTGCACTGCGTCTGCCAGCTACCCCAGGCTGAGACACATCAGTATAAGACACGGCCACCTGGTGCTCATTGAATGGTATGCAAATGGGGATTCGACTGGACTTCCAGTTAGGCTATGGCACTGGAGCGGGAGCAGCTCTGAGGAAATCCCCGGCCTAGGAATATCTGTTGTTATATAAGCAAACAATTGTTAGGACATGGTCTGTACAGACGAACCAACTGAAGACTGCATTATTGGCCGTACAAGAAAAATAACTGATGATTGCATTGTTGGCTGTATGGGGCAACGAACTGAACACTGCATCAGTGGTCCATACAGGCCAACGAACTGAACACTGCATCGGTGGTCCATACAGGCCAACAAACTGAACACTGCATCGGTGGTCCATACAGGCCAACAAACTGAACACTGCATCGGTGGTCCATACAGGCCAACAAACTGAACACTGCATCAGTGGTCCATACAGGCCAACGAACTGAACACTGCATCGGTGGTCCATACAGGCCAACAAACTGAACACTGCTTTGGGAGGGGGGCGGCGGAACAGAACTAAACCACCCGATGTGGGATCATCACCATTTCTGCAGGGATGGGGGAACTGCTTCATTCACAGTCCAACCTCTAGCACTGGGGTTGATCGCGGCAGTACCACAGAAAGATAAACGCCACATAAAAGACCTGAACCTGTCATCATTGGAATAAATGGAGGAAAAGGGAGAAGATTCATTTCCCAGATTTTTAAATCATGAAGGGTGAGCAGAAGTTCTCCATGCTGAACTAGGAAATATTTAGAGGGCGGGAGAGCACATTGTGAGGAGGACACAAAGAATCTGAAAAGAAATATAGACAGGCTAAGTGAGTTGGCAAAAATTTGGCAGATGGAGTATAATGTGGGAATATGTGAGGTTATCCACTTTGGCAGAAAAAAATAGAAATGCAAATTATAATTTAAATGGAGAAAAATTGCAAAGTGCTGCAGCACAGAGGGACCTGGGGTCCTTGTGTATGAAACATAAAAAGTTAGTATGCAGGTCCAGCAAGTAATCAGGAAGGCAAATGGAATGTTGGCTTTTATTGCAAGGGGGATGGAGTATAAAAGCAGAGAAGTCCTGCTACAACTGTACAGAGTATTGGTGAGGCCACGCCTGGAGTACTGCGTACAGTTTTTGTCATGTATTCAACCAGCATTGTAACCCATGTATAATCTGACCTAAGTTGTACACTGTGAGAACAATGATCACTAGGTGGGAGACACTCCTAACCTGGACCTTCAGGTATAAAAGGGGAAGCTCCACCCACCTTCATCACTTGAGTGCTAAGGAATAAAGGACATGTCACAGACTGACCTTCTCTCAAGCATGGGCCTCGAGTGCATTTATACTGTATAGTAAGGACGTATCAATGGCGACAAGAAACTGGGATTTAAACCACGCGAGCATGGCCACGAGCAGAACAGACGAGAGGTACTGTGTTAAGGAATGGTTGGGACAGAGATTCAACATTGTTAAAGCAGCACATAATTCTCCAGGCAGACAAGGGCATTCAGGCATGCCCCAACATGTAGTCGAACCCAGAGGGGGAGTTCGACAGAGAGAATGACAAGCTGAACGGCGATTCACGCCATTGCAAGGGACAATGCGGCCAGTAATGGGGCCATCAACACCTGTTAATGGCGCATTCAAGGACAGTCACAGGGGCAGTCAGGGACGATCGACTGGCAAGGGACCTTTTGTTTCAAACAACAGCTCAGGTTGGAGGCGTGGAGGTACACACTCAGGCGGAGTTTGCAGAGATGAGCAAAATACCTGCAGAAATTGCAGAAGTGAACGCTGGGAGAAATCGCTGGAAGCTGAAGTTCAGCGAGTTCATGTGGAGCACGTATACAGTTCATACACCAGGACGCCACTGATAATGATGAAAGTGCTCCTCAATGGCATCCCAGTATCAATGGAGCTAGACACGGGGGCCAGCCAGTCCCTGATGGTTATCAAACAGTTCGAAAAGTTATGGGCGTCCAAGGCCAGGCGGCCAAAATTATCGCCGATTGATGCACAGCTACGAACTTATACAAAGCAGATCATTCCGGTGCGAGGCAGCGCCAAGGTAGTCATGACCCACAAAGATTCGGAGAACAGGTTGCCACTCTGGATTGTCCCAGGGGATGGTCCCGCACTACTGGGGAGGAGTTGGCTTGCTGTCATGAACTGGAAATGGGGCAATGTCAATGCAATTTCCTCTGTGGAGCGAGTATCATGCTCAAAGATCCTGGACAAATTTGACTCATTATTTCAAACCGGCATCGGCACTTTCTTGAGGGCCAAGGTAGTGATTCACAAAACTCAGACGCCAGGCCAGTACACCACAAGGCCAGGGCGGTGCCGTACGTGATGCGGGAAAAGATAGAAGGCGAATTGGACCGCTTGCTGAGGGAAGGCATCATCTCGCCAGTCGAATTCAGTGACTGGGCGAGCCAGATTGTGCTGGTGCTCAAGGCGGATGGGTCGGTCAGGATATGTGGTGATTACAAGGCCACCATCAATCAGGTGTCACTCCAAGACCAGTACCCGCTTCCGAGAGCGGAGGACCTCTTTGCGACGCTATCCGGTGGCAAACTTTTTTCAAAATTGGACCTGACCTCAGCTTACATGACCCAGGAGCTGGCGAATGAGTCGAAGAAGCTGACCACCATCACGACACACAAGGGGTTGTTTGAGTACAACAAATGTCCGTTCGGGATTCGCTCGGCCGCCGCGATCTTCCAACGAAATATGGAAAGCCTCCTCAAGTCGATTCCAGGGACGGTGGTTTTTCAGGACGACATCCTCATCACGGGTTACGATACTGAAGAATACCTCCACAACCTGGAGGAGGTACTACGCAGACTGGACCGGGTAGGGCTGCGACTGAAAAAGGCGAAGTGCGTCTTCCTAGCTCCAGAGGTAGAATTCCTGGGGATGAGGGTAGCAGCAGACGGGATCAGCCCTACTGTGTCCAAGACGGAAGCGATCCAGAGAACACCCAGACCCCGTAACACGACGGAACTGCGTTCGTTCCTGGGGCTCCTGAGCTATTTTGGTAACTTTCTTCCCAAATTGAGCACGCTGCTAGAGCCACTACACGTGCTCCTATGCAAAGGTCGCGAATGGGTCTGGGGAGACAGCCAGGAAAGGACTTTTAATAGAGCACACAATTTGTTATGTTCCAACACTCTGTTAACACTATACGACCCATGAAAGAAACTTGTGTTAACGTGCGATGCGTCGTCCTATGGTGTCAGGTGTGTGTTGCAGCATGTCAATGTCAAGGGTCAGTTGCAGCTGGTAGCTTATGCCTCCAGGAGTCTGTCCCAGGCAGAAAGGGGTTACGGGATGGTAGAAAAGGAGGCGCTCGCATGTGTATGTGTTGTAAAGAAAATGCACCAGTACCTGTTTGGCAGGAAATTTGAGCTGGAGACAGATCACAAACCCCTACCGTCCCTTTTGGCCAACAACAAGGCCATAAATGCAAACGCATCGGCCCGCATACAGAGGTGGGCACTCATGTTAGCCGCCTATGACTATACAATTCGGCACAGACCGGGCACCGAAAACTGCACCGATGCACTCAGCAGGCTCCCACTGGCCACCACTGAGGGGGCTACCGAGCATGCTGCTGAGATGGTCATGGCTGTTGAAGCTTTCAGAAGCGAAGGCTCACCCGTGACAGCCTGTCAGATTAAAGTCTGGACAAATAGAAACCCGCTATTGTCTCTAGTCAAGAAATGTGTCCTGAATGAGGACTGGGCAGCCACGTACAGGGCATGCCCTGAGGAATTTAAACCATTTCACAGGCGCAGGGATGAACTCTCGAATGAGGCCGATTGCCCACTGTGGGGAAACCGCGTAGTCATACCCCAGATGGGCAGAGAGGTATTCATCAGAGAACTCCACAATGAGCACCCGGGCATTGTCATGATGAAGGCAATTGCCAGGTCACATGTTTGGTGGCCAGGGATAGACGCAGATCTGGAACTTTATGTTCGCAGATGCAACACATGTGCCCAGCTGGGCAATGCGCCCACGGAAGCCCCCCTTAGTCCCTGGCCATGGCCCGCCAAGCCTTGGTCACGCATCCGTGTGGACTATGCAGGTCCTTTCATGGGAAAAATGTTTTTGGTTGCAGTAGACGCCTACACCAAATGGATTGAGTGTGTTATTTTAAATTCAAGCACAGCCTCTGCCACGGTAGAAAGTCTACGGGCAATGTTCGCCGCCCATGGTCTACCAGACGTCTTGGTCAGCGACAATGGCCCGTGCTTCACAAGCACTGAATTCCAGGACTTCATGGCAGGCAATGGAATTAACCATGTCAGAACGGCAGCGTTCAAGCCGGCCTCAAACGGCCAGGCAGAACGAGCAGTGCAGATAATCAAACAGGGGATGCTCAGAATCCAAGGGGGTTCCCTACAAACCCGCTTATCACGCCTCCTGTTGGCCTATAGATCCCGACCACACTCGCTCACAGGGGTTCCACCTGCAGAGCTGCTAATGAAAAGGACGCTCAAAACCCGGCTATCCCTTATACACCCCACCATGAAAGAAATTGTCGAGAGCAGGCGCCAGCCACAATATGACTACCATGACAGGAATGCGAGGGCGCGATGTATTGATGTAAATGATCCTGTTTTTGTCCTCAACTACGCTGCAGGGCCCAAATGGCTCGCAGGCACTGTGGTTGCCAAAGAGGGAAATAAGATTCTGGTAGTTAAACTTACCAATGGACAAATCTGCCGCAAACACGTGGATCAAACAAAAAGGAGGTTCAGCAATCCCATAGAAGAAGCAGAGGAAGAACACGATGTAGAGTTCACTCCACCACAAGTGACCGAACACCGGAACCAAAGGGAGGAGAGCCCAATCACTGTGGGCAGTCTGGACAGGCCTGAGGCACCGCAAACAGCAGACACTCAGGCCAGCGCCCAACAACCGGAGCCCCAACTCAGGCGTTCTACTAGAGAGCGTAAACCACCAGAGAGACTCAACCTGTGATCCCAATAAGACTTTGGGGGGGAGGTGATGTCATGTATTCAACCAGCATTGTAACCCATGTATAATCTGACCTAAGTTGTACACTGTGAGAACAATGACCACTAGGTGGGAGACACTCCTAACCTGGACCTTCAGGTATAAAAGGGGAAGCTCCACCCACCTTCATCACTTGAGTGCTAAGGAATAAAGGACAGGTCACAGACTGACCTTCTCTCAAGCATGGGCCTCGTGTGCATTTATACTGTATAGTAAGGACGTATCAGTTTTGGTCTCTGTATTTAAGGAAGGATATACTTGCATTGGAGCTGTTCAGAGAAGGTTCACTAGGCTGATTCTGGGGATGAGGGGGTTGACTTATGAGGATAGGTTGAGTAGGTTGGGCCTATACTCTTTGGATTTCAGAAGAATGAGAGATGATCTTATCGAAACATATAAGATAATGAGGGAGCTAGACAAGGTGGATGCAGAGAAGATATTTCCACTCTTAGGGGAAACTAAAACTAGGGGACATAGTCTCAGAATAAAGGGCCGCCCATTCAAAACTCAGATGAGGAGGAATTTCTTCTCTCAAAGGGTTGTAAATCTGTGGAATTCTCTGCCCCAGAGAGCTGTGGAGGCTGGGTCATTGAATATATTTAAGGTGGAGATAGACAGATTTTTGAGCGATAAGGGAATAAAGGGTTATGGGGGGCGGGCAGGGAAGTGGAGCTGAGTCCAAGATCAAATCAGCCACGATCTTATTAAATGGCAGAGCAGGCACGAGGGGCAAAATGGCCTACCCCTGCTCCTATTTCTTATGGTCTTATATATTAAGGAAAATTCTGAATAAATATATTCAAAAGACTATCTGGCCTGGAGTTTCCGCTCGAGTATGCTGTTTTGTCTGTGCAATTCCCCCAATATTGGCAGAAACAGTGCAAAAGAATGCAGAATTTTATGTGAAAATTGGATTCAGTGCAACTTCAGGTTCTGTAACCTTTGGCGTCAGTTTTTAAAACATCGTGCTGGAAGCAGGCTGCGCCCACAAAACTGGCCATGACCCCAGGGTGAATTAATCACCATTGCAAGTTTCCATTCATTTGCTGGCCTTCGAGAAGGGTCCAAAAATTAAGCTGGAATTTTTGGGTACAACGGTTTTGAATGAGTTTTTTTGAAATCAGAGAATCATGGAGCTTACGGTACAGTCGGAAGCCATTCAGCCCATCATGTCTGTGCCAGCCGACAAAGAATCCCACTTTCCAGCTCTTGGTCCGCAGCCTTATAGGTCAGGGCACTTCAATTGCATATCCAAGTCCTTCTTGGAACTTCTGTCTCTGTGTTTGAATGTTCACAATCCCTCTTCTTTTATCCGTCAAAGTTCCGATTATCTGACTAACTAAATCCAATCGCTTTTGTCCACGTAAGTTGAAACTATTGTTTTTTTTGGCTTAACAAGCAAGTCTGCAAATCTTAAGTTCAGCGCACTAGACATTTCCTTATCTTCCTTCTTTCGTCCCACATCTTGAACAACCATGCTATGTCTGTGACATAGGCTTCGCCATGGCTTTAATCGATAACAGGATGCAGCTGCCATAACAGCTTATTTGACAATATAGCTGAGTTCAACAAAAGCTTATAGGTATTAACTCTTTACATTCTTACAATCCCCACCTTGAAGATGAGGAATCTTTTCCGATTCCTCACAATTACACCATTATTTCTTCATTAATGCAATTATTTGCTCTTTTATTCAAACGTTTTGTTAAGCATAGAAGATGTTGGAGCCGAAATTGGGTAGTGCTGTGTTTGGTGCGTTAAATGTAAAAGGATTGATGATTTAGTGCCCAGCGAGATGGCCTGCAAAGTTGTGGGAAATTGGGCACTTTTCCCTGAGAAATAAAGCAAGGAAGTATCAGAGGCACTAATGGTCTCAATGGGGTGCCGCAGGGGCACTATTACCGGGGCTGCACCCATTTTCACCTGACTTTCATTCACTGATAATGAGCCTGTTGTTCATTCTAGTTCTTAAAGGGGATGCTGTTTAAGGCAGCAATCTCATCATTTGCTCACTTGACCTCACTCGTGTGAGTACATGTTTCCACAACTCTTACATAGCAGCCTCTGAGCCTCTGAGCCGCTGTCTGTGCACACTCTGCAAAGCATCACTTAACCCAGCAGGCAACCACCAACCATCTGTGCCTACTCACACTCACAGCCTCATTTCAAGCCTTGCCTACATTCACAGCTATTTAACCACAGCAGCCATATCTTCCACATACATAACTGGACTGTTACTCACACAGCTCCCTTCCTTTTGCAGGCCAAGATGGCACACAACAGGATGGAGCAGAAGCAGACTGGAGGAGGGGAAAGCCAAACTGCGCGCGGTTTCTGACCTGGAGGAGCGAGTACTGCGGCTCATTGGCCAGCAGGTGATTGACCCCGTGGCTGCTGGAGATGCCAAGCCTTCTGGGGGAAATAATGGTATCTTTATCCCCTCTTCTTATCCCACTTCTCACTTACACCAGAAGGCCTTATTACTTTCCACCTCCTCATTCAGTCTGCCTTCCTGCTCCATTCCTGGCCCCCTGCGCTCACCTTAATGTGACTCTTGTGCCATTTCTGCTTTCAGATAATGAGCCAGATGAGCAGCCTGTGTCTGAGGCCCCGCTCCCTCCACCCCAACCCAGTCACAAGGGAGAAGAGTAGGAGGAGGAGGAGGACGAGGAGAAACCAAGCACTGCATTACTGCTTCTCTCACCCACAGGCATCAGCTCAGATACTGGCACTACACGGTCATTAGATGTTAGTTTACGACATGGGTATCCACTGGGGCCTAGCGGTGCATTTCCTCAGAGAGCGAGTTCGCACGTGAGTTAGAAACATAGAAACATAGAAAATAGGTGCAGGAGTAGGCCATTCGGCCCTTCAAGCCTGCACCGCCATTCAATGAGTTCATGGCTGAACATGCAACTTCAGTACCCTATTCCTGCTTTCTCGCCATACCCCTTGATCCCCCTAGTAGTAAGGACTACATTTAACTCCTTTTTGAATCTATTTAGTGAATTGGCCTCAACAACTTTCTGTGGTAGAGAATTCCACAGGTTCACCACACTCTGAGTGAAGAAGTTTCTCCTCATCTCGGTCCTAAATGGCTTACCCCTTATCCTTAGACTGTGACCCCTGGTTCTGGACTTCCCCAACATTGGGAACATTCTTCCTGCATCTAACCTGTCTAAACCCGTCAGAATTTTAAACATTTCTATGAGATCCCCTCTCATTCTTCTGAACTCCAGTGAATACAAGCCCAGTTGATCCAGTCTTTCTTGATATGTCAGTCCCGCCATCCCAGGAATCAGTCTGGTGAACCTTTGCAGCACTCCCTCAATAGCAAGAATGTCCTTCCTCAAGTTAGGAGACCAAAACTGTTCACAATACTCCAGGTGTGGCCTCACCAAGGCCCTGTACAACTGTAGTAACACATCCCTGCCCCTGTACTCAAATCCCTTCTCTATGAAGGCCAACATGCCATTTGCTTTCTTAACTGCCTACTGTACCTGCATGCCAACCTTCAATGACTGATGTACCATGACACCCAGGTCTCGTTGCACCTCCCCTTTTCCTAATCTGTCACCATTCAGATAATAGTCTGTCTCTGTTTTTAACCACCAAAGTCGATAACCTCACATTTATCTACATTATACTTCATCTGCCATGCATTTGCCCACTCACCTAACCTATCCAAGTCACTCTGCAGCCTCATAGCATCCTCCTCACAGCTCACACTGCCACCCAACTTAGTGTCATCCGCAAATTTGGAGATACTACATTTAATCCCCTCGTCTAAATCATGAATGTACAATGTAAACAGCTGGGGCCCCAGCACAGAACCTTGCGGTACCCCACTAGTCACTGCCTGCCATTCTGAAAAGTACCCATTTACTCCTACTCTTTGCTTCCTGTCTGCCAACCAGTTCTCAATCCACGTCAGCACACTACCCCCAATCCCATGTGCTTTAACTTTGCACATTAATCTCTTGTGTGGGACCTTGTCGAAAGCCTTCTGAAAGTCCAAATACACCACATCAACTGGTTCTCCCTTGTCCACTCTACTGGAAACATCCTCAAAAAATTCCAGAAGATTTGTCAAGCATGATTTCCCTTTCACAAATCCATGCTGACTTGGACCTAGCATGTCACCTCTTTCCAAATGCGCTGCTATGACATCCTTAATAATTGATTCCATCATTTTACCCACTACCAATGTCAGGCTGACCGGTCTATAATTCCGTTTTCTCTCTCCCTCCTTTTTTAAAAAGTGGGGTTACATTGGCTACCCTCCACTCCATAGGAACTGATCCAGAGTCTATGGAATGTTGGAAAATGACTGTCAATGAATCCGCTATTTCCAAGGCCATCTCCTTAAGTACTCTGGGATGCAGTCCATCAGGCCCTGGGGATTTATCGGCCTTCAATCCCATCAATTTCCCCAACACAATTTCCCGACTAATAAGGATTTCCCTCAGTTCCTCCTTCTTACTAGACCCTCTGACCCCTTTTATATCCGGAAGGTTGTTTGTGTCCTCCTTAGTGAATACCGAACCAAAGTACTTGTTCAATTGGTCTGCCATCTCTTTGTTCCCCATTGTGACTATCATTGAAAGATTTGCGACACTGCAGCCTGGTCCTCCTGACGACATCCCTGCTTGTGCCCTCCTCTGCAATGTGCAACCAGGCTGCGTTCGTCTCCTGGGGAGGTCTCTTCCACCCATTGGACGGGAAGATAACCTCCCTGTGTGTTGTGACTCCCTCCATAAGCCCAATCAGGAGAAAATCATATTACATTCAGGTGTACAGGGCTCAGATGAGGACCTCGATGGGGAGGCATTCACAAGAAGAGTGATGGCCATGCACTCCGACATGATAGGTGCAATGGCAATGGTGCCCAAGAGCCTGTCGCAAGAGTTAAGGAGTGTGGGGGAGTCTGCCTTCTGCACTGTAGACAGCTCTGTGCACACCGTGGAGACGATCATTGCCAGTGTGCAGACGATGGTGGACTCCCCAGACAGACTGTCGGATCCAGACCTCATGTTGCGTGTCATGGGCAATGTGTCAGCTGTCATTGCAGCACAGGCGGAAGCAACACATCTTAGTGCTGTAATGCAGACAATGGTTGGCAGCATGGAAGCTCAGCTACCGCCCAGCCTGTGGTGGTGCAGTCTGCAGCCGACCTTCCAGGCCCAGAACTGGTCGAGGGCATTCTACAAGGCCATCTGTAGTCTCTGGCTCTGACACACAGCAGCCTTCCACCAGCCATGCGGCTGCCACAGGGGACACACTATGGAGAAGTAGTAGAATAGGTGGACAGAAAAGGGGCTATACGGAAATGCACAAAGATGATAAGTAAAGACACCGTTATACATTTTATTGCTTTTTGATAAATGGTGATTTGGAATGTTTAATGTTTGCTGTTGTCTCTCACTTCAGTCTTGCGGATTTGGTATGGAAGGGCAAATTGATGTGGTGATGGGGACGTCCACAGGAACCGGGAAATGGGATGAAATTAAGTGGAAATGAGCTCTGATGAGATGGTCGTGGACCTCTCTTGCAGGATCGCGATGGACTTACTGTCTCCTCCATCGCGGCTGTTGCTGCTCCTGCTCCTCCTCGTCCTCCTGACGTTGCTCCTCCTCCTGGTCCTCCTCCTTCTCCTGAGGTGATATGCCTGGTGACAATGGCTTTGCCCTCATGATGGCCAGGTTGTGCAGCATGCAGCAGACAACGATGAATAGGGACACCCGCTCAGGCGAGTACTGCACTCCGATGGTCCGTCCAATGGTGTTCCTGGTGATGGCATGGCTAGCATTGTACGAGTGCTGGGCAGGAGTGCTGAGGTTGCGGAGGGGAGACATGAGCCAGGTGGATAGTGGATAGCCCTTGTCTCCGAGCAGCCAGCGCGAGCTTCATTTGGGTGCTGGCACAGAGCTGGCGCACCGATCTGGTGCAGAATGAAGGCATCGTGGGTGCTGCCAGCATAGCGGACATTCACAGTCATTATTCTGCATGTGTGGTCGCACACCAGCTGTGCATTCAGCAAGTGGTAGCTTTTGTGATTACAGAAGATCTCTGGCTTGTGATGCGGTGCCCTCAAAGCGGCATTGGTAAAGTCAATGGCACCCCACACCATGGGGAAGCCCGCTATCCTGGCAGAACCGCATGCACACTCCAGCTGCTTCTCTCTGGTCATGGGGAAGAAGGTGTAGTCCCTTCTCCTTTTGTACAGAGCATCTGTGACCTTGCGGATGGAGCAATGGACGGCAAACTGGGAGATGTTCGAGATGTCTCCTGTTGCTCCCTGGAAAGATCCATCAGCATAGAAATTGAGCGCAATGGTGACCTTGACTGCCACTGAGAGAGCCATCCTCACCCTGGTCTGAGGCTCCAGATCCCATTGCAGCGGGTGGCAGGACTTTGTGACCATGTCCTTCCTGAAATGCAGCCTTCACACACACTGCTTCTCAGGGAAATTGATGTAGGAGAACAGCTATTGGGATACTATGGGAGAGTAAGGCCTCCTGTTGGCACCCCTGTGGTGCCTTCTTCCTCAGGCTACATCTTGATGTGCTTCTCCCTGTGGTGCTGCATGTTCTTCTCTGTGCCTGTCCCTTTCCACCTCCCTGTGGCCTCTCCCTGTGGTGCTCCCTCTCTTTGTCTTAGCCTTTCTCTCTCCCTATCTCGATGCCTTTCCCTCTGTAATTGGCGGTGCCGTTGTCTTCGGCGAAGCATCCTCTGACGGTGAAGTCGGAGCAGGCGGTCGACTGCCAGCACAGACCCCATGAAGCGACACAAATGGTACAATGTCGAACATGCCGTGAGTGATACAGGGGAAATGGTAGGAGTCATAACAATGGTCTAGCAAGAAATTGCTGAGATCGGTTCAGCAGCCACACTCACTAAAAGTTGCAAACGAGAAATAGATAATGGCCGACAAAAAAATAAATCGCCAGATGTTGCCTTTAAATAGCCCTGGTGCATCCGGTTCCCGGCTGGAACTCGACAGCTCAAGCTGTCATTGTCATCGGCAGGCTCTGAGATCGTTTGTGCGGGACAATATAGCTTCCGGGGAGGTAAGGTGGCGATCCGCACGCCCGATGGCATCATCATCGCCGCGCGCTTCCAAGCAGGGCGTCCGTGCCAGGAGCACTGCCGGCCGTCACTAATAGGGGCAATTTCAATCCCGTTATGTTTGGCCAACATTTATAGTACTCCTTGCACAGATTTGTGGTCAGTACAGCAACAACAACAACAACAACAAATTGTATTTATATAGCGCCGTTAACGTAGTGCAACGTCCCCAGGCGCTTCACAGGAGTATTATGCAATTAAAAATTTGACATCGAACCGCATAAGTAGAAATTAGCGCAGGGTCAAAGGGGTATGTTTTAAGGAGCGTCTTGAAGGAGAAAAGAGAGGTAGAGAGGTGGAAAGGTTTAGACATGGAGTTCCAGAGCGTGATGCCTAGGCAACAAAAGCCAAAGCCACCAAGGCTGAGCGATTATAATCAGGGATGCTCAAGAGGGCAGAATTAGAGGAGCACAGACATCTCTGGGGTGGGGTGGGGTGGGGGGGGATTGTGGGGCTGGAGGAGATTACAGAGATAGGGAGTGGTGAGGCCATGGAGGGATTTGAAAATAAGGATAGGAATTTTGAAATCGAGGTGTTGCTTAACCGGAAGCCAATGTAGGTCAGCGAGCACAGGGGTGATGGGTGAGCGGGTCTTGGTGCGAGTTAGGACATGGGCAGCCGAGTTTTGGATCACCTCTAGTTTATGTAGGGTAGAATGTGGGAGGCCAGCCAGGAGCGCATTGGAATAGTCAAATCTACAGGTAACAAAGGCATGGATGAGGGTTTCAGCAGCGGATGAGCTGAGGCAAGTGCAGAGACGGGCGATGTTACGGAGGTGGAAATATGCAGTCTTAGTTATTATATGCATATGTGGTCGAAAGCTCATTTCAGGGCCAAATATGACACCATGGTTGCGTGCAGCCTCAGACAGAAATGAGGCAATGGAAAATGGGACAGGGGCAGGAGACAAGCTCTGAGGTGTCCACGCGCATTTTCACACCCATCTGTTTTCCACACTGGGAATGATAGGTGACATGTTCAATACGTCCACCCTTACAAGGATGGGCTTATTTTCTAGCCATTAAAATTAGTGGATGGGAAATCATCAGCCTGCTCGCAATTTCTCAGCATGCTCTGTTTACTAGCAACATGAACTTGCGAAATCAGCCCTCTGAATTCAAGATTTTCTTTATATTTATTATAAAATTATTAATGCAAATTAAGATGTGTAGGCCAAGCAGGTGAGCAATAGACTGGCAGGAAAATAATATATATACACCGAAATGTATATCATCTATCTAATATGTCAAAAATCTTCCATCTGTGCATACTTACTGTCAACTTTTTCTATTTTAAATTTCTATGCCCACATTTACAATGGAAATTATTGAAGTAAACATGTCACACTGTAATTACCTCCTCCTAGTGAAGCACCATCATTGTCAAGAGGACAGAATTACAGCGTGACTGGTTTACATAGGTAACATCCATTATAAATGTGGACTTCGGAATTTAGAATGGGGAAAATTAACAGGAAGTGTATACGTAAGATTATTAATATATTAATAGATCGATAAAGAAGAAATGCATAACTTTAAAATGGGCACTGAAATATTAGTGTCCAATTATCCCCCACCCTTTAACTTTGCTTCCTCTGAAGACTGCACATGATATTGATTCCCTGTATGTAACAAGGATGAGGGATTTCAGTTATGTGGAGAGACTTGAGAAAATGGGATTGTTCTCCTTAGAGCAGGGAAGGTTAAGGGGAGATTTAATAGAGGGTGTTCAAAATTATAAAGGTTTTTAATAGGATAGTCAGAAACTGTTTCCACTGGCAGGAAAGTTGGTAACCTGAGGACACAGATTTAAGTCAATTGGCAAAAGAAACAGAGGGAAGATGAGGAGAATTTATTTTTCGCAGCGAGTTGTTATGATCTGGAATGCATTGCCTGAAAGGGCGGCGGAAGCAGATTCAATAGTCATTTTCAAAAGGAAACTGGATATATATATGAAAAATTTGCAACTGTATAGGAAGAGAACAGTGGAGTGGGTCTAATTGGAAAGCTCTTTCAAAGAGCCAGTGCAGGCACGATGGGCTGAATGGCCTCCTTCTGTCCTGTACAACTATATGATAACAATAGATTGACTCGTAATATATTAAAAGTATGCTTTTCATTTCAAGTCTTGTCCCTGAGCAATGCCATGGAAGGTCTATTAGTTTGGGTCATATTTCCTAAGTGCAAATGTGCAGGCTAATGACTGCTCTGATGAGACAAGAATAATTTTTCACCAAATTGAACGATAAAATTCCCCAAGCCTCAAATTGCATTGCAGTATCTACGCTTAAAGGAATATTTTGTCATCCCTCTGGGTCCTCTTAGAAAGCTATTCTGAAAAGCATCCAAGACTGCTACAACACATTTAGATGAGTTGTCAGGGCCAGCTCTGGGTTCATTCAGTCTAATGGCTCCCAGGCTACTTCAGTCTATCAAGTCCTCATTTCACTCTTCAGCCACCAGTTCTGAAAATTAATTCAAACAGCCCTTACTTTTAAGTGCAGGCTACCACTGATACACGGCCCCTTTTTTTCAGCTGTAACTGCCTGACATTTCACAGCAGCAGATGTTTTTAAACCTCACCACAAAGTGGCTTTTAGATTTAGCATGACACCATTCTGTTTGCATTTGCGCCGAAACTCTTGCCTTACTTTATCTGAAAGCACAGGGCTATTTGCTGACTGTCACTTAAAATGGATGTGGTATCTGTCCTTCTGAAAGCTCCAGCCCAAGCAAATGATAAACAGGAGCTATCAGCCACAGACTGCAGTGGGGGCTTCAATGCCCCTGGGTTTAACACAGGAAAAGATAAATTGTCCTGTCTCGTCACAATTTGTTCAATCGGGGAAACAATGCATTTATTTTTCATGTGATCCTCACCTTAATTTTGCCTGCCAATTTCCTTCACACATCGAGGGAATTCAGAGAGACCTTGGAATGGAACAGTGTATCCAAGAGGGCAATAAAAGATTACTGTGGGCAATCATCGACTAGCTGACTCCATTGAGAAACTCATTATACAGATATTTCCAGCTCTCTTATCACTGGGTGTTGTGGACAACCAACTCTGGCGCTACCTTCAAGTTTTTAAAGGACCCGACCCAAAGCCAAGACAGTATCGGATAATTGGTCGAAAGCTCATTTCAGGGTCAAATATGACACCAAGGTTGCAAACGGTCTGGTTCAGCGTCAGACAGAAGTTGGGGAGAGGGATGGAGTCAGGGAATGGAGTTTGTGGCGGGGACTGATTGTTGACAACCTGACTGTTGAAAGTTTCTGTGACACAAATACAAATTTGAAACTCCAAGCCATTTATATCCACACCCAATACGTCACTCTTGTTAGCTCAACAAGTTTAGCTCTATATTGGCTCCAGGTTAAGCAATGCCTTGATTTTAAAATTCCCATGCTTATTTTCAATTCCCTCCATGGCCTCACTTCTCCCCATCTCTGTAATCTCCTCCAGCCTTACAACCCTCCGAGATATCTGCACTCCTCCAATTCTGGCCTCTTAGGTATCCCTGATTTTAATCGCTCCACCATTGGTGGCTGTGCCTTCAGCTGCCAATGCCATAAGTTCTGGAATTTCTTCTCTAAAAGAATAGAAAGACTTACATTTAAATAGAGCCTTTCACGACCACTGGGCGTCTCAAGGCGCTTTACAGCCAATGAAGTACTTTTGGAGTGCAGTCACTGTTGTATTGTGGGAAACGCGGCAGCCAATTTGCGCACAGCAAGCTCTCACAAACAGCAATATTCTAATGACCAGATAATCCGTTTTTTTGACTGAGGGATAAATATTGGCCAGGGCACCAGGGATAACTCCCCCGCTCGTCTTCGAAATAGTGCCATGGGATCTTTTACATCTATCTGAGAGAGCAGGCAGGGGCTTAGTTTAACATCTCAGCTGAAAGACAGCACCTCCGACAGTGCAGCACTCCCTCAGCACTGCACCGGAGTGTCAGCCTAGATTTTTGAGCTCAAGTTCCTGAGTGGGGCTTGAACCCACAACCTTCTGACCCCAAGGTGAGTATGCTACCTACTGAGCCACATCTAACACTAAACCGCTCCACCTCTCTACCCCTTTCCTCCTTTAAAGTGCTCCTTAAAACCTACTGAGCCCTAATATCTCCTTATGTGGCAGGTGTCAAATTTTGTTTGATAACCTTGGAGACGTTTTACTAAGTTAAATGTAAGTTGTTGTTGTTATACTCCCATCGACTTTTTTTTGCCCAGTAATCTACTTTACCATTATATCCCCTAACTATTCCACTTTAACTGGGATGTCCCACACATCCACCACCTTCTTATGAGCATCAATTCCACTGCCCATCCTCCTCCATTGCCATCCTCCCCATCCAGTGCGCCCGCTGGGAGGCTAATCTCATCAATCTTCGCATCCTGCTCATGCAGCCCATCACTGTCCCCTCAGCCTCTGCCAGTGGATGAAAAACATCTAATAACTTGCATTTATATAACGTCTTTCAAGACCTCAGGCGTTATATAAATGTCCAAACACTTTACAGTTAATGAAGTACTTTTTTTTGAAGTATAGTCACTATTGTAATGGAGGAAAATACATCAGCAGAAAGCTTGAAATGGAGAAATTTGCAGGGCAATGAGGAAAGAGGAGGGGAGTGGGACTAATTGGATAGCTCTTTGAAACAGCAATGTGATAATGACTAGTGTTATGTATGCAATAAAGGTTCAAACTGAGTACTGTTTAACTAAGCAAGGTACAATCTTGGCTCTGCTTTACTTAGGCCCAAAGTGCCTGACTCTCAAAATGGCAGGCCTTTTATACCTGAGCAGCACCATGTGTGTGCTGCTCAGTGGCCTCCAACAATTACGCCATCTGGTGGCTACAAACAGAATGTACATACATAACATTTCCTCCCTCTGAGATCTTATCACAGGTTGAGACGGTCCGGTGCTTTGCGCTCCCGGGTTGACTGTCTCAGTTCGATTCCAGCCTTGGGTGAGTGTGCAGGGTCTGTTGTGGCTGATGGCTGGATGACTGGGGGTGGCAGTGGCCATGTCAGGAATTGCAAGTCCATTTTTATTGAACAGGTCTGTGATGAAAATTCCGGGTTCACTGATGACCCTTGAGTCCACTGAAGGCTGCTGGTAGGTTGGTTGGTTGGTCGTTGACGGTTTCTTCGTCCGACTGCTCTGGCTGGTCTGTGTGCCTCAGCTTTGTCTGATCCAGGTGTATCCTGCAAGTTTGCTCATTCTTGAGCTTAATAATGAATACTCTGTTGCCGTCCTTGGCCATGACCGTACCAGCGATCCATTTGGGACCTTGACCATAATTCAACACATATAAAGGATCATTAACAGAAATCTCATGTGACACAGTTGCGCGATCGTGATGCCCTTGTTGACTCTGTCTTCTGTATTCAACATGATTACTTAAATCTGGGTGTACAAGAGATAACTTGGTCTGAAGACCTTGTTTCATCATGAGTTCAGCAGGCACGACCCCTGTGAGTGTGTTCTGTAACTCAGCAGTATGAGGGACAAGTGGGTCTGCAGTGATCCTTGGGTTACTCTCCTCATGCTTTGCTTCATAATTTGTACTGCACGTTCAGCTTGCCCATTGGAATCAGGCTTGAATGGTGCTGACCTTAAATGTTTTATGCCATTAAGTTTCACAAACTCTTGAAACTCCTGACTGGTGAAGCATTTCCCATTGTCGCTCACCACTATGTCAGGAAAACCATGTGTCGTGAACATGACATTGAGATTCTCTATGGTTGCCGTGGACGTGCGGGATGACATGATTATGCATTCTATCCACTTCGAATAAGCGTCCGCCACCACTAAAAACATCTTGCCCAGGAAGGGATTTGCAAAATCTACATGGATCCTGGACCAAGGTTTGGATGACCATGACCATAGACTCAGCAGCGATTCCGCTGGTGCTTTGCTGAGCTGCATGCAAGTGTTGCACTGATGCACGCATGCTTCCTGCTCAGAATCAATTCCTGGCCCCCATACATGGGACCTGGCGATGGCCTTCATCATCACTATACCCGGATGTGTGCTGTGTAACTCATGCACGAACTTCTCTCTCCCTTTCTTGGGCATTACAACGTGATTGCCCCACAATATGCAATCTGCTTGAATAGACAGTTCGTCCCTGCGACGAATGTACGGTTTGGCCTCCTCACACATTTGCTTCGGTATGGCAGACCAATCCCCTTTGAGGATGCAACCCTTTACCACCGATAAAATCGGGTCTTGGCTGGTCCAGGTATTAACTTGTTGAGCCGTGACAGGGGTTCCTTCACTCTCAAAAGCATCCATGATTAACATTAAATCTGCCAGTTGTGGCGTTTCCACCTCCGGTGTGGACAACGGCAACCGGGTCAAAGCATCGGCACAATTCTCTGTGTCAGGTCTGTGGCGAATGACATGATCACAGGCAGATAATTTGAGCGCCCATCTTTGGATGCGGGATGAGGCATTGGTATTGATATCTTTGCTCTTGGAAAGCAATGAAATGAGCGGCTTGTAATCTAATTCGAACCTCAGACTGAACAGGTATTGATGCATCTTTTTAATAGTGTACACACACGCTAAAGCTTCTTTTTCTACCATACTGTAGGCTCTTTCCACTTTAGACAAACTTTTGGATGCATACGCGACAGGTTGAAGTTACCACGACTCATAGAAACATAGAAACATAGAAACATAGAAAATAGGTGCAGGAGTAGGCCATTCGGCCCTTCTAGCCTGCACCGCCATTCAATGAGATCATGGCTGAACATTCAACTTCAGTACCCCATTCCTGCTTTCTCGCCATACCCCTTGATCCCCCTAGCAGTAAGGACCTCATCTAACTCCTTTTTGAATATATTTAGTGAATTGGCCTCAACAACTTTCTGTGGTAGAGAATTCCACAGGTTCACCACTCTCTGGGTGAAGAAGTTCCTCCGCATCTCGGTCCTAAATGGCTTACCCCTTATCCTTCGACTGTGACCCCTGGTTCTGGACTTCCCCAACATTGGGAACATTCTTCCTGCATCTAACCTGTCTAACCCCGTCAGAATTTTATATGTTTCTATGAGGTCCCCTCTCATTCTTCTGAACTCCAGTGAATACAAGCCCAGTTGATCCAGTCTTTCTTGATAGGTCAGTCCCGCCATCCCGGGAATCAGTCTGGTGAACCTTCGCTGCACTCCCTCAATAGCAAGAATGTCCTTCCTCAGGTTAGGAGACCAAAACTGTACACAATACTCCAGGTGTGGCCTCACCAATGCCCTGTACAACTGTAGCAACACCTCCCTGCCCCTGTACTCAAATCCCCTTGCTATGAAGGCCAACATGCCATTTGCTTTCTTAACCGCCTGCTGCACCTGCATGCCAACCTTCAATGACTGATGTACCATGACACCCAGGTCTCTTTGCACCTCCCCTTTTCCTAATCTGTCACCATTCAGATAATAGTCTGTCTCTCTGTTTTTACCACCAAAGTGGATAACCTCACATTTATCCACATTATACTTCATCTGCCATGCATTTGCCCACTCACCTAACCTATCCAAGTCGCTCTGCAGCCTCACAGCATCCTCCTCGCAGCTCACACTGCCACCCAACTTAGTGTCATCCGCAAATTTGGAGATACTGCATTTAATCCCCTCATCTAAATCATTAATGTACAGTGTAAACAGCTGGGGCCCCAGCACAGAACCTTGCGGTACCCCACTAGTCACTGCCTGCCATTCTGAAAAGTACCCATTTACTCCTACTCTTTGCTTCCTGTCTGACAACCAGTTCTCAATCCATGTCAGTACACTACCCCCAATCCCATGTGCTCTAACTTTGCACATCAATCTCTTGTGTGGGACCTTGTCGAACGCCTTCTGAAAGTCCAAATATACCACATCAACTGGTTCTCCCTTATCCACTCTACTGGAAACATCCTCAAAAAATTCCAGAAGATTTGTCAAGCATGATTTCCCTTTCACAAATCCATGCTGACTTGGACCTATCATGTCACCTCTTTCCAAATGCACTGCTATGACATCCTTAATAATTGATTCCATCATTTTACCCACTACCGATGTCAGGCTGACCAGTCTATAATTCCCTGTTTTCTCTCTCCCTCCTTTTTTAAAAAGTGGGGTTACATTGGCTACCCTCCACTCCATAGGAACTGATCCAGAGTCAATGGAATGTTGGAAAATGACTGTCAACGCATCCACTATTTCCAAGGCCACCTCCTTAAGTACTCTGGGATGCAGTCCATCAGGCCCTGGGGATTTATCGGCCTTCAATCCCATCAATTTCCCCAACACAATTTCCCGGCTAATAAGGATTTCCCTCAGTTCCTCCTCCTTACTAGACCCCCCGACCCCTTTTATAACCGGAAGGTTGTTAGTGTCCTCCTTCGTGAATACCGAACCAAAGTACTTGTTCAATTGGTCCGCCATTTCTTTGTTCCCCGTTATGACTTCCCCTGATTCTGACTGCAGGGGACCTACATTTGTCTTTACTAACCTTTTTCTCTTTACATATCTATAGAAACTTTTGCAATCCGTCTTAATGTTCCCTGCAAGCTTCTTCTCATACTCCATTTTCCCTGCCCTAATCAAACCCTTTGTCCTCCTCTGCTGAGTTCTAAATTTCTCCCAGTCCCCAGGTTCGCTGCTATTTCTGGCCAATTTGTATGCCACTTCCTTGGCTTTAATACTATCCCTGATTTCCCTTGATAGCCACGGTTGAGCCACCTTCCCTTTTTTATTTCTATGCCAGACAGGAATGTACAATTGTTGTAGTTCATCCATGCAGTCTCTAAATGTCTGCCATTGCCCATCCACAGTCAACCCCTTAAGTATCATTCGCCAATCCATCTCAGCCAATTCACGCCTCATACCTTCAAAGTTAGCCTTCTTTAAGTTCTGGACCATGGTCTCTGAATTAACTGTTTCATTCTCCATCCTAATGCAGAATTCCACCATATTATGGTCACTCTTCCCCAAGGGGCCTCGCACAACAAGATTGCTAATTAATCCTTTCTCATTCCATAACACCCAGTCTAAGATGGCCTCCCCCCTAGTTGGTTCCTCGACATATTGGTCTAAAAAACCATCCCTTATGCACTCCAGAAAATCCTCCTCCACCGTATTGCTTCCAGTTTGGTTAGCCCAATCTATGTGCATATTAAAGTCACCCATTATAACTGCTGCACCTTTATTGCACGCACCCCTAATTTCCTGTTTGATGCCCTCCCCAACATCACTACTACTGTTTGGAGGTCTGTACACAACTCCCACTAACGTTTTTTGCCCTTTGGTGTTCTGCAGCTCTACCCATATAGATTCCACATCATCCAAGCTAATGTCCTTCCTAACTGTTGCCTTAATCTCCTCCTTAACCAGCAATGCTACCCCACCTCCTTTTCTTTTTATTCTGTCCTTCCTGAATGTTGAATACCCCTGGATGTTGAGTTCCCAGCCCTGCTCATCCTGGAGCCACGTCTCCGTAATCCCAATCACATCATATTTGTTAACATCTATTTGCACAGTTAATTCATCCACCTTATTGTGGATACTCCTTGCATTAAGACACAAAGCCTTTAGGCTTGTTTTTTTAACACCCTCTGTCCTTTTAGAATTTTGCTGTACAATGGCCCTTTTTGTTCTTTGCCTTGGGTTTCTCTGCCCTCCACTTTTCCTCATCTCCTTTCTGTCTTTTGTTTTTGCCTCCTTTTTGTTTCCCTCTATCTCCCTGCATTGGTTCCCATCCCCCTGCCATATTAGTTTAACTCCTTGGCTTGTTGGAGTATGCAACCAATTCCATATGACGATGCGTCACAGGCCAAAACTAAACGTTTACTAAATGTACCAGCAGCTTGTTCAAGCAAAGCAGATTGGTGGCTTTCTCGAAAGCTCTGTCTTGCGATGTGCCCCACACCCAGTTGTCGCTTTTCTCAATAGCATGTGCAGTGGTTCTAGTAAGGTGCTCAATTTAGGTAGGAAGTTACCAAAGTAGTTGAGTAGACCCAGGAACAAATGCAGCTTCGTCACATTCTGCGGCTTGGGTGCATTCTTGATGGCCTTGGTTTTCACGTCAGTAAGTCTGATGCCATCAGCTGCGATTTTCCTCCCGAGGAATTCGACCTCCGGTGCCATGAAGACGCATTTCGAGCGTTTCAGTCTGAGTCCCACTCTATCCAAATGCAGTAGAACCTCTTCCAGGTTGTTCAGATGTTCCTTGGAGTCACGACCTGTGATCAGGATGTCATCTTGGAACACGACGGTTCTGGGAACGGACATCAGTAGACTTTCCATATTCCAATGGAATATTGCTGCAGCCGGGCGAATTCCGAAAGGGCACCTGTGGCAAATAAAGTCCTTTGTGCATGCTAATGCACGTAAGTCTCTTTGACGTCTCGACCAACTCCTGTGTCATATAGGCTGACGTCAAGTCCAGTTTTGTGAATGACTTCTCTCCGATTAGCATCGCAAACAAGTCATCAGCCTTCAGTAACGGGTACTGATCTTGTTTCGACACCCTGTTGATCGTAGCCTTGTAGTCTTCACAGATTCTGACTGTGCCATCACTTTTCAGCACAGGAACAATGGTCCTTATGGCTAAGGGGATCAAGTCGTATGGAGAGAAAGCAGGAAGGGGGTACTGAGGGAATGATCAGCCATGATCTTATTGAATGGTGGTGCAGGCTCGAAGGGCCGAATGGCCTACTCCTGCACCTATTTTCTATGTTTCTATGTTTCTATGAGGGAGAAGGTCGAAATTGAACTGGACAGACTCCAGCATGAAGGGATCATATCACCCGTCGAATTTAATGAATGGGCCAGCCCCATTGACTGGAAGTGGGGAGACTATTCGACCTGGGCTAGGGGGGGGGGAGAACGCACCGGCAAGCCCTTCAGCCAGGGCTAGGGGTGGGGGAGCAGACCGGGAGGCTGAAGACAGGACAGGTAGGTGGGTCATTTTGGCCTGGGATAGATGCGGGCCGGCCCGCTGCCATTCCGGGCCAAAAGGACCCCACACGCACCAGCCCACTGCCTTCCCAAGCCGAAAGGACCCTGCACCCACCGGCCCACTGCCTACTGGACCGAAAGGACCCTGCACCGGCCCGCTGCCTACTGGGCCGAAAGGACCCTGCACCGGCCTTTTGGCCCAGGAAGACAGCGGGCCGGTGCGGGGTCCTTTCGCCCCAGGAAGACAGCGGGCCGGTGCGGGGTCATTTCGGCCTGGGAAGGCAGCGGGCCGGTGCGGGGTCCTTTCGCCCCAGGAAGACAGCGGGCCGGTGCGGGGTCCTTTCGCCCCGGGAAGACAGCGGGCCGGTGCGGGGTCATTTCGGCCTGGGAAGGCAGCGGGCCGGTGCGGGGTCCTTTCGCCCCAGGAAGACAGCGGGCCGGTGCGGGGTCCTTTCGCCCCGGGAAGACAGCGGGCCGGTGCGGGGTCCTTTCGCCCCAGGAAGACAGCGGGCCGGTGCGGGGTCCTTTCGCCCCAGGAAGACAGCGGGCCGGTGCGGGGTCCTTTCGCCCCAGGAAGACAGCGGGCCGGTGCGGGGTCCTTTCGCCCCAGGAAGACAACGGGCCGGTGCGGGGTCCTTTCGCCCCAGGAAGACAGCGGGCTGGTGCGGGGTCCTTTCGCCCCAGGAAGACAGCGGGCTGGTGCGGGGTCCTTTCGCCCCAGGAAGACAACGGGCCGGTGCGGGGTCCTTTCGCCCCAGGAAGACAGCGGGCTGGTGCGGGGTCCTTTCGCCCCAGGAAGACAGCGGGCCGGTGCGGGGTCCTTTCGGCCCAGGAAGACAGCGGGCTGGTGCGGGGTCCTTTCGCCCCAGGAAGACAGCGGGCCGGTGCGGGGTCCTTTCGGCCCAGGAAGACAGCGGGCTGGTGCGGGGTCCTTTCGCCCCAGGAAGACAGCGGGCCGGTGCGGGGTCCTTTCGGCCCAGGAAGACAGCGGGCCGGTGCGGGGTCCTTTCGGCCTGGGAAGACAGCGGGCCGGTGCGGGGTCCTTTCGCCCCAGGAAGACAGCGGGCTGGTGCGGGGTCCTTTCGGCCTGGGAAGACAGCGGCTTCAGTCGTCAGTCCAGCCTCAGCCCTTTTTCAGTTTCTAACCTCAGCCCTTCTGAGCGTCCTTCGTTACCCTAGCAACATCAGTTTTTGGCCAGGCCTTAAGCTCCACCCACAAAGCTTAAGGCCAATCCGCGCTGCTCCAAATTCAAAGTTAATTCTGGTGAAACTTGGATTTTTGTTTTGCCGCATTTGGGCCACTAAAAAAATCGTACGTACCTCTTCAACTATGGCAAAATCACTCATGTGGAAAATTGAGCCCATGATGTTAATGCAATCATTCACAACAAAGGTTTGGATAGCAAGGACCTTGTTAGCTAAGAATGGATATTCTGGAGGAAAATGTGCAGAAAGGAGGTGATTGTTGTTCCACTAGCAAAGTCTGAGGAGTCAATGGGAAGGGGGTACATCTCTGGGGAGCACCACTTGTCCCATCCTGCCAATCGGAGAACAAACCCTTTATCCCTAGTCTGTGTCGCTGACTTCCCAACCAAGGTTACCTCCAATTCTGTGTGCTCTTATTTTTGTTAAACTCTTATCTGGAACCTTATCAGTTGCCTTCTGTACAGACTAGGGATAAAGGGTTTGTTCTCCATATAAACAACATCTATGGACACTCCCCTATCCACCATATTAGTGACTTCCTCAAAATATTCAACTAAATTAGTCAGACATAATCTACCCTTGACAAATCCATGCAATGCTCTTTCATCAGCTGATATTTATTCAAGTGCTCAGTCACTCTCTGATTAGATTCTAGTAACTTCCCCATAATTAATGTGAAATTGACAGTCTGTCGTTACCTGGTTTCTCCATCCTTCTCTTCTTAAATAATGGAATGACATTTGAAGTTTTCCAATCCAAAGACACAATTCCTGAAAGCAGAGAGATTTGGAAAATTATTACTTATGCAGTTGCAATCGGTTTGTCTTGAGTCCCATTATTTTCTCAATTGTCATTTTTTAAAACTTATACTAAATCCATTATGTTCCTCCCCTTGACTTAATTTTAGGTCCCCTGTACCTAAAAGGAACCAAGGTGCAATGTCAGAGGCCAAAAAACAATGGCCCCTAATTTGTGGTCAGCAGTGAAGCAAAGGCGCTAGCAGTTGGCCCCGAAGAAAGCTGCCCACAGAGCAAGAATTTTACTATTCTCAACGTGCAATTCATTGTAGCACATTGTAATGGGGATTCCCAGTGCAGTGACATCAACAAGCTGTCTAAGCATCCAATTACATTGAAGAATTCTCAAAGACTGCCAACCAGGATATGAAAAGCTGTTTTTATCGGGACTTTTAAAAAATGTTACAGAGAGTAAAATATATATCGGGATAAGGTAAAAGCTGAAATTTCATGAACAAACTTTAAAAAATATATTTTTATTCAAAGGATTTAAAAAATTTTAATTTTTATCATAATGGAGAAATTTGACACTCCACAAATATAAAAATTAGTTTTTCAGGGCCATAACACTTGTTTAGCAGTCATTATGCTGTTAAAAGCTCTGTTGAAAGCCTTAAAATTTAATGGGGTATTTAACAGCGATGTTGCGGAAAAGCCCAAGTTTTCATCAGTTTAACTGATTTCACTGATTGCCGGTTATGTGGGGGATCAGGGGGGTAGGAGGGAGCGGAGGATCTTCAGCCCTTCCAGTGTCGGAGGATGGGCAATGGGATTCATCATAGGCAATCCCTCGAAATCGAGGAAAACTTGCTTCCACTCTAAAAGTGAGTTCTCAGGTGACTGTACAGTCCAATACGGGAATTACAGTCTCTGTCACAGGTGGGGCAGACAGTGGTTGAAGGAAAGAGTGGGTGGGGAGCCTGCTTTGCCGCACGCTCCTTCCTCTGTCTGTGCTTGATTTCTGCATTCTCTCAGTGATGAGATGCTCAGTGCCCTCCCAGATGCTCTTCCTCTATTTTGGGCAGCCTTGGGCCAGGGATTCCCAGGTGCCGGTGGGGATGTTGCACTTTATCAAGGAGGCTTTGAGGGTGTCCTTGCAACATTTCCTCTGCCCACTTGGGGCTCGCTTGCCGTGTAGGAGTTCCGAGTAGAGTGCTTGCTTAGGGAGTCTCATGTCGGGCATGCGGACGATGTGGCCCGCCCAATGGAGCTATTTGAGTGTGGTCAGTGCTTTGATGCTGCGATTGATGGCTTGAGCTGATGTTGATGACTGATGTTGGTGCGTCTATCCTCCCAGTGGATTTGCAGGATCTTGCGGAAGCAGCGTTGGTGGTACTTCTCCAGCGCTTTGAGATGTCTGCTATATATGGTCCACGTCTCTGAGCCATATCGGAGGGTGGATATCACTACTGCCCTGTAGACCATAAGCTTGGAGCCAGATTTGAGGTCCTGGTCTTCAAACACTCTCTTCCTCAGGCGACCGAAGTCTGCGCTGGCACACTGGAGGAGGTGTTGGACCTTGTCATCGATGTCTGCCCTTGCTGATAGTAGGCTCCCGAGGTATGGAAAATGGTCCACATTGTCCAAGGCTGAACCATGGATTTTGATGTCCGGCGGGCAGTGCTGCGTGGCGGGGTCAGGTTGGTGGAGGACCTTTGTCTTACGGATGTTTAGCGTAAGGCCCATGCTTTAGTATGCCTCGGTGAAGGTGTTGATGATGGCTTGGAGTTCGGCCTCTGAGTGTGCGTTGACGCAAGCGTCATCCGCATATGTAGTTCGATGACAGAGGATGGCACGACCATGGATCTAGCCTGGAAACGGCGAACGTTGGACAGGTCCTATTATTTCTATAGTTTAGTTCCACTCCAGCGCGGAACTTGTTGAGAGTGAGATGGAGCATTGCAGCGAGGAAGATGGAGAAAAGCGATGACGCAGCCCTGCTTGACCCCAGTCCGGACATGGATCGGGTCTGTGGTGGATCCATTGGTCAGGATCACAGCTTGCATGTCATCGTGGAGCAGGCGGATAATGGTGACAGACTTTTGGGGGCAGCTGAAACGGAGGAGGATGCTCCATAGTTCCTTACGGTTGACAGTGTCAAAGGCCTTTGTGAGGTCAAAGAAGGCCATGTACAAGGGTAGATGCTATTCCCTGCATTTCTCTTGTAGTTGCCGTGCGGTGAAGATCATGTCCGTTGTACCTCTTAGTGGACAGAATCCACATTGCGACTCTGGGAGGAGCTCTTCAGCCACGGGGAGAAGACGATAAAGGAGGATTCTTGCAATGACTTTCCCAGTGGCAGACAGCAGGGAGATTCCTCTGTAGTTACTGCAGTCAGATCTGTCCCCTTTTTTGAAGATGGAGTTTCAGAGCAGTGGGATTAATGCTCATAAGGAGGCGGTGGGTATGTGGACATCCCAGTTAAAGTGGAATAGTTATGGGATATAATGGTAAAGTAGATCACTAACTGACAGTTCGCCGTCAATATCCACCACAAAATCCGGGCCATTGACAGAGGCCAAGTAACAATGGCAGGCATCAAGGACCAATGACAGGGACCAAGGCATTTAGTCCTCTTCCTCTCATCATCAGCATCATAGGCAGTCCCTCGAAATCGAGGATGACTTGCTTCCACTCTAAAAGTGAGTTCTCGGGTGACTGTACAGTCCAATACGGGAATTACAGTCTCTGTCACAGGTGGGACAGACATGGTTGAAGGAAAGAGTGGATGGGGAGTCTGGTTTTCCGTACACTCCTTCCGCTGTCTGCGTTTGGTTTCTGCATGCTCTCGGCGACGAAACTCGAGGTGCTCAGCGCCTTCCCGGATGTTCTTCCTCCACTTAGAGCGGTCTTGGGCCAGGGATTCCCAGGTGCCAGTGGGATGTTGCACTTTATCAAGGAGTCTTTGAGGGTGTCCTTGAAATGTTTCCTCTTCCTCTACTATGGAAATGGATACAAAGAACTCACTTAACAAGTCTGCCATTTTCTTGTTATCCATTATAGTATCGCTGCATTTGTCTTCAATGGACTCACATTCCCTTTTATCACTCTCTTTCTCTTAATCTATTTATAACTGCATCTATTAGGTTTATAGGGCTCAATTTTGGCCCACCCCTTTTTTCGGCGCACTTACCAGAGATGCGCCGCTTTTCTCCGTTCAGAAGTGCGGCAAAAAAATTCCTCCTCACTTTGGCCGTTGTCCGGCCTCTCCCCAGTTATCGCACAGCATGGCCAGTCAAGTCGCGGGCGGAGCCAGCGTCCTGCGCTGAAAACAGTGCCGGGACGTCTGCAAATGCGCATTGGAGTCGGGTTGCGATGTCCGAGCATGCGCAGTAGTGCCGAAATAGGAACAGCAATAGGAGAAGGTGGTGGAAAATGAGTTTTGAATGTCCGTGTGTAGGCTTACAAAATCAATTTATGTTAATAAGGGTAAATCCCGATGCGGAGCACAAGACCGTGTTCTTATTCAAATGTTTCCACCATCCTTTCCGAGGACCCTTATATGTGATTAAAGGAGCGCGGCAGTTCCTGCAGCTGTTGTGTGTGCTCGGCAGTTCAATTGCTCCTGCCCCTAGCCCTGGCCGAGTGGCCTCCCGCTGCGTTGTCGTCCTGCACCTATACCAGGCCGAGTGGCTTCCCGCACCGGACCGGCCCGGACCAGGTCTCATTGCACCTCCTCCTTTCAGATTAGGAAAGGGGGAGCTGCAACGAGACCTGGGTGTCATGGTTCATCAGTCATTGAAAGTTGGCATGCAGGTACAGCAGGCGGTGAAGAAGGCAAATGGTATGTTGGCCTTCTTGGCTAGGGGATTTGAGTATAGGAGCAGGGAGGCCTTACTGCAATTGTACAGGGCCTTAGTGAGGCCTCACCTGGAATATTGTGTTCAGTTTTGGTCTCCTAATCTGAGGAAGGACGTTCTTGCTATTGAGGGAGTGCAGCGAAGGTTCACCAGACTGGCGGGACTGACATATGAGGAGAGACTGGATCAACTGGGCCTTTATACATTGGAGTTTAGAAGGATGAGAGGGGATCTCATAGAAACTTACAAGATTCTGACAGGACTGAACAGGTTAGATGTGGGAAGAATATTCCCGATGATGGGGAAGTCCAGAACTAGGGGACACAGTCTTAGGATAAGGGGTAGGCCATTTAGGACTGAGATGAGGAGAAACATCTTCACTCAGAAAGTTGTTAACCTGTGGAATTCCCTACTGCAGAGAGTTGTTGATGCCAGTTCATTGGATATATTCAAGAGGGAGTTAGATATGGCCCTTATGGCTAAAGGGATCAAGGGGTATGGAGAGAAAGCATGAAAGGGGTACTGAGGGAATGATGAGCCATGATCTTATTGAATGGAGGTGCAGGCTCGAAGGGCCGAATGGCCTACTCCTGCACCTAATTTCTATGTTTCTATGTTTCTATGTTTCTCTGTTTCTATTGCCCACTGCCTTCCCGGGCCGAGTTTTCAGATGAAGGTAGGACCTACTTCTATTTTTTATTTGTTATTGAATGCTTATTACTTTTTGTGCTTTGTTTAGTGCTTTGTAAGTCTTGGTGCTTTAGGTGCAGGTCCTCTCCGCTTCCCTTCCCGCCCCTTTCCCAGGCCGAATGGTCCCCTAAGTACCTACCTGCACTGATTTCTTAACTCTCCGAGAGTTTTCTGAAGTGGCCACATACACTGGCCTAAGTAGATTTGGAGTAACTATTAGTTGGCTAAAGTGGCCTAAATGGCCAAAACTAGCATAGGTGACTAGTAATACCCCCTTTTGAGAAAAACTAAACTAAACTAAAAAAAATGTAATTAACTCACTTACACTGGCGCAAATTGAACGTGCAAAATGGGGACTTTTAAGATACGCCAGAAAAATCAAGTTACTCAAAAAAAAAACGGAGCAACTCCTGGCGAAAATTGAGCCCATAATTCCTAATAGAGGTAGAGGAATTAACAGTGTGTACAACTGTTAGCTGAGAGTGATTACAATATAGTTACTAAGCTTTTAATCTGTCTTGGAGTCCAGATAACATATGCTGCAAGAATGTTAGCTATTTGCAATGTATTTAATATTCAATGCTGTGTTCCTAACAGGTGATTGAAAACCATGTGCTACTTGACATACTTTCTGTGGGTACAGTCACCCGCTTGCTGATGCATTCTTATTGTAATTATAATACTTTTGCTACAGCGATGTCAGTGTTATGACAACAGTGAGAGTGCATTAACCAGCTTTACAAAATAGCAATGGGCGAGAGTATGTTGTGAGGCAGTCAAAGACTCAAGGGAATCAGACCACATTACTTTGCTCTTGCTCTCTTTTCATCTGGTTGGAACTGAATAAGGATAAGTGCAAAACAACACTTTCTGAAAGCATCATTGAGGGTTTAGTGGAATCTGTGCCTTTTAAAAAAAAACATGGTCCTCCATAACACTGTGCACAATGAAGAGAGGCAAAGTGTCAAGATGTCAGTGCAGTTTATTCCATCTTCCAAACCCTGGGAGTGTGTCTGGGCTTTGAACACTCTCCCAAACATTCTTTTTTTATTACGTATATATCATTAGATGAATCAATGGAGCTTAGATCTTCCATTACTGGCAAAGAGTTACAAAACGTGACACATGACTCGATAAATCGATCTTTCACACTTTTACAATGCTGGCCCACAATATAATGGGATCAGCTGATAGTAAGAAAGGATTTTATAGAGAAGTAAAACAGTCTTTATCACTAACAACTCATGCTCCTATATTTATTATATGCCGTAATTAAATTATTATGGTACTTATTTGCTTTTTGTCAGTTTTATTTTCCCCATAAATTTCGCATTGTAAATACAATCTTGTGATTGCCCCATGACCATGGAGTTCTAACCGATCTGCTGACCAATATTTATCCCTCAGCCAACATCACTAAAACAGATTATCTGGTCATTTTCTCATTGCTGTTTGTAGGAGTTTGCTGTGCACAAATTGGCTGCTACATTTCCCATATTAGAACAGTGACTACACTTCAATAGTATTTCAATGGCTGTGAAGTGCTTTGGGAGTCTTGTTTGTGTGGATGAATACTCAAGAGATTGAAGCCCCAATAGATTCAGTAGCCCAGTGAAAATGGTTAGGATTCTAATATGGATGCCACCTGAATTTCTAATACAGGAGACAGGAAGCTTAAATTGTTTTTTTCGTGCTTTCTCTAATCTGCGACTTGATGATGAGAAGTAACATTTTCTAGTTTATTGTACATATGTTTGTAATCGGTTGCCGATGGGCACATTCTGAGGATGGATTCTTAAGGATATGTAGTATCCAGGAGTCTGTAAGTAAAGGCCTTAAGTCCTCAAAGGGTCGAATGCTAAAATGCTTCATAGATCAATAATCTCATACGGCAACCGTACCTGTTTCCCCAAGGCCACAGGGACATTCCCTCTTGTACAGTAGAGTATGGCAATGTGTGAAATGCAGCGAACTACAGCAAATCAAACTTGCTACGGATGAAAGATCTCACAGCATACTTGGCCTCACAGCACCACAGCTTATTTTTGTTCCAGCATAAACATAATTTTGATGTCGGCCGAAGATGCTTGTTTCAAGTTTCTATCAACTAAATCAGCTTCTCCTTGCAGGCAAGATCTAGGTCAGATCACCTACTGTGGCAGTCAGACTTTGATAGATCAGAATTAATTCATTCTGCCGCTCACACCAGTACAAAGAAACTTCATTCCATCCCTTTGAATAATGACGGCTTTCTTCCTTTTTCTCGCCCTCACCAATTTTCTTTGCCAATTATTCTCCCTTTCCCTGCCCTCCTGAAGGTGTTGACTCTTCGCTGAGGCTCAATTCCTGGCCCACAATCCACCTTGCAGCATTTCGCTTACCCATTATTCAGGTACAGGCCTTGAGAATGAATGTTGGCAAGTATATATAACTGCTGGGTCCATCATAGCCTAACCTGATTTTGTCCACATAAGTGTGCTCCTTGTGTCGGTCGCAAGACTGCAACCCCTCCCCGATTTTCCTCTCCGTAACCCCAGGGGTGCTGTGGTTAACTACAGCACGTTTGCTTGAGATCAGTTTTGGTAGCTTCCTGTTCTGTCTAACTCAGCTACTCTCTGGATAAACCTACGGGAGCATTGGTGGTGGGGGGAGGGGTTTCTTTGGTACATTATCGAACAGTTTTCAAACGATACGTATATTGCCCTTTAATATTATATCAGAAAAATACTTCTAAATATAAGATTAAAGAAATCTACAGAGCATGCCATTTCGTTATCTATAGGAGCCTCTAGTTATGCTAAATTATGATATTGTTTTCATTTTAATGCATACTTACTACTGCAACTTGCAAAAGATTAAAATATCAATTAAAAACTATCGTCTATATAAATAACGTTAACAAATAGACTGGCATTAATGGAGGCAGCAACACAGCACCAGCTGCTGGTTTTAGAGCCGTTCCAAGTTTTCTGCCCTGTGGGAAAAAAAGGACCAATATGTTCCCATTTATTTTAATGCTCATTAAAGTCAGGGATGCTGGGAGAATGGAACATTTTCCATTTCTGGAGTCCAGGACCAGCATCAAGTACTTGCAGGTCAGGTACAGCACCAGCAAACGCAAAGCAAATGTCCTTCTACTCTACCTCAATTTCCAAAGAGCAGTGAACAGCACCCCTACCATACCTGTGCGGCACTTTCCAGATTTGAATCCAGATACCAGAGTTGAAAGCCTATTATCTAACCCACTGCACGACCCAGTTCTCTCTGCCATTATTCCAGCACTAACTGCTTTACAATGTCAGCCAATGGCTTGTTCGTGGCTCTTAATCCTGATTGGTGCTATTTTATGTTCGGTGCATTACATTCTGCATTGACGATCATGGTTGCTGACTCATTTTTGAAACTATTGGCCTGAAAATCTGATGGTGATGGAAAACGTCCGGTGCCACTGCAGGGCAAGATTAAGTACTGCCGATAAAAAGAGCAAAGGCAGCACTTTTATTTTTGTGTTGCCTGCACTGAGTTAAATGATCGGAACACAGAACTTATCGTTGTTTTGGGCGGTAGTCTCAGCAGGGAGCCCAATATAGCATAGCCGTAACGTCACTGAAGTGAGGCAGCCTTGTCTTAAAGCTAGCCTGTTATTTTAGAAAGCAGTCTCAAGCTCTTAAAGCGGAACTGCCTTCTCCAAATACAAATAATTTTAAAATAGGCAGTCGTTAGCCCTTAGAGCTCAACTGCTTTCTGAAAGAAAAAATAACCATTAAAAATAATTCCAAAATGGCAGTCTACAGCTCTTAAAGCTGAATTGCCTTCTGCATGTAAAAAAAATTGTAAAAGTGCTTCAGCACGAACACAAATGCTGAACAAGCCAGGGAAAGGGTACCCAGGGTCTCGCACACGGCACTCCGGCTTTGTGTAAGGGGTCAACACTGGAAAATAGGACTTCTACACACAGGGGCCAGGACACCCTCCAGAAAGAATGATGTGAGACCAAATCACGAGGCCATCATTGTCAGCAGTGTGGCCTCCATGACCAGGCTCCAGTGCCCAAAGCGACTTCATATTTTTTTATTCATTCATGGATGTGGGCATCACTAGCAAGGCCAGCATTTATTGTCCATCCCTAATTGCCTTTGAGAAGGTGGTGGTGAGCCACCTTCTTGAACTGCTGCAGTTCATGTGGTGAAGGTAGTCCCACAGTGCTGTTAGGGAGGGAGTTCCAGGATTTTGACTTGTGCCTTGTAGATGATGGAAATGATTTGGGGAGAAAGGAGGTGAGACATTCACTGCAGAATACCTTGCCTCTGACCTGCTTTTGTAGCCACAGTATTTATGTGGCTGGTCCAGTTAAGTTTCTGGTCAATGATGACCCCAGGATGGTGGGGAATTCGGCGATGGTAATGCCGTTGAATGTCAAGGGGCGGTGGTTAGACTCTCTCTTGTTGGAGATGGTCGTTGCCTGGCACTTGTGTGATGTGAATGTTATTGCCACTTATCAGCCCAAGCCTTGATGTTGTCCAGGTATTGCAGCATGCAGGCATGGACTGCTTCATTATCTGTGAAATTGTAAATGGAACTGAACACTGCAATCATCAGCGAACATCCCTACTTCTGATCTTATGATGGAGGGAAGGTCATTGATGAAGCAGCTGAGGATGGTTGGGCCTAAGACACTGCCCTGAGGAACTCCTGCAGCGATGTGCTGGGGCTGAGATGATTGGCCTCCAACAACCACAAACATCTTCCTTTGTGTTAGGCATGACTCCAGCCAGTGAAGTGTTTTCCCCCTAATTCCCACTGACTGGAATTTTACTAGTGCTCCTTGATGCCACACTTGATCAAATGCTGCCTTGATATCAAGGGCAGTCACTCTCACTGCACCTTGGAATTCAGCTCTTTTGTCCATGTTTGGATCAAAGCTGTAATGAGGTCTGGAGCAGAGTGGTCCTGGCAGAACCCAAACGGACATCGATTAGCAGGTTATTGGGGAGTAAGTGTCACTTGGTAGCATTGTTGACAACACCTTCCATCGCTTGGAGTAGATTAATGGGGCGGTAATTGGCCGGATTGGATTTGTCCTGGTTTTTGTTGACAGGAAATACGTGGGCAGTTTTCCACATTGTCAAGTAGATGCCAATGTTGTAGCTGTACTAGAACAGCTTAACTAGAGGTGCGGCTAGTTCTGGAGCACAAGCCTTCAGCACGACAGCCAGGGTGTTGTCGAGGCCCATAGCCTTTGCTTCCAGCAAGAGTAATAGGAAGTGAAAATCCTGGAATCTTTTAAGAAACAATTTGATGCTGTAATGGGAGAACTTTAGGATCTTTCTAGATGACCATATGACCATCAACTCTCCCCAGTGTGTGCCAAGAAGCAGCGATCTGTCACTAATGGAGTGACAGTACTTGCAAAGCATAAGGTCTTCCAGGGCATTCGCTGCCAACCTGTGCCACCTCCTAAGGAGGAGCCTCAAGCCCAGTCTCATTCACTACTGCTCTCCTTGTGACCATCAAGGTAATGACAACTCATGAGGGGAAAAATTCTCATTGTTTGCGCCTCCCGCTGGCACCCTCGGGAAGCAAACGATTTCTCATCCAGGGTTGGGGTGGTGGGGGTGGGGGGTTGGTGGGGGGGGGGGGAGGTTGCACTACCAGCTCTCGTGAAATTGCTCGAGAGTTTGTGGAAGTACAAACCCGGCAGTGCCCCGACCACCGCGCTAGCGATGATTACGTCATTGACGTGCACAGCAACCCATTCTCGGCCCGCAGCAGAAATTGGCACTGGGTTGCAAATCGGGCTGCACTCCACTCGTGGGGCGGAAAGTAAACAGTCCGGCCTTTCGTAGTGTTTCGCAGAGTCCGTGTTGCGATGGTGCAGCCGGCACTCCACTTCTGTGCCGGGCTGAGGACACAGTACCCCGCAACTCCGGAGAGGCCGCATAGCACTGGAAAATTCACACACTTATCGCCCTGGTCCCACCCCCGAGAAGAAGTGGAGCGCCCGACATTGCGCTCCATTTCCTCTTGGAGGCGGTACCCCCAATTTTGCGGTCGGGCCAGAACTTCCATGCTGGGCGCAGGAAGTCCCGCCACGTCTCAGTTACCGTCCCCAAAAGGGACGATACCGAATTTGGACCCCTTATATGCTAGTGGGCCCCACAGTACCATTAATCAGGTGACCGATGCTCTGTTTGGCTATGGTCACGAGTACCCCAGCTTCGGCACAGAGCAGTGCTTGCCATCCGCAAGGCACGTGCGAGGCACACATGCCAGTCTCACTCACTGAGGCTGTGACAGCATCCGGCTCAGTGACTGGCACTCCAGACAGGACGTTCTGTCTGTGTCTGTTTCTTTCAGCAGTTTGGGGTGCTGATAGACACAGAGTGAATTCCTCTTTATTTAATCACTGGGAAATACTTTTACAAAATGTCCAGATTTCAGACAAAGTGTATTTACATTGACAGCAGTTTCCCCATGGGTTTAAACCAGGAGCGCTTAGCAACGTGACATCATCATCTGGTGACCACATACTGCTAATGATATCCCTGAAGTGGTTGCTGCTGTTACCGGATGACTGCAGCTTTGGAATCCAACTTGCAGATGAGACGTTAAACCAAGGCCCCATCTGCCCTCTCAGGTAGACATGAAAGATCCCATTTAAGGAAGAGCAACGGACTTGCCCTGCCCAACGTTTTTACCTCAAACAACATCACTTAAAAAAAAAGCTTATCTGGCCTTTTCTAAATTACTGTTTGTGGAACTTTGCTGTGTGCAATGTGGCTGCTGCATTTCCCTCCATTACAACACTTTAAAAGTACTTTATTGTCTGTCAAGCACTCAAGGACATCGCGAGGTCATGAAAGTTGCTAGAAAAGCACGAGTTCTTTCTTTCTTCTTTAGTTTTTAGCATGTTAATGAATCTCTAAAATGGAAGAAACTATACAATGAATTAAATAGCTGTCATTCTGAGGCCCTCGAGCAATGCTTTTAAATCCACTACAGGAGTTTTCTTTTAAGGTTTAAAATATTAAAAACTTTTAAAAACCAGCAAGGGTATTTATGTAATATAATCCTGGAATATTACATTGCATATGCCAAAAAATGGTAAAAAAACAGTACTAGGATTTTTTCCTAGTAAGAACAACGATTTGGATGACAAATTGTCAAAGGGTGCTCCTTTATTACAGTCAGTCAGTGACATAGAGACCCAGTGTCCATTTAATTCGGCCTTAAATTTAACTTTAAAAACAGACAAAATCTCGAGCGCACAGGACATCCTTTGATATTTTACACCAGCCAAGCCAAAAAGATTAAAAGATTGAAGCTATAGTTTGTCAATTAATTTAACAATAATGTTTTCTACATCAACCACTTCTTACGAGTGCCTATACTATAATTTCCTAACATTTGTTCAGGTGCTCTCAGTTCTTTTGAAAGGACAGTCCTGAAACTCCATTGTATGCTAATAGAACTGCAAGGTCAATCAGTTTTGTATTAACATGTGAGGGAATTGAGAGGTGATTAAGTTGCAGGTATCTCCCTCAACAAATGAGATTTCTCATAAATTGGTACTTTAAGGAAAAATGTTTAGCCCCTTCACCAGCCCATGCATCAAAATAATTAAGCATCATTCTCACTAGCCTTTGTAAAATAAATGAAAAAAAGCAACCATCTTGAACCCACAGGTATTGTTGGGTTACTGAGATGCAGTATTTGCAGTCATTTTAATTTTGAGCTGAGTGCATCTTTGTGAGTGAGGATTCATTGCATCTGATTTTAAATCTCAATCTTCAACAGGCAACTAACCTACAAGTGTGTAGGAGCATGCAACAAACCAATGGAGGGGGTTCAGATGTTGTAGTAAATCCAATAGCAACATTCAAACAATACATATTTGGATTGTAAACTAATTTTATGTTTGACAAATGCCTGTGGTTTTCAGGCCAACCGATCACATCTTACCTTTATAACACAGTCTGTCAATCCAGACTTGCTAGTTATCTGTCAATCATGTTTACTGTAGCGATTCGTCAACGAGGCTACATCCATTCATGGATATAATCTATTGGCAGTTCACAAGGTGCCAGAGTTCACCTGTACTCTAAGCATAGGTTGTTGAACTACCATGAACATAACACTTTAGTCAAGTAACTTCAAAGCTTTTTAGCCAGAAGTACTTCATTAAGAGAAGGCAGGTCATTTTGGTTGTAATTTACAGTTCACCATAGGTTGATTAGTCAAATAACTTCTATAGCCCAAATACACCATTCTACTCAGAGGCAACTTTGATTGTCACCTTGAAGTTTAGCTAGGAGGCAACAACAGAAAAACATGGGTGAGATGTGATGGTGTCCTTCACATTTGATAATGACCTCACTCAGCTGGTTTGCTCTTCAACTAGAGTGAATGTACGCTCAGACCTAACACTACCCAACTATTCTGGTCATCTTCTGTTAATATATCTGACCAAGAATTGGTCTGCTACCTTTTGTTGGTAGTTTGAAAAGAGCATCAAACACAGGATCTGCTTGTATAGACAGGTCACTGGAAAGGTCTCACAGGAAGCTGCTATCTCAGACCACCCAAAGACACAACCACTCTCCCTTCTGCATCCATTCCTGGAATCCCTCTGATAATCCTCCTTCACCCGGCTCTTGATACATGATTGCACCTCTGATTTCACCAAGTAATTCAGACTTCATCTCTGCTCAAATCAATTAGATCCATACATAGTAGCATATGAATTTCCGAAACCACATTGTGTGACCATTCCAACTCCTGTCCACATCCAAATAAAAAAAATGTTTTCCCAGCACTTTTATCTTTTGAGGATGATGCTCCTTTAAAATTCCTATTACAGACTATAGAAAGAAAGACTTGCATTTATATAGTGCCTTTTGTTATGTCTTTAATACTCTTATGAATGACTCCATGAGGTCTAGTATTGTACTTGAGCTGTTGTGACCTTAGTCCCATTTATTGTAACTCCAGAGTGAGGCACAAGCATGGTGGGCAGCCTTTTATACTGGGCTCTATGCACACCTATGCAGGTGACCCTCGGGTCTCCCACCGCAGTGCCCTCTGGTGGCACACCTTATGTGACTATACAGTTAGTATACATGATCTACATACATGACATCACTTCCCCCCAAGTCTTTAATGCAAATTGACTCATACATTGACGGTAACCTGGGCTTTGCTCTTCCGGGTTGACCATTGGAGGGTCGTTTCTAGCTTGGGTGGGTTGGTAGTGAGATTTGTTGCCAGTGGAGGTCCCCGTGGTTTCTGGTTGTGAGTCCATGATTACTCCATTCTCCCCACACACAGAGATCAGGCTAATGGCCCTTTACATGCAAGTTGTATTCAAGTTCATCACATGGGTTTTACATTTACATCTCGGTACATTTGTTGGGTGGATTACAGTTGCGTTTCTTTTTGTGTAGTAGATTTACATGATCAGTACAGGTATATCAGTACAGGTACACAAGGACAGTCTAGTTCCAGCACGGCCGGATGAGATCCAGGTCATCTATTGGTGGCGCAGCGCCCCGTGCTAGTGGGTCTGTGGGCGAGGTGAGCTCATTTTGCTCGAGTTCTTGGAGCTCAGGGGTCTTGCCATTACTCCTAGTGTCGGGCAGGCCCAAAGACTGCTGATGTATCTGTGACCTATACATGGCCTTTTTTGATCTCACAAAGGCCTTTGACACTGTCAACTGTGAGGGTCTATGGAGCGTCCTCCTCCATTTCGGATGCCCCCAAAAGTTTGTCAACATCCTTCGCCTGCTTAACGATGACATGCAGGCCGTGATCCTTAACAACGGATCCATTACAGACCCAATCCATGTCCGGACCGGGGTCAAACAGGCTGCGTTATCGCTCCAACCTTCTGCATCCATTCCTGCTGCAGAACATCTTGCTGATGCAATAAAGTCAATGGTTGCTCACATGGAAGCTCAGACTGTTCTCACGCAGGCTCAGCTGCATGCCACACGAGCTCTGACTGCTGCCATCGCTGCTGGATCCACCACAGTCGACTGAGGATCAAATGCTGTCGCAGCAGCCCAGCAATCTTTGCTCCAGCAGATTGGTGGGGATGCTGAGGTGCTGCCCCGGGGGAGTGGCACTGGGTCAGTGGAGCAGGAACCTGCTGTCCTCTCTCAGGATGACAGCATTCCTGAGCCTACCAGTGTCACTCAGCCTGTCATCCAGCCAGCCCAGACTGCCGCCACCCAACCTGATGTTGTGCAGAGTACAGCGGGCCTGGTCGAGGGTGTCCTGCAAGTCCATCTGCAGTCTCTAGCCCTGAAACTCACAGCCTTCTACTAGCCATGATGCAGGGGACACACTATGAAGGAGCTCTAGAATAGGTAAACTTAATTGTTGTTTATAATTGTGGTGAATGTTATGAGATAATATTTTAAGTGGAATGTTGTATATTTGGTGCTGTCTCTCATTTCAGTTTTGGGGCTGTGGTAAGGAAAGGGAAATTGATGTGCTGATGGGGACATGCTGAGCAACCGGGAACTGTGCTGCAATTTACTGGAACCAATTTACTGATGAGTCGGTCGCGGATCGCCCTTTGCAGAATGCCGATTACGTGGCTGACTTCTCCATCGCTGCTGTTGCTCCTCGTTCTCCTCCTGATCCTCTTCCTGCTCCTCCTCATCCGCCACCTCCTCCTCCTCCTGATCCTCTTCCTGCTCCTCCTCATCCGCCACCTCCTCCTCCTCCTGGTCCTCCTCTGCCTCCTCCTCATCCGCCACTTCCTCCTCCTACCGGTCCTCCTCCTGCTCCTCCTTGTTCGCCTCCTCCTCCTGGTCCTCCTCGTGCTGCTCCTCTTCCTGAGAGGTGGAGCTATGCCTGGTGGCAATGGCTGCGCCCTCATGATGGCCAAGTTGTGCAGCATGCAGCAAACGATGACGAAAAGGGACACCTGCTCAGCTGAGTACCGGAGGGCTCCTCCTGAGCGGTCAAGGCAGCGGAACCATTGCTTGAGCACTCCGATGGCACTCATTGTATGAGTGCTGGCAGGAGTGTTGGGTTGGGGAGGGGAGTCATAAGAACATAAGAACATAAGAAATAGGAGCAGGAGTAGGCCATAAGGCCCTCGAGCCTGCTCCGCCATTCAATAAGATCATGGCTGATTTGATCATGGACTCAGCTCCACTTCACTGCCTGCTCCCCAAAACCCATTATCCCCTTATCGTTTAAGAAACTGTCAATCTCTGTCTTAAATTTATTCAATGTCCCAGCTTCCTCAGCTTTCTGAGGCAGCAAATTCCACAGATTCACAAACCTCTGAGAGAAGAAATTTCTCCTCATCTCAGTTCTAAATGGGCGGCCCCTTATTCTAAGATCATGCCCTCTAGCTCTAGTCTCCCCTGCCAGTGGAAACACCCTCTCTGCATCCACCCTGTCAAGCCCCTCATAATCTTATACATTTCTATAAGATCACCTCTCATTCTTCTGAATTCCAATGAGTAGAGACTCAACCTACTCAACCTTTCCTCATAAGTCAACCCCCTCATCTCTGGAATCAACCAAGTGAACCTTCTCTGAACTGCCTCCAAAGCAAGTATATCCTTTCCTAAATATGGAAATCAAAACTGCACACAGTATTTCAGGTGTGGCCTCACCAATACTCTGTACAGCTTTATCAAGACTTCCCTGCTTTTGTACTCCATCCCCTTTGCAATAAAGGCCCCAGGTCCCACTGTACTGCAGCACTTTGCAATCTTTCTCCATTTAAATAATAATTTGCTCTTTGATTTTTTTTCTGCCAAAGTGTATGACCTCACACTTTCCAACATCGTACTCCATCTGCCAAATTCTTGCCCACTCACTTAGCCTGTTTATGTCCTCCTCACACATTACCCTTCCTCCCATCTTTTTATCATCAGCAAACATGGCTACATTACACTCAGTCCCCTCTTCCAAGTCGTTAATATAGATTGTAAATAGTTTGGGTCCCAGCACTGATCCCTGCGGTACCCCACTCATTACTGATTTCCAACCAGAGAATGAACTATTTATCCCGACTCTCTGTTTTCTGTTTGTCAGCCAATCTTCTATCCATGCTAATATATTACGCCAAACCTGTGAACTGTTATCTTGTGCAGTAACCTTTTGTGTGGCAACTTGTCAAATGCCTTCTGGAAGTCCAAATACACCACATCCACTGGTTCTCCTTTATTCACCCTGTTCATTACATCCTCAAAGAATTCCAGCAAATTTGTCAAACATGACTTCCCCTTCATAAATCCATGCTGACTCTGCCTGACCAAATTTAGCTTTTCCAAATGTCCTATTAATGCTTCTTTAACAATGGACTACAACATTTTCCCAACCATATATGTTAGGCTAATGGTTTATAGTTTCTTGCTTTTTGTCTGCCTCCTTTTTTGAATAGGGGCATTATATTTGCAGTTTTCCAATCTGATGAGACCTCCCCAGAATCCAGGGAATTTTGGTAGATTACAACCAATGCATCCACAATCCCTGTCGCTATTTCTCTTAAGACCCTGGGATGCAAGCCATCTGGTTCAGGGGATTTATCTGCCTTTAGTCCCATTATCTTACTGAGCACCGCCGCCTTAGTGATTGTGATTGTGTTAAGTTCCTTTCCCTCCAGCCCCCCCCCCCCCATAGCTCCTTGACTACCCACTGTTGGAATATTATTAGTGTCCTCTACCGTAAAAACTGATAGTCATGAGCCAGGTGGAGAGCAGATAGCCCTTGTCTCGGAGCAGCAAACACCGAGCTTGATGTGGTGGGTGCAAGAGAGCTGGCACACCGGTCTGGCGTAGGGTGAATGCCTCGGGGCTGCTGCCAGGATAGCGGGCATTGACAGCGAGAATTTGGCATGTGGGGTCACACACCAACTGGACATTAAGTGGTTATGGAAGACCTCAGGATTGTGATGCTGTGCCCGCAAAGCAACATGGGTGCAGCCAATGGCGCCCTAGGGAAGCCCGCATTCCTGGCAAAGCCACATGTACACTGCAGCTGCTTTTCTCTGGTCATGGGGAAGGAGATGTAGTCCCTTCTCCTTCTGTACAGAGCATCTGTGACCTCGCGGATGGAGCAATGGATGGCAAACTGGGAGATGTTGGAGATGTCTCCTGTTGCATACTGGAAGAATCTGCTGGCATAGAAATTGAGCGCGATGGTGTCCTTGACTGCCACTGAGAGAGCCGTCCTCAACCTGGTCTGAGGATCGAGATCTGGTTGCAGAAGGTGGCAGAGCTCTGTGATCACTTCCTTGCTGAAGCGTAGCCTTCGAACACACTGTTCCTCAGTGAAATTAATGTAGGGGAACTGTGTCCAGAATCCCCTGGGAGGGTAAGGCCCCCTGTTGACAGCCCTGTTGGCCCTCCTCCCTCTGGCCACACTTTTGCAGTCTTTTTCTCTGCCCAAGTTGCCTCTGATGGGGACATCGGAGCTCAAGGTCCAGTGCCGACACAGCCCCCATGAAACAATATAAATGTTGTAGTTTCAAATCTGCCGTCAATAAAAATCACGAATCTTTAACAGCAAGAACACTTCTTCAACTACAAATCGGTGAAATCTGTCAAAATGCCTGTCTGCCTATGTGGAAGTAAGCAGCAACCATTATTGGCTGATTAAAACTTTACCCGATACTGACGCCTTTAAATAGCGCTCCTCCAGCTGACTTCTGACTGAAACACGACTGACTTCTGACTGAAACACGACTACTGAAGCTGTCGTTGTTAGCGGCAGGCGATAAAAGTGGGGACGAGAGCTTACTTTTCTTCCTGGGCGGTAACGGGGCGCTGCGCACGGTGATGACATCAGCATTGCCGGACACAGCTGAGCAGGGCACTACACGTTAGCGCCGCCACAAAACCTCACCCAATTTGGCGGGAGGCACTGTTCTCGCCGCGCCTGGGCGAAAACTCATTTGCGCCCCATTAGTGCCCCCCGGGATACGAACGGGAGGCGTAAAGTAGCCCAATTTCTCCCCCTTAAAATCATAGAATCACACAGCACAGAAGGAGGCCATCTTTGAAAGAGCTATCCAATTAGTCCTATCCATTGGCAGGATAGATGCACCAACGTCGGTGTTCTCGCTCAGGCCAACATCCCCAGCATCGAAATATTGACCACGTTCGACCAGATCTGTTGGGCGAGCCACATCGTCTGTATGCCCAACACAAGCTAAGCATGCGCTCCACGTGGAGCTTCGACACAGCAAGTGAGCCCCAGGTGGGCAGAGGAAACGCTTCAGGGACACCCTCAAAGTCTCCTTGATAAAGTGCAACATCCTCACCGACACCTGGCCCACGACTGCTCACAGTGGAGCAAGAGTATCCAGGAGGACGCTGAGCACCTCAAATCCCATCGCCGAGAACAAGCAGAAACCAAGCGTAGACAGCGCAAGGAGCATGCGTCAACCCAGGCTTCCCACCCACCCTTTCCTTCAACCATTGTCTGCCCCACCTGTGACAGAGACTGTAGGCCCCGCATTAGATTTTTAGAGTGGAAGCAAGTCTTCCTCGACTCCGAGGGACTGCCTATGATGATGATGATTCCTCTGCTCTTTCCACATAGCCCTGCAAATTTATCCTTTTAAGTACATACCCAATTCCTTTACGAAAGTTATTATTGAATCTGCTGCAACCATCCTTTCAGGCAGTCCATTCCAAATCAATAACTTGCTGCCTAAAAATAATTATCATTTCGCTTCTGGTTCTTTTGCCAATTACCTTAAATTTGTATCCTGTGGTTCGAGATCCTTCTGCCACTGGCAACAGTTTCTCCTTATTTACTCTATCAAAACCCTTCATAATTTTGAAGAGCTCTATTAAATCTCCCCTCAACCTTCTCTGCTCTAAGAAGAATAACCCACTTGAACCCACAACCTTCAGACTCAGAGTGTGAGTGCTTCCTTTGAGCCATTGTATCAATTAATGATACCATAAATCTTAAACTGAATTTTAATGTTACTGGCATTTGTTACTGTGATTTTTGATTTTAAGTAAAATAAAGGGCAGTATTTTCCTTGTTATGCACAGATCATAGGTTAATCGGCTACTAGTGGTATCACATGAACCTATTTTTGTATTGAAGGGAGATACAGCAGTTTTCAGTAAACAAGAACAAAAATCTTTTGTTTTTGATTTCAGCTACGTGTGGTCAAATGTACAAGAAAGCAAATATAATCAGGCCAAAGATTGTCTCAGTTTCAGATGTTATGTAGTAAAATGATTGCAGCTGATATTGTGATCAGTTATGGTTTGAAAAATTCATGGAATGAAGGCACATTGGCCAAGGAAGCTTTGACGGAACTTTTACTGCCCCCCAGCAGTCTATTTTTGTTTTGATCTTGACTCTTTATTACTATCGACATTGATCTATGCTTGAGACCATCGCCATAGGCCTCAATCTTCAATTTGGGGGTTAGAGCCAGATTAGAAGTCATTGCAGGCTCCAAATCCCAAATTGATGAGCTGAATCTGCCCCTCTGACAGAGATGACCTGCTGGGACATTGTTCTTTACATGAGCATTGAAGTCTAGAAACCTAATGCAGCTGCCCTTGTGATGCTGGGCTGAGACTCGGCCTGACTAATGGCAATGCATCAAAGAACTTTGCTAACAAATTGCTGTGAGCATTTCATGGCATTTGGCATTGCCTCCTTCAATATATTCAACACGAGATGACAAAACCCATTGCTGTTTCCCTTCAGGGACTAAACAGACCTTCAATTGTGTGTCATTCTCATTGCCGTTTCCAGCCTATTTGCTTTGCTATCGGAAGATTTTTCTTCTGTTTTGTTTCCTATACAGTTAGATTAATTTTTGTTCTTATTCGGGCCAAGCATTCATTTAAAGTGATTATCAAGCTGCAATAGCAATTGCACTTCTGTTTTCCTCAGTGCTTCATCCAGAACCATCTTCCAGTTATTCAAAATGAGTAGACAACTGCATAATTAAGGACTGCATCCCCAAAGAGGAAATTATAATCGAGTGTTCCAGCAAATGGAAATGGTTGATAATTATGGAGACATTTTCTCTTCAAGAGATGTCTAATTTTTTTTACCTTGAACAAAAGATGCAGGAAAAGGGCTGAGAGATTTTACACTTTATTCCTTACACTTATTCAACCTCTTTATTTGTTTTAACAAAAAGAGTCTCATTCGTTACATTTTATACGTGTAATATTCTAACAGTGAAGTCTTAAATTATGAAAACATTGGTTTGTGAACTTGTTTGTGAGGTTTCTTCCCTAATATTGGAAGCTTAGCACTTTAACTACCAGTTTTAAACGTCAATGGTTAAATCTCTGGCTCAATGGAAGCACTCACGTCTCTGAGTCAAAGGTTTGTAGGTTCGGAGTCCCACTCCGGATATTTTAGCAGAAAATCTAGGATGACACTGAGGAAGTGCTGCACTGTCGGAGGTGCAGTCTTTCGGATGAGACATTAAACCGAGGTACCCTCTGCCCTCTCAGGTGGATGTAAATGATCCCATGGTACTATTTCAAAGAAGAGCAGGGGAGTTATCCCTGGTGTTCTGGCCAATATTTATCCCTCAACCAACATTACGAAAAAACAAATGACCTGGTCATTATCTCAATGCTGTTTGTGAGAGCTTGCTGTGTGCAAATTGGCTGCCACGTTTCCTACATTACGACAGTGACTACACTCCAAAAGTGCTTCATTGGCTGTAAAGCACTTTGCATTGCTTACATTCACACACTGGAGCTACAGTTACAGTGCCTAATGATCTAGTTTTGTCTTCCTGTTTTATCTCTAATCTCCTCTGCATGTGGGAGTTGGATGGTGCAGTGGGTTAACCTACTCCGTTTGCCTCTGGAATCTCCAACGGGAACATAGGTACAGCAGTAGGCCATTCAACCCCTCGAACCTATTCCGCCAATGAATTAGATTATGGATGATCTGTACCTCAACTTCGCATTTGATCCAGATCCCTTGATACCCTTACCTAACAAAAATCAGTCGATCTCAGTCTTTAAAATTTAAATTAGCCCAGCATCCTCAGCCTTTTGGGTGAGAATATTCCATCAGGTGGGGAGCCTTTTATCTCTTTTTCTTTTTCTGGGGGGAGGGCTGAAGCCGTGGCTGATTTTCTCCTTCCTGACCCGGGGGTGTTGAGACCCTACTGTGGCTCCAGCTATGTGGCTCGGCCCTGTCACTCACTGGGGAAGCTGTCAGGAGATCTGAGTGTAAGCGCCCCCCGCCCCACCCCGGAATTCCGAGTGGTGGGGATGGGAGGGCAGAACCCCATGGGGTTGCCAGAGCCCACAGTGTAACCAAGGTTCCAACAGTCCCAGTGCTGGAGATGAATTGGGAGACCTTCCGCCGAATTTCAGGGCCTCGGCCACCCTGAGGGGACAAGTGGCCCAGTCCCATGGACCGATAACCCGAATCTTAATGAGCACAGAATAATTTATCAAAAATAATGACTCCGCATGGTCTGGCTTAAAGAGAAGCACATCAGCAGATCCTGAGTTGGACTTCAATTTGTGTGGAAATTATCAATTTTACCTGGGGAACAGTTAAAGAAAGAAAGATTTACATTTATATAGCATCCTTTACGACCTAAGGATGTCCCAAAGCTCTTAACAGCCAACGAAGTACTTTTTTGAATTGTAGTCACTGTTGCAATGTAGTTGGAGTCCTACAGTTGGCAACGGCATTCCTGACCTCGGGAGGTGAGAAGCAGTCAGGCTTCCCGCTCCTGAGCTGCGGAGATGGGTCATTGAATATATTTAAGGTGGAGATAGACAGATTTTTGAATGATAATGGAGTCAAAGGTTATGGGGAGCGGGCGGGAAAATGAAGTTGAGGCCAGGATCAGATCAGCCATGATCTTATTGAATGGCGGAGCAGGCTCAAGGGGCCAAATGGCCGACTCCTGCTCCTATTTCTTATGTTCTTATGTTCTTATTGCCATCTAACAACTCCTACTGGAAAATGCATGAACACAGAATCATAGAAATTTACAGCATGCAAGGAGTCATTCAGCCCATTGTGTCTGTGCCGGCCGAAAAAGAGAAATCCAGCCTAGTCCCACTTTCCAGCTCTTGGTCCATAGTCCTGTAGGTTATGGCACTTCAAGTACCTTTTAAATGTGATTAGTGTTTCTGCCTCTACCACCCTTTCATGCAGTGTGTTCCAGACCCCTGCCACCCTCTAGGTAAAAATGTTCTCCTCAACTTCCCTCTAATCCTTCTACCAATTACTTTAAATCTATGCCCCCTGGTTATTGACCACTCTGCTAGGGGAAATAGGTCCTTCCTATCCACTCTATCTAGGCCCCTCATAATTTTATACACCTTACTTAAATCTGCCCTCAGCATCCTGGTCCAAAGAAAACAACCCCAGCTTATCTAATCTTTCCACATAGCTAAAATGAAGGGTTTGGATCGAGTAAATAAGGAGAAAGTGTTTTGGGTACAGTCGAGGTACATTCCCATGAAGGGGAAAGGTAGGGCAACCAAAGTCAGAGCTCCCTGGATGACGAAACAGATCGAGAGTAAGATGAAGCAGAAAAAGGGGGTGCATGACAGATATCACATTGAGGGTACAAGTGAGAACCAGGCTGAATATAGAAAGGTCAGAGGGGAAGTGAAAAAGGAAATAAGAGGGGCAAAGAGAGAGCATGAGAATAAATTGGTAGCTAACATAAAAGGGAATCCAAAAGTCTTCTATAGGCATATAAATAGTAAATAGGTGGGCTAATTAGGGACCAAAATGGAAATCTACGCATGGAGGCAGAGGGCATGGCTGAGGTACGAAATGAGTATTTTGCATTTGTCTTTACCAAGGAAGAAGATGCTGCCAAAATCATAGTGAAAGAGGAGGGAGTTGAGATACTGGATGGGATAAAAATTGAAAGAGAGGAGTTACTAGAAAGACTGGCTGTACTTAAAGTAGATAAGTCACAAGGATCGGATGGGATGCATCCTAGGACACTGAGGGAACTAAAGCTGTAAATTGCAGAGGTACTGGCCATAATCTTCTCAACCTCCTTGGATATGGGGCTGATGCCAGAGGACTGGAGTATTGCAAATGTTACACCATTGTTCAAAATAGGGTGTAAGGATAAACCCAGCAACTACAGGCCAGTCAGTTTAAAGTTGGTAGTGGGGAAGCTTTTAGAAACAGTAATCTGGGACAAAATTAACAGTAACTTGGGCAAGTACAGATTAATTAAGGAAAGCCAGCATGGATTTGTTAAACACAAACTTGATGGAGTTTTTTGATGGGGCAACAGAGAAAAGTTGAAGCCCATAGAATAAAAGGGACAGTGGCAGCATGAATACAAAACTGGCTGAGTGACAGGAAACAGAGAATAGTAGTGAATGGTTGTA